>NW_024582054.1:4506922-4587795 GCF_017639235.1 Corvus kubaryi
GGAGCGGCGCGGGCGCAGAGGGGGCGGAGCCGGGGCCGGCGGGGCGGGGCGGCGGGGCGGAGGCGGGGCCGGGGCGGGGCCGGGGCGGGGCCGGGGCGGGGCTACGAGGAAGCGGAGGGGGTGCGAGACTGGCGCGCGGGGCGCGGCGCAGGCAGCACCAATCCAGCGTCCGGAGTCCGAGCCGACCGTCAGGGTCCGTGGTTACAAGGGGCTGACAATTCAATTCCTCAAACCTCGGAAAAGGGGAAAAGATAGATAGCAAGGATGGTAATGATCCTTGCTCTTGGGTAGCATGAGATCACAGAATCACGGATTCAATTAGGTTGGAAAAGACCACTATGATAGTCGAGTTCAACTATGACCAAGCACCACTTTGTCGAGTAGACCATGGCACTGAGTGCCTCATCCAGTCTCCTCTTAAACACCTCCAGGCACGGTGACTCCACCACCTCCCTGGGCAGCCCATTCAAATATCTAATCTCCGTTTCTGTGAAAAATTTCTTCCGGAAACCCAACCTAAACCTCCCCTGGCACAGTTTAAGAAGACTCTGTCCTCTTGTTCTGGCGCTGGTTGCCTGGCAGAAGAGGCCCACCCCCCACCTGGCTACAGCCTGTTTTCACGTAGGTGCGGAGAGTGATGAGGTCACCCTTGTCTTCTCCAGGCTAGAAATAAAGAGATACAAAATTTTTCCACCAAGTTCCTGGGGCTCAGCAAGGTGTTTTTCGTGCCTTCCCAGGCCTCTTCTCTCACCTGTGAGCCTTCCCCCTTTTCTCTGAGACTAAAGCTGTTGTTACACAGACAAAGCAACAGTTGTTTTGATAAAGCAACTTACTGTCATCTTTTTTTGTCTTCCTTATGTGACCTTGGACACTCCCGGGAAGCAAATATTTTAACTGATTTTGAATGAATATGTAGGCAAACGTCTTCCACATTTACTAGCACCATCATCAATTACAAATGATAACCCATTTTCAAAATTCAAGTCCCCTGACTTCAGCAGATCTTTATATTTTTGGATATTCCTCTTGCATTTTCAATGCTATCTTGCTAACAGCAGACTCTGTATTAGTCTCCTTTTGACTGCCTACTAACAAGCAATTATTGAAAGCATTTGTAATTTGCATATACATAAATGAACCACTTCAGGAGTTTTCTCCTTAGCATATCACTTTCTTAGATGGACGACCAGCACAGAAAAAAAAAGAAAGGGCTGAAGAAATATCTTCTGTCTTAGGGAAAGTCGCACTAGTAGCACTTTGATGGGGTGCACCAGCACACGATATCAGTATTTCTGTACTGGCACAGCAGTTGCAGTGTGTGCAGCCATAGAGACTGAGAATCCAGGCTCCAGGGATCTCTGGTTATGCAATGGTATAATACAACATATGTGGGTGGGTGTAAGCCTGAACCCAAAACAGCATGGTTACTGAAGATATACTGCATCGCTGGTGCTCATACTGCTGTTCCCTCACGGGTTCAGTCACTATGTGTTGAATATTCTGCTGTAGACAAGGGAAAAAGACTTTTTTTTTTTTTTGCAAACGTATCTGAAATTATCTAAAGTGCGAGCAAATAGCTTGACATTTTTTAGCTTCCTGCAGAGGATTCTCACACCCTACACTAAAAACAGTGTTGTTTATTCAGAGCATCTCAGTCTCCCTGTTTAGCCTGTTCATTTGTTGCTCTTGTGGATGGTGAGAAGGAGGGGCAAAATTCACATTTCACTGGCAACATTAGGTTTATTATTTCCTGACTTATAAGTGCCTACTAGAGGGATTTGTATGAGATTTTTTTGTACAGAAATGTAGTAGATGATTGTACTAAAGTAACAAAATAAGTTTACAAATTTTTAAGAGACTGAGTAAGGAATAAGCTGAAATTGATAATAGGGGTTTTGTTACTGTGATGTGAAAAGCCTTGTAAACTAGGTGGTTATTACAATGGTAGATCCATAATAGTTCAAGAGAAGGTTGCAAATGGGATGACGTCCTGCAGTCAAATTTGTGACAGAGTAAGGAAACAAGTGTGTGTGATGCAGAAACCTTTTACTCCAGGGATATATTCTAGGTAATGTGCTGTCAGTCCACACTGGAGTTCATGTTGACTATCCAGAGAAAAACAAGTTTTCCTCATCAAAGTCAATATAAAACTGATAGTCACATTTTGTCCTGGTCATGTCAGAATTGAAGTATAACTCAATTCAGTAACCTCTCAGCAAATTTTTTACATTACTTTGTCTGCCAGGTGTTAATTATTAATATCTCTTCGTTAACTAAAGCACCGCCCTTTCATTAAGCTGGCTCTGCCAGTCATGTTTGTTTCATGTGGTCTACTGGGCAACATAGTGGCTTTCTCTTAGGTTTCTTTTTTAGGTGTTCAGTATAATTTCTATAGTTTTGTTGTCACGTAGGTCTGATTCTTTTTTCAGTGACTCCTTAACTATAATTTCTTAACTCTATTCTGTTTTGTTTTCAACTGGTTGGATGTTTGGATCAGCAGTGGGACATGGCTCTTCAAATGTGTGCCACTGGTGCAGATCCTGCTGAAGACATGAAATAGCTGGTTTAAAAAATCATTAATCAAATTTAAAACATTTTAATTTATGCCACTGGTGCAAATCCAGGTGAGGTAAGAGACTAGCTGGCTCAATGATTAAGTAATAGGAAACAATATTGTACCTCCAGCTTATTCACGTGAGTCTATAAAGGGTCAGGAGACTAAGGCTGAGACCTTAAAATAAAAAGATTTTCCAATTCAATTGTTTAAAGTCAGTCTATTATAGGTTATTGGTTTCTGATATGTTTACATACTCTGTGTTGATCTATAAATTTTGAAAAGGAATAGTATGAACATTTTATGTGTAGCCACTGATATAGTACAATATTCATCACTCTAAAAGAAGGTGCAAGAGGTGATTTCTCCAAACAATCCCTTTCCTTGGGCAAGCATCTAGGAAAAATACAGAACATGCACCATATGTCCTAGTGGCCTATACCATAGTCCATCCTTGCCACCCTAATGTTGCCAGAGGCCTCCTGAGAACCCTTTCTGGGTTTACACCTCCAGTCATGAGTAGGAACCCAGTGATTGTTCTAACTATTAGTGGGAGGTGAAATGTGTTTTGCTTACAGTAAAACTTCATTACTCCTTGCATTGCACCAATATTTGCAAGGTCAAATTTGTCTATTAAGCAAATAACCTGTGTCTGTGAGATTACAAGATGAGAGAAGCTGTTAACTCTTCCACTTGGTAACAAACTACATCACAATTTAGATGATGCCTGTTTGCAGTATGGGCGTTTGCAGCAATGACAGGCATGTGGAAAGCTCCAAAGGAACTGTGGCCTTTGACAGACATCCATGCATACAGCTCTTTCCCTCCCTGCCTCTTCCCACTCAGCTGCCTACTGTGGTGCAACTTTTGAAATGGCACCATATGTTCTAGGATACAACCTCACATGTATTCTTAGAAATAGCAACATCTGGAAGAGTGAAATTTACTGAACTTATATGGTATGACTTTGATGGATGTGATAGAGACAACCATTTGAGTTGCCTCCAATTCAAACCCATTGCAGCCTTTTTTTCTTTTACTCTCATACCTGGTCAGACCAAAAAAGCAAAAGCTCTTCCTTTCCCATCATCCTTCCCATAATAAAGGTTATAGCAAACCCCTATATTCTCATTATTCAATGCACAAAGTAGGTCTATCCGGCTTGTCTTTTCTTTATCTGTGATTTCAGATGTTACTGTTTTGCTGCTCAGTTGAAGAAATATTTCTGTTTCCATGAGTCTTTGGAAAAAATGTTCTGTAGATCTTCGTCCAGGACATGTTGGACCACTGTGGTTTTTTGCATTATGCAGACACACAAATTTTTGTCCAGACTTTCTCAGACAGAATTCAAGAAGTCCTAGGCAGGGAAGTTCCAGACTGAAGTATATCATCACCTTGGGAACAAGGTTTGAACCCATCACTAAGGAGTAGTGGAGGTCCTGCAGATCCTGTGATAAGGATTATCTTTTGATTTATCATCATTATCCTTTTGTCCATCATCCGTTGAGCTGGTCCTACTACTTTCACAGCCCCACCTTGAAAAACATGCACCATGTATTTTGCTGTAGTTATTCTTATCTGAAAAAGTAGGCTTTTCTTGAATAGCAGTACACTAAGAAATGGTTTCCTTTATTTTGGAATAATTTGGAAATGGGACCAGCCAAAGGCAATCTTGATGCTCCCATGTGCCAATTCTTCTGGGTCACTGCAGCCCTTACTGCAGTGTACAACCCATCTGAGAGCAGAACCAAAGTCTTTGAGATAAGTTTGCAATATGTGTGACATCTGACTACAAATGCAGTGCCATTGATTCACTACTAGTATGGGTGCCTGACAAAAATAAATGAATCTTAGCGTGACTCCACGAGTGGTGTTGACACATTCAATTGTCTGTGCTTCGTTTGCTGCAAAACAGTAGCTATTTTAGAAAAGTATTTGATGAGTTTAGCATACACAAAGAGTAGACAGATTTAAAAGACATCTTACTGGAACATTCTATTTTTGAGATTTCACTTTGACAAAACTGCCTCATTAAGGACTTGGATATGAAAAGCAGGAAAATGCTTTTGGATCTCATGTAAACTAAATTCAGAATTCTGATGAGCTGAATCAGTTCTTTCCATACATTATTTTCCTTTATCTGTATTTCTCCTTGTTTCTGTGTAAGAGATGACATAAAACCTTAATGTATCTTGATCTTGATTAATAAGCAAGACAACTCCAAACTGTATGAAATAAGGGAGAACAAGGAAAGAGAAGGTAAGTATTTTTAATCCAAATTAAATTATAATATTTTGGAATGAACTACCCACAAATGTTCATCCCATGTTGTGGCCAAAAGTGAAAAAATGACACTTTTTTCTGCAGGAAACCTTACTGTGTTGTTTGCTCTTACTTAGTAGAAGCATTAAAACTACTGGAATAGATCCTCTCAGGAAGAAAAGGATACTGTATGGCAAAGGGCAGCTGCAGCCTCCTGTCAGCTTGACTGAAGGCAAATTCACCAGTGAGCATTGTCAAATATTGGGTTTCAGCTCGGAACAATGTGACAGTGGCTTTCAGAGGGTTTGTCCACCTTCAGACATATGCTGCTATATCAACAAATAAAATTCAGGCAACAAGCAAGTGGCCATGCCCTCTCCAGTCTTGTCAATCCTGATTTAGGACATTTATGTCATATTTATGGTATAAAGTGGTTGGCTTGTAGTCAAATTGCATACAATGGGGCACATGAGACTCCTTGTACCCACAACTTCCTTTGTTCTTTGATAAATGAATCCTGGAAAGAACACCCATTATTCATGTGATAACCACATGATTGGTGTTCCAAGCTCATGTGCATCATGCTCACCGGGTCACTCTGCACCTTTGTGGGTTTGTTTTCTAGTGGAGTTCTTGGCCCAGCTGTGGCTCAAGTCTTTACCTTCTTTGGAGCCTGTACCAAAGTACTGTTGATTTGGTTAAGGGCCTGAGTGCATCCATCACACCCAGAAATATTATTTTGTTGTGATTCATAGACTATGTCTATAAAACTAGTCATGTGCACTATCTTCGATGCCTAGTCAGTGACTGTATGAGAAGATTTGGTGCCTGTTCCTTTTCTGTGAGTTTGGTTGGTTTTCTGCTCTTCAAGAACAAAATCAGTACCTTATTTCCTGTTTCTGCTACTATATCTTTGCATTGTAGACCAATAAAGAGGGTTGCCAGCAGTGTGACTACAAGATTACCAAGTGACACAAATGGCATGGCACGTTTGCAAGCCATTGCATGTAATCATATTAAATGCAAAAAGATTTTAATATGCATCCTATGTGTATTATTAGGGTTTCATATGTTTTTGGTTTAGACAGGGCTAAAAATAGTTGGATACACTTTGTTCTAGATCACTTAGTGTTGCTCTAGAACTCTTTCTTACCTCAGCTTCATATCAGATGCTTCTTAAAGTTCCAATATAGTCAGACTGTTGGTATCAATAGACTACCTCTTACACAGTTAATGAAAGTTCAAGCAGAAAAACACGCTTTCCAGTAAAAAAGCTTTCTTTTTTGTATTTCCATGACAGTCTTTAGTCCTGTATGTACTTACCTACCCTCTGTCCCTCTGCACAGCTTATTTGAAATGCTGGTGTAACAGCCATTCCTTGAGTATCCAGGTGTATCACCATCATTGTATTTATCCTGAGGGAAGATTAGCCACTATTACTCTGGTTTTATAGAGAGGAGGGTAACAGAGCTGCTGGCTGCATCACAACCAGCTGATGGATGCTGTGTTATTATGGTTTCCTGATTAAGGACCTGTCACAGTCTCCTTGGCTCCTGCTGAAGCAGCATATGGACGCACACTTGGGTTTCATATCAGTAGAAAGACAGGCCATCCATCTGGGACCTGAAAGTTCAAAAGTGTTTCAGCTCTCCAGTCAAATAGTGGCTGAAACCTGGATTTAAATCTACAGCTCCAAGTGTGCCAGGGAGCAAGCTGTCAGCTGTTCCGGATGTGTAAGGCTGCCAGGTCCTTCTTGTTTACAGAGTTTGTACTTTGAGTAAGTAAATAATTATTCTTAAGTCAGAGGGTGAATACCCAAGCATGACTGACTATTCAAGGTATTAAAGAACTCAACTGGGAAAAGGGAGACCTGGGTTCTAATCACAGTTTTAATCAACGTTTAATCTAAAACTGGAACAGAGACTAGAAGTAAAGTGTTTGTTTCCAGATCCTTGCTTCTAAGAGAAGCATGTTAATCACCTAACTAAATTTTTTCTCTCTCCCCCACTTAACTGAAATCCTTCTTGTCCCTTTTGAAAATGTTTTTTGAAAATGTTAGCATTTCATGTTCTAGTGTTGCTGTATCTAAGAGATGGGGTTCATAGCTGCAGGTGCATCACTGGTTCATCCTATTCCACTCTTCTTGCCCCCCCCCCCCCCCCCCCCCCACACCCTCACTCCACACCTGATTCTCACTCCTCTTCTTGGCCCCCACACCCTCACTCCACACCTGATCCTCACTCCTCTCCAGCACTGCACGCATCAGAGTCCTCTATCAGCCAATGCATTTCACTCCTATGGCAAAAATCTGTGCAGGATTTAATATGGTCTGGCAGAAAATTCATTCACAGATGGGTCTGAGGAGTGCCAGAGACAGCACAGCAATCAGTGTGAATGGGAGGAAGGGGCCAGTTGAAACTTGGAAAGAGGAAAGGATCTGCCTCTTTGGTTTCTTTTATTAGTTTGCAACTCTTCATGGAATGGCATCCCGAAACAGACCGATTGTGGGAAAAAGGTGGTGTTTCTGACTACACCAAAAGTTTGCATGGTCAAACTCTTGTTCCTTTCAGCCAGTTTTTTTAGAAAGATTGGTATTTTACCACTTCATACTAAACTTATCTCATATTTAATTGCATTATTTTGAAATTTTTATCTATTTTTCTATGGCTGTAACTGCTTATCAAATTTGAAATAGAGGCATCACTTGAAATTGTATTTTACAACATGTAACTTATTCATATAGAAACAGGAGTTTCAAGAAGTTACTTAGTTAATAATGTGCATATTTATTGTGTAATTCTGATGTATCAATTTTTGCTTGTATTCTTTGAAATGTTTGGAAATTAACTGAGATTTATTATCCATCTTTTAAACATTAAGAAACTTAGTCAAAACTACATGTGTCCAGAAATTTTCCATCCCAGTTCAGGAGCTGTTTAGGCAAGCTGACTCTAAAAACCCCTTAGAGAAGACAATACATTGGAACTAGGAGGACCTTTCTGAATGTTTGTCATATTCTCAAGCTAAATTCAAAATAGAGCACTGTACCAGCGACTAAGAAAATAATAATAATAATTATTATTGTTATTGCTATTGTTGTTGTTATTGTTATTATCTCCAGCTGAAACCAGGACAATATTTTACTACATTGTCTCTCTGAAATCAAAGAAACTGCAATGTCATTGTCAATTTCCATTTTGGCTAAAAATAATTTATTTTCAGACTTACATACTGCCAAAATAAAGCATTCTTTTTTGTTCTCAACAGCAGAAAGCTCAGCCTGTCTTTCAACTTTGGTCCTGCAATTTCAAAATGCTCACTCTGTAGCAGTGTAGTTTGTTTCTGCCAGTTAGCTTCCTCTCTGATAAGACTATTAGCATCCCAACACCCATCAATCTAGCAGATTAGTCTCCTAGAGCAAGAATTTGTTTCAGCCATTTACACAGCACTGTACATTTTATTGAACAAGATATTCCCAAGCTACATTTAGTGCGGAATTTTCCAGTTCTTTATATGAGATATATTAACTTCACTTTGTAGATTAGTTAAGTATTGGGTTTTTGGGAAACCAACAGGAAAACTTTCTGCTGATACATTGGAATTTTATCCTTTCCACCTGTTCTTTCCACCAGTAAGTAAAGCCAGTTGAGTTGACCTAGAACTTCAAATTCAGTATTTAAATAAAGCCAAGTAGTTAATATTTGTATTACTTAGGATCCCACCTCACTATTTGAAAATACACTTTTCTTAACTGTGAACTTAGTGCAATTCTTTCTTGAACTTAGTTTTGGAAGAGATTGTTTACCATTTATTTTCTGTGTATTTCAGGATAATATCTTCGTATCTCTGGAACTCCTTTTCTGTCTTCAGTGATCAGCCTGCAGTATAACTGTTAAAAACTGCTAAGTATAGAAAAATATCTGTTTAGTAGGTGAGACCTCTGAAGGATTTTCATCTTTATTTTGTAGAAACAAACTGGATTTTTTTGCTTTTACTGTTACATTGATAGGAATAAGGGAGGTAGCCTTTCAAGTAGAAAAAAAACCCCTGGTATTTCCTCACTGTATCATCCGTTATACAAATAAGATGCCTTTAGAGATGCCCACAAAAGAGATCTTCTAAAATATGCTCTGTATATTGATACAAAGTGTAATTAATGTTAGAATTCAAGTACAGTTGTTTGAGCTGTTGTTTTATCTGACACAACTGGTTCTGGTAAGGGCAAATGCTGTATGCAATACTGAGTTTTAATTATGGATAGGTTTTCACCATCAATTCATATCAATTCATCAGTTGGTGGTAAATTCATACAAAGTTGTTCTTGACTGTGGAATGGGTTTTGTAATGACATATAGAAATTTACAGCAGTTTGAAAGTACTTTTGTGCCTTTCATTGCTTAGGTCTTTTAGGGATTCTCTAAGTCTTGATAGATATTGTCAGTGACCCTGTTGCACAGTGCAGAGTAGAACATACTGCCTTAGGGTGTGAGGTGGTACTGCAGCCAGGCTGCCTGATTACAGCAATAGCTCACATATAGTCTAGATTATGTAAAATTACATTTTCTTTTTCCTGTCTGATAAATTTCACTGGTATCCAATTGAGCATGTGGTTAAACTGGATGTTACTGCTGCTTTTACCTCTCATGGCTGTGTTTCCTCATCCCCTGTTTGGCACTGGCTCTAGCAACCACACGTACACAGGGAGAATCAAAGTCACCAAATGGCACCAATGCAGTAATTTCTTTTTATTTTCTAGTTCAATATTCTGTTGTATCAATGAGTTGGTATAATTAATGGTGGCAGTAATTAGAAAAGGTTAGAAAGAAAGAAGGAAAAGGTGTTGGAGGGGAAGGACAGGCTTGTCCCCTTCATTGGTAACATAATGTGAAACTTTACCTCTAAGAAACTTTATGACAGTGGTGTTATTTTTAAATGTAGAACTGTGAGAAAATTACTGCTGTAATATGACACTGCACTCTGACTGTGTCCTCTCTAACACAGAGCTCCTATGACCCTTCTTGGTTTAATCTCTCTCTTCTAATTGCCCACTTTCCTTTTGTTGTGGGAGTTCTGATTTACTTCTAGGACGACTTGCAAGCTGTGACTCCCTTTTCACTCCACAGACCCTATAAATGGAGGAGTTTTGCAAGTGCTTGGCCTCTTTACTCTCCCTTAATTCAAATTCTAAAATGAGATTCTTTACACCTTTGAGCAGAACAGTCACCATCTGCCTTCCTAAATCAGTAAGGCTCACTTCAGTGAACCAGAAATCTGTACTCCACTCTTATGACTCTTGGAACCATAGAATGTTGTAAGGCCTCTCTGGACATCATCTGGTCCAATTTTCCTGCTCAAAACAACTAGGCAAGGTTGCTCAGGGATGTATCCAGTCAGATTTCAAATATCTCCAAGGATAGAGACTCCACAACCTCCCTGGGCAGCCTCTTCCCAGTGCTCAGTCAGCCTCACAATAAAACATCTTTTTCTTATGTTTAATCATCCTGTACTTCAATCTGTGTGCTTGTCTTTTCACTGAGTACTGCTGAGAAGAGTCTGGCTCCATCTTCCCCATCTCTCCCATATGAGAGATGCTCCAGCCCCTTAATGATCTTCATGGCACTGTGCTGGACTCTTTCCATCATGTCCATGTCTGTCTTGTAGAGGGGAGCCTGGAAGTGGACACAGCACTCCAGGTGTGTCTCACCAGTGCTGAATAGAGGGAAAGGATCACCTCCCTCAGCCTGCTGGCAAGGCTCTGCCTAGTGCAACCCAGGATGCTGTTGCCTCTCTTTGCTGCAAGAGTATATTGCTGAGTATGTTCATCGAGTTGTGCCTCAGCTCTCCCAGGGGCTTTTCTAGCCAAGCTGCTTTCTAGTCCCTCAGCTCCCACCTTGTCCTGGTATCTGCAGTTAGCTGAAGGCCCCATGCAAGTCTTTAATTTAAAGATAAGGGAGAATACTTAACAATTAAGAGTCTTTTCCTTCTTGTTCTTTGGGTCATTGAAATAGAGTTACAAGCATGATGATGATACTCTGGAGGCAAACATACTTCTATAAATACAAGTAAGAAAAACAGAATAACAGCAGCAGTTAGCTGTTCTGTGTCTCAGAATTTAGCCATTTTGTGACAAAAATTGTTCTCTAAATGTATTCAGGGATATATTATACAAAAGTTCTAGAGGCTTTTTAGGCAAGAGTGTTTTCTGCCTAATAAAGTATTCAATAGCACTTTGTATTTCTTTAGCTGGCAAATAGACATAAATATGCTTGGTTTCAAAGGGAAAGCCTGTCTGCTATGTATATACTGTATAGGATCAGGAACACTTTCATGAATAAACCAACTGATCCCAACACAGCAAATCATGTAAATAAATGCTGTTCAGTTTTAGAGAAGACAGTACAGCAGCAGAGATGGAAGCCATGGTTATTTAATCACAAATCATGTGATATTTTATTAGATTCCCTGCTCCTGGAAACTGAATCTCAGTTTGACTTGCAGCGTTCTTGGCTGGGAAAAAAAATTAAGAAATTGACATGACATTTTGAAAATATAATCAAAAGAAAAAAACAGCTCAATTTTTCCTTCAAGGTGCCTAAGCCAAACTCTTTCTCAGGTTTTGATTTCTTAGTTCTGAAATATTCAGACAGGTACTACTGGACTCAGATTGAAGGGTTACCTCTGCCCAGTTCTGTGGGACCATGCGCAGCAGCACTCTGTGGCCAGATTGTTTGATCCTGAGCAGCATTACAGGAGTGCTTTAACTGTTGTGATGTATGATACATAATATCTTTTGTGTTAGGCACTGGCACACTGTTTTCAGAGAAAGGGACTTGCTGGGGATCACACAGTTGTTTGAAGGGAATTCTCTCCACCATACCAACTAGCCTGAGTATGTGGCAGAGTAACTGGTCTCAGGCTTGGTATACATTAATGGTCAAGATTATGATTACAGCTCTAAGGAAGAGAAATCTGAGATATGCAGTAAGACTAGTGCTCAGAAGGGGTTGCTAGTGTAATTTAAAGTAAGGCTGAAAGCAAAAGAAACTCATTGTTTCTTAAATCTGCATTTATAATTTTCACAAGATTGTTGGCAGATCTTTTCTTACATTTTCTTCCCTCTTTTGTATTACATATCTGTACATGATAGCAAATGGCAGGTTTTTTCCAGTTATGAAACTCAACAGTCACAGTTCTGATGGATCTCAAACAAAGGACCTAGTGTGGGCCAACTGAGAGCTAAATCCATCTTGCTTCTTTCAGATGGGTTAAAGAAATTCTACATCAGCAATTAATTCTTACTTTTTAATGCGAGGTCTCAAGGAGTTGTGTGAACTTTACTTACAGAGGTTTCATCTACCTTTAAGTGGTAGGTACAGCTGGTAAAATAACTTCAGGAATATGAGGCAGAATTTTTCATAGAATGTTTGGAATGTACATGTCCTCCAGACATCTCAAAAATGGGCAAGTTGCATAAGTTTCATTTTACAGTTGAGGAAACTGGGAAGGCAATGTTCAAGTGACTTATCCAATGTCATAGAGTTAAATAACTTTGGAAGTGGCTGAGTAAGTTCAAAACTCTTCTGTTCCATTTTCTTTCCTATGGACAGTTTTTACATAAATAAATGTGGAGTAATAAATAGAACTATTCCACATTTATTAAAGAAAACGGGGTTTTAAATATGCCCTACAGTCTTAAGAGAAGAAGAGGCTTCCCAAATCAGAGCTTGAATTGAATGGATTTGGGTAATACAGGCAAATCAATATATTGATTATATGTCCACAAAGATGTAGGGTGCCCTTCCCCTCCAATGTTATAACAGAGGTTAGTTGTTTCTGACTATTTTTGCTCATCTTGAGAGCAGAGGGAAATGGTGGAATGGGAATATCTTTCTCTCATCAATTCACATAGCACTGTAAAAGAAAGCAAAGCTACTTCTAAGCACTTCAGTATTTTTATGAGAGGTTTTCTTTTTTAGGTATTCTAGTTCTTCTTCATCAGACTTATCCCCTTTCGGAATTTCCTGGAAAATTATGCCCACTAGTTAACATTTTAAAGTTTTGAAACCCCAAACTAATTAGACTAATGGCATTTTTCATTTGTTTCCAGAAGGTTATGGATTATAGAGAGCTAGAAATGAGGAAACAGGCTACACGCTTTGCGTGTCCCAAAGGAGAAGATAGGGAGCTGTGGAAAGGGAGTTATGGTACAATTGCTCTGGGGTAATGGAGCCTGTGATCTGCTTGAAGGTAGAAAGGAAAGAACCAGGAGAGGAGTACAGGATTAAGAATTAGAGAGAAGAAAGTCATGAGGACAATATGGAGATGTTATAGTCAAACAGTCAAAAGACTCAGCAAGAGAAAAAGACAGCCACCTAACAACTGAAAACAGGTGTGGAGGGAGAGGTGAAGGGATGGCAAAGAAGTGAAAGTAGAGAATTCTGCTATTGCCTTCTGGTCAGAAAGTAATGTGAAAGGGAAGCAGGCAAAAGAAGATGGTTAAAATCTAGAAAATATCTGAAACTGTAAAAGAGGCTACAATGGTTGAAGACATGGGAATCTTACCATAACAGTAATTTTTACTTTGGCCCTGCGATTTTAAAATAATATATATAGCTTTTGTGACTGGAAGTACATTATTTCATATTGATGGCATAGAGGATCTGCTTCTACAGTTACTGCAGCAATATATGAGAAGCAGTTTCTTAAGTTATCCCTTCTGTTTGTTGTGCTCTACTACTTTTTCACATTTACAATTTTCCAGATGCAGGCATCCATTTGACACAGTAAAGGAGAAAACACATACGTGAGGATTTATCCCTCACTGATTCCTTCAAGAATTTTGATGGATTTTTCTTTCTTAAGAAAAACCCTTGTTAGAGCATTTTAGATGGAAGTGTGCAGATGCTTTTTAGTAGTGATTAAACCATGCCTGTCAGCTATGAAAAGCTTTTTAAACTGATGCAGCATGGGTCATTTTGCCTGTAATTTAAGGACAGAAACAGATTATACTATCCATTTAGTGCTTTTTTCATCTTTGGAAGAGGAATTCTTAACAAGTCTCCAGTAAGGAGGACTGTTTGCTATACAAAGAAGAAAAGTCAGAGGGTATTTGACACTGCAAATTAATTTTGTTCTAAGACATAAAATCAAAATCATGATAAGGTGAGGCATGTATACAGCATGCATCCAGATCCTGGATCAGAAACAAGTAATTATAAAACACGAATGATTTTTTATGAAATAAATATTCTGGAACAACTAGCAGTGTTCAAAGTGGAGATTATCAGAAGAGCCTTGTTCCCACACAGAGCATGAGCTTTGATCTTTAATGATGTGACTGACTCACAGTTCAGTGTTCAATAGTCAGGAATCTGCTCACTCCGAGGGCCCCTAAACAGCACATTGCCCGAGCAGCTCGCATCAGGCCCAGCGGCCATTGCAGAGATGAGCTTCCTACTCCCTCTAGTGCAGCAACTGTGCATTCAGGCACTGCCTGCTACTGCTTTTAAAAAAGGTTCAGCGATAAAAAAAGTTTAAGAAGTTTCTGTGATAGAAATGGAATCAGTTTGTGTGTTGATTTGCAAAGAATTCAGGAATACTGTCGAAAGAACAATATTTTTGTCAAGTGATTTGACTGTAGTGATCTTTAAAGGTGTTCATTGGCCTAAAAGGTGAGGTATCCTGGCTAAAACCAGATCTGAATAGTAATGAGGGGCTGGCTGGAAGTTAGAAGTTATGTTTCTAAGGTGCCATAACTTGGGAATTACAAGTCAGATGCAGAAAGCTCAATTCTCTGCACAGAAAGTAAAGGAGAGACCAAAGCAGCAGCAGCTGGGCTGGGGAGCTGCCTGCAAGTAGCAAATATGGATTTGAATTTTTAGGAAAGGGAAAAGGTACTATATGAGAGTTAGGTCCTGTCTCTCACTTCCCTGTGCCCATGTTGGCATCACTTGTGTTAAGTGGAGCTAGAGCACTTGTGAGTAAATATGCTCTCCTAGTTATTTCTGGACCATGAAAGGTCAGGATGGTAAATTAAAAGAGCTTCTAAAAGGTGATACAAGTGCCTAGTAGTAGCTCTAGGTTCCCATTCCATTCAGACTTTTGAAGACCCTGCTCTACGATAATGCTACTATCAATACCTTCCCTTTCCATAGCACCTGCAATCCTAAAAAAGCCCTAAAATTGGTGGTATCACACAGTGGGCTGCAGAACAGCCAAGAGATCTCTAGGAAAACCATTTCCTTTCTGTTCTGGCCATACAGTTTATATGAACAAAAATTTGTATGGAAGAGGTATGATGGAAAGTATTGATACCCTTGAACTGCCAGAAATATTTTACATTTCAAATTGAATCAGTTCAATGTTATTACATTCTTTCCCTTCCTCAGGTTATTTCTTGTGTGCCTCTTTATAATTCTCTTCCAATCAAATCTTTTTTTCTACTCCAAATCAAACTCCTGTCATCTCCCTGACATCTGGTGGCTGTCTACTGTGGACACAGCAGGGCAGACAGATCTTATTTTGCCCTTAGCTGTGACCTTAAGGGTGATTACATTTGCTTTCCCTTCCATTTTTAAAGTATTCCTTATCAGAGTGTTTCTATAATTTATGTATTTAATCTCTTCTTAGAGATCTATTTCTGAGTGCTTAGTATCATCTGAGACATTTTAAACATATATTCTGTTACATAAATGATCTCCAACAAAGATCACACATCAGGCATTGGCAACACAGATGACTTGTAACTGTTACAAGATGCTTTGCTTGACTGCTGTCTCCCCAGCTACTGTCAGTAAAAGGGACTCATTTACCCCATTCTCCCTTACAGTAAAGATTTTATTACCTGAGTCACCTGTTGTGTCACCTGTAAGAACGTGCCCTGGAGGGTGTGGGGATATGACTCTCAAAGGTCCCTGTGCATAGCACTTCACTGGGATTCACTACCATGAGATACACCAGGTGAGATGGGCAATCTTAACTCATCATCAGGCATGGATTTTGGACAGCAAAACAACAAAACTAGATTTTTTTAGTTACAATGTTGTGGTGATCATCACTAACTTCCAAAAAGAGAGAATATCTTTTATTAGATCACGTGAGATCTGTGGCAAAAAACAGATGAATTTTAGACCATATAATTTAGTAATTAGAAACCTGACTTTGGGAACCATTTCACAGCTTTGGGAGATGAACATTAAAACAGTAAAACAAGCTAGAAAATTGAGAGCTTCAGTTTGGCAGCCATGTTCCTTTCCACCGGCTTAGCATCTCTCCAAGAATTCCTAATGCGTGCTCCAGATTTTCTCCAAGTGAGGGGCTGTTTGTAGCAACAGCACTTTTTCAAGTTTCTAATTTCAGTTCTTAATAACTTCCATTTCAGGTTGTGGATTCAGGCTTTCAAAACCAAATAAAAATGACCTAAATGGCTGTACTTGGAGGTAGGCATCTGGACCGATTCCTCTCTCCAGATCTTTCTTACTCAGGTAGGAATATGTCAGCTATGCCAATGACAAAGATGGTTCTCATCACTGTCAAGAAAAGCTGGAGCTGAGCAAAACAATTGCGTGTGCAGACAAACTAAATCATGTAGCTTGGAAAAGACATCTGGGACTATTGAGTGTAACCATAAACCTAACACTACCATGTCCACAACTAAACCAGGTCCCTAAGCATCATGTCTACATGCCTTTTAAATACCTCCAGGGATGGTGACTCAATCACTTCCCTAGGCAAGCAGTTCCAATGCTTTATAATTCTTTCCTTGAAGAAATATCTAATCTAAACCTCCCCTGGTATAACTTGAGACCATTTTCTCTCATCTTATCACTTGTAACTTGAGAGAAGAGACTGATGCTTACCTGCCTGCAACCTCCTTTCAAGTAGTTGCAGAGATTGATAAGGTCTCCCTTGAGCATTCTTTTCTCCAGGCTAAACAACCCCAGCTTCCTCAGCCACTCCTCACAGAACCTGTACTCCAGACCCTCTACCAGCTTTGTTGCCTTCTCCAGACACACTCCAGCATCTCAATGGCTTTCTTGTAGTGAATAGAAATATTAAAACAAAGTGATTGTCCTGGTTTAAGTGGTCTGGTAGAAGGGGGAGGTGGGCAACTTGCTGTCACAAATTGCTAGTTTTTGTCTAGATCTGTTTTCTGATTTGGCTGAGCATGAAGCTGCATGAACACTGCATCTAGGTGATGAGAAGAACTGACAGGAGGAATTGTTCCTTTTTAGAAAAAGTCAACTTTTGTCAGGCTATGAAGCCTGTGCAGTCATGCATGTGGAGTCCAGTGCACGGTGAATGTAAGTCACAAATTAGTCTGTTTGGTCCTTAAATGCCTCCACTGAGAATGCCATAAAAAGTGGACAATAAATGCTATTATTTTGGTATTATTTTGGTCCTTTTTTACATTGTCACTATTTTCCCAGTATCTAGATAGATGTTAACAAGTCATTGAGACTTCAAAAGTTACCAGGTGGAAGTTATTTTGTTACTTTCTTAAAAAATGCTTTTCCGCAACTAAAAATGGCTCAGTGTATATTCTGCACTTCTTTTTTCCAAGTTCATACACTAGCTAGTGGTTAGCATAAGGTTGTTATAATATTTGAATTCTTTGTGCAGTAGGTGTCATCTGGCTTAGCCAGTGACTTATGAAATATTCACTGTTTAGATGGTTTGTCTTGAGCTGGTCCCACCCCAGTATAACACAGGCAGTAACTCTGGGCTGTTCTGAAGATCCATTATACATTTTCTTCCTTGCCACTCTCATTACCTGACAGACTCATTCCTCCTGGTTTTTTTTTTAAAGCCTGATTAAAACTTGAAAGTCTCATAAAAGTTCTGTACAATGTCACTCATTTTCCTGTGTCTCCATTGAAGACTGTGGCCAGATGTTTAAAATTAAAAGGATAGCATAGATTTACAATTTCCAGGTGTCCCCAGAAACGTCAGGTACTTAACATCACAAAATCTGGGCCATGATTTCTATATTTATGAGATTCAAAATTCTCTCTGAGTTTTTAACAAAACTAGATTGTATTTTGCTGCCATCAGAATCCACTGTGATAAAGTGAGATCTGATAAAGCACTAGGAAGTTTTCTCTTTGTGTATAAATATTTATGTATGTAAATAGGTGTATGGTTGATTATAACTGACAAGAACAGACTGGCACAAACTCAGATCCTCTGTCCCCATGGACAGATACAAGGTGCTTGTTGAAGTGTTGTGGCATATCTCATGGGCTGTGTACTGAATCATTGATTAAATGCTGCAGCATGTGGATAGCTGAAATGCCAGTGACTCTTGAGCAGCAAGGGAGGAAGGAATGTGCACTGAATAAGAACACAGAAGGATAATCTGGTTTATGTTTCTTGATATTTCATGAATTGGTCAAGAGCTGAAAGGTTTCTCTTTATATTTTACTGAAGTTTGAACAGAAACCTTTACTGAAGGCTTCACAGGCTGTCTAGCTCACACATGCACACAGAATAGAATCCCTCATGCAGGAAAGAGTTAGAAAGGGATTTAGTAAGATAGGACAAGCTGCACTTGACAGGCACAGGACAGTTTGAAAACAACACTTGAATCTGACTCTTTCAGCACAGGCAGACTCCCTGAATCTGCTTATATATTTGGAAAACGTTTGCATATAGCTGACACTTTTGAATGAGGCTTACATATTTTTTGGTTTCTGGGTTTTTTTCATTCCTTTTGTTACTGTGTGTTTTGTTTGCAGTTAAGCTTATGTCTCTTCTGCCAGGTACATGAGCAGAATTCCATTGTACTTCTGCTTTCCCCTTTAATAGACTTCTAATGTTACTTGAAGGGAAAAGAGCTGTTTAGATTAAATTTACAGCACTTCTCAAAATCAGAAGTGTCTAATTAAAATATGTATCTATTCAATAAAAATATGAATAAATGTGTAATCATGTGTAGCTGAAAACACAGAATTCTTCTGCATGACATTTTTGGGACATAGAGGAAGGGTATTTCCTTTCAATACTTCAACTTGTTTTTCCAGCATGGCATCACACTCTGCTTATGCATACCTTGAAACAGTACTGGTTTTAAATGTGATACATTTTTGGGGTTTTTTTGTCATTTCATGATGAAAGGCTGCATAGTTTCTAATGTGCCAGTATGATAACAGCATACCACCATCATTACACCTGTTTTCTGCAAGACATTCCTGTATTGGATGAAGGCTGTTAGATTGGCATTTTTTGAATAATAGCGTGCCATGTGGTCTGTGCCTGTTTTGGAGAAAAGTCTCAATTTTGTCTTTGAAACCCTGCTTCAAGAAAGCCTGGAAGAAAAAAGATTATGCCAAAACATGCACTAGCATGAAGTTTTTCCTGGAACTAAACATGTGAAACTGTTTTGAAATGCCTTGTTCAACTGTACTGCATGCATGTGTAATATAAGTGGATGTAAGGGACCTGGTAGGTACTTTGCCTTAAGGCAAAGTGTAGAAGCAGAGATGTCTACTGACCAAGTGCATGGCATTTCCCCCTCCCTTTTCCCATATGTTTTATTTCTACATGTGGCAAGAGACAGGCTCACCAATTACTTTTCTGAAACAAAACTAAAAGACCTCCAAGCTACAAAGTCATCTCGTGCTCTTAAATATCCAGCATTTTGCCTATACTGGGTTAGCAATGTACATGGTCTCGCATACAAAGAAATTGGTATCTGAATGCTAACAAATGTAGAAGTGCCTGACAGGAAAGAGAAAAATATTACACTGCAATTGTTGGTCAGTTTTGTAGTACTTAACTAGAAAGATGTCTCTTACGAATTTTTGCGTCTTACTGGCAGGTGTATTCCTGTATTGCAAAGACAACATTAATAGGTTCTTTTTTTACTCCAGTGGAAGGCTTAAGTGTAACAGCTTACACCTTCAGACTTTGCTGAAACCCTAATGAGCCTAGAGAGGCAGAGTAACTCAGGTGTTACACTCTGGCAAAATTCACTCGTCATAAAGCCAAATGGGTACCTAATGCTAAAAATTATTTGCAAGGATGATGAAAGTGCAGCTGACTTCGTGGCCCCTATTCCAAAGCCTTTCTTATTGCAATCTATACTTTGCACTGCACATTTATGTAAGCTGGGCTGTCAGTCTGTCTTTTTTGTGCCCTTACTGAAAGCACTTGCTTGCTGGGTTCTTTGGGTCACTCCTTTAGATACTGTGATTTTCAAGTCAATCTCCCATTTGTGCTATTGCCGCTAATGGGGAATTTGTTGCCATGCTTTCTCTGCCTTCTTCTTTTTTTAACCTTTTATAGTCCTATCAGCATATTTCTTTTTACCCTCCTGTGTCAAGGTAGTTGATGGCAAAAGCTTTTATTTTCTTTCTAGTCCCTATCTTCATATTCTTTTGCATGTAGCCTGTCTGCTTCTATTACATAGTTCTCTTCTAGACCTTAGCTTTTTCTGCTATCTTTAATGTATAACCATTCCAAATGGTTATACATGACCTGCATTCCATTCCAACTTTAATATTATACTGCTGGATTAAGGGGCTTTAATGAGTTCATGGAATCATATTGACTTGTACATAATTTATTTAAATTGGAATCTGTGACAGGAGATGCACACAGGGCAGCTCATGTTGATTTTTCTGTTGACTTTGAAGCCTCCATTTACAAACTACTTAACTGTTCTTTTTTGTATACAGCAGTCCTGAAGAAACTTATGCACTGGGTAGAGCGGAGAGGCCTTTTAAATTTTGTACATTTTAGGAAGATGCATTAAAATATTTCTATGGAAATTCATAAATAATATTCTAGAGTAGAAGATTACGCAAAAATATTTGAAGACTTGTTGGGTCATCCTCAACTTCTTAATTTCACAAAATTGGTTCTCCATTGGCCTGTATAAATCCTACACTGTTTTTAGAGCCAGCTGTAAAATGTATGAATGTTACTACCTAAATGTTCTCATAGATTTAGTTGCAAATTACTGCTCAAGTGAAAAAGAGATAAAGGCTCATGAAGTAAAATCATTATGTTGGGTGCACCTGTTGGCCTTCACTTGCAGAAACTCAAATTCAATACTGTTTTGACTACAGATTCAGGATTGCAAATACATAACAGCTGAAAAAGGAGAGGGACTGCTTAAATTAGCAGCTAAAGCTTTATGAGACGCCAAGTATTGAATAATAGCAAATACTGCAAGTTAAGATTGAGGTTTAATATCAGAATAGAGGCTATGACTGGAGTAGCTATCCCACAGGCAGTAAGGATAGATGAAACTGAAGAGCACTGGTAAGCAAGACTGGAGATACCAGAACTTGATAAGCAGAAGGCTACAGATGAGAACTGAAGCACTGCAGCAGATGTGGGTAGAGGAAGAGGTTCTGGACCCCGGACCAGAAGACCAGAGATTGCTGAGAGTTTTGTTAAAATGCATCATTAGAAAGTACAGTTTTGTAACATCTGCAAGTGAGAAGTACTGGCTACTATAGCTTACCTTTAAAGTTTCAAATTTAAGATTTTTAATCCATCCTTTTTGATGGAAGAGGAGATGATTTCAGTCTCAAAATTGTTAAACTGGTTGTTGCTGCTCTTGTCTAGTAGCAACAATGGAATACAGAACCTTGAATGATTTTTTTTTTCTTTTTCTTTTAATAGAAAACCTAACTTTAGCTTTCACTGTCCTTCTTTGGAGAGTTCAGTCAAAGGCCTATGGCAGAACTGTGTAATATCCTCTGAACTAAAATAGCTGCCTGTTAGAGTACTTGAACAGCTCTCTTACAGAGGGAATATGTCATACATAGTTTACATCTGCGCCGGTATCCACAAACAGTAAAATCATACATATTTTTTATTTTAGAAACAAAATAAGTAGTGATTAAATTTACCTGTTTTAGCAATAAAACAAGATGCAAGATATTTTGACAGACTTGACACTAACTATATTTGAAATAGTACCATGTAGGCTTCTCTTTGGTTTCCTTCCAGATGAAAACATATGGGAAAAGTTTTTTATTATTATTTTTAAAACATATAATTTTTATCACAAACCTGGATTTTTTTCATCCTAAGAAATTTATAGATGTCAGCTGATGGACAACTACTCATAACATTATTTTCTCATGTTTGTTGGTATCAGTTTTCTGTGGATAAAAGATACTCTAAACATCCTTGGGAAATTTATCACTCTGTGGTTTTTTGTTACAGATGTATTTATAAGGTGTGTTATAAATGATGTGGAGTAATAGAGTTTTTTTAAGCTCACCAGTACTGCTCCACAATCTTCTATTTATGCTCTGAATATAGTAAGACAATGACCAAATTAGTCGCTTTACAAAAGGCTTCTGTAGTTTGCTTATGTGTGAAGTGTGTGCCTGGCTTGCTTGCTACTTGTCTCTTTTATACTGGTCAACTATTAGATTTCACCAAGTAAAGGATTTTGTTTCAGCTATTTTGTGAATGCTATTTCAGTTGTAGCAATAGTGATTAAACTCTTTTCAGGACAGAAGAAAACAGCCTCTTCCTCACTGGCTATGCAGCTCTTTTCTCACTAGAATAGTATTTAGGACATTAGCAACCTTGGGTATAAATGCATGCTAGTCAGCTAAATAAAGCTTATCTTTTATAATGGATTTTAGACCACCTAACGTTTTTGTTACATGATATGCTGATTTTTGTACTTAATCCCATGACATTTTCTGCAAGACTTGGATCACAACATAAAAAGCCATTTCTGATAGATAAGTTAGTCACCATATTCTTTTCTTTCTCCTGCTCTCAAAATGCTCACATTAATTTACTGTATGTGTTTGTGAATTTATTTGGAAAATATTTTCACTACATGAATATCTTGTGAACAGTTTGTTGTGAATATTTATTATCTAACATCGACATTAATTCAGTGTTGGTTAGTCATTTGAGTGATACAGTTTCGCTACTGAGTTACTTTGCATCTTACAAAGACATTTCACATTTCAAGTATTGTGAAAAATCAAACTCAACATACATTTTGCTACTACTTAAGCTTTTGCTTAAATTCACTATGGCAAATGAAAGTAAACCTTGATTATTTCAGAGCTCAGATAAACATCAGTGGCACTTTTCCTCTTGCTCAGGTAGCTCAAGTAATTGCAATATTCTGACCCAGATTCTCCCTGCAGACTCAGGTCAGTACAACTTTCTTCACTCGGTCTTTTACACTGCTGTGTAAAATCCCTATGAGCTGTGAAGGAGTTTTCACAGTCCACTCCAGAAATGGCTTCATTGCAGCAAAACACATTTATTAAATCCTTTGGGATCTTTCTGTGTAGGGCCCTGAGCTGTAAGATTTCTTTCACATCCTTTGTAACTAAAGAACACAGTCAACCACTATTAAGCCTAGGAAGGTATTACTAGAAATCAGGCATTTACATATGGATTTACACAGTTAAAGAGAATAGCTTTATTTGTCTATTCTTTGTATCATCTTCTGGTTTTTGTAAAGTCAGTGACAGATCTATACTTAACACTTCTAAAAATAAATAGGGCTTTAAATTGTTGTATTTAATCATTCATGCTTGATAATTTTGGCTCTATCTTGGCTCTATCTTGTCATTGCTTCTGTGTTTTCCTAACTGCAAACACTACAATTCTTTCATTACAAGGTGTTGTGAGGGTTATATAATTGTTTAGAAAGTACTTTGAGATAATCAAATTAAAGACAATTACAGGAGTGCAAGGCATTTTTAGTGTGATTTCTCTAAATATTGGTCACGGACAGAGGCTATGCTATAATAATAATTTTTAATGGACAATATATTGAATAAACTTTAATTGAATCTACTTTGAACTTTAATTCAATTGTTAGTACCTGAAAAAACAGTTCATATTTACGGACTGTAGATGGGATATGCAGATTGGTGGTATCTGGATAGCTGTGAAGGATTTCACCTGAAGACATGGTAGAACAACAGACTCTGTAATGATCCCCCTTGCTTCTGAGATGGCCAAAGTCCTTACTGCCAGCCAGCACTGCTGGTTTATCTCTGTGCAGTTAAGAAACCTTTCTCTTGGGAGAGGAACGTGAAATTAGCAATGCCTTGGAGTTGTTTTCTAGATGTTGGAGGAACCAATAGGGAGGGCAGAGTAAGGAATTTGGCAGCAAAGTGGAGGGAGCTGGGTACTGAAGGGGAGGAATCTGGTGTTTGCATTTTCAGTGGAAGGCTTTCACAAAGAATAACTGGGAAGGGGAAATGCATCTTGGCATTTGAAGTCTGAAGTATCTCAGGATACTGAAGGGTGCTCAGGCACCCAGAGACCAAATTTTCTGCATGCAAAATGAATTCTGGAGCTATTGATTACTTCACATCTGAAATTTTGTTATCAAGAGCATCAGAGAATAAATATATCAGTGCTCTTGTAAAGTCACTAAATATTTTGTATTAATGAATAAAATCTCCTGATGTTCTCAGCTGATATATTCACTGTCTTCTATTGTCATATAGGAAGATCATGACATTTTGATGAAAAGTTCATTTATGAATCAAATCAACCTGCATCTCATACATCTACAGGACATCAGAGCATCTTGCAAAGATTATGTTTCACGCACATGCAAACATGTGATTTCACTCCTCTTGGTTGTTTTATTATTTATTACACAACTGCAGCAGCAATTTTTCCCTCTGACTTACTTTTTATCTATAACCATTGGGTAGTCTCCTCCTGGATATTGCTGCTGCTTTGCTTTAATAGTCTTTAATAGAAGTGGGACTGAAGAAGATACCAGAGCAAATTATGTTCTCATGACAGATTTTTTTCTGTGTGAGAACATCCATGGCCCTTTTAGAAGATATTCAGGTGACTTATTTTATTTAGTAGACAGAGAATAATATGGTGGAAATTTTTACTGAAGTTTTTGCATGGTAGGGCTTTCACTGGAAGTCTTTCTGTGACCCTGCAGTCTTCTACACTCTGGTTCTCCCCAGGTGTTTTTTCCTGCCTTTGAGTCTGAATGTGTCCAGTGTTGGGGGGATTTTCATAGGACATCCCCATGAGGAACTGACATCCAGAAGCTGACTCCCCAGATATTAAGCATTATCACACAGTGTTCAATACATCTATAGCTCACTTATATAGCATTTGTATACCTCTACTTTTGGATACTTTATGCACTATCACTCCCACACCACCACTTCCAGTGCTGCCTCAAATCCAGTTTTGGATGCCAGTCCCAGACAATATACTGCCTTTGAGAACAAATGCAAAGGTGTGTAGTTGTCAGTGTTTGATGACTTTTCCTTATACACACCTCTGTTTCCAATTTCTTTTCTCCATGCAGTTTAATTCTCGTATTACAAATGCCACTTTTTCTCAGCCTTTTTGTTTCTCCACATACAGAAACTCAGAAGAACCGCAGCAGCCTCCTAGAACATTTTGTCCTGGGGCAATTTCATCCAAGCACTTGATATTGCTGGGCAGTTTGGAGTTCTAATTTGAGAGGACCACCCTCAAATTTCTTGAGTGCATGAGGAGACATGAGACATTCCCATCAGCCTCTGTGTGAGAGACAAACTCACATCAGAAGAAAAAAAGCTGGCAGCCAAGTTAGTGTGTCTTGTCAAGCTACCCTATTGGAGCCTATCAGTGTCAGCTTGTGCACAGAAATAGAAGCCTCTCAGTAAGCTAAATCTATTAAAACAAAATAGGTAAAAAGTAAGGGGCACAATTAACCTCCTAAACCTACCATTCCTCAATTTTAGCTCAGTCTATTTTGGACCAATTATTGTTTTTTTTAACGTTTCCATTAATTGAACAGCTGTGTAGTTTACTAAGCTAAGAAAAGTAGTTGAGATGAAGATTTAAAGAAAAAGTTTAAGAGCTGCAAGTAGTGGAAACGTTACAAACTGGGAAAAGCAGAAGAGAAAAACTAAAAAGAAAATAAAATGGAAACAAGACACACATACCACTCATTTTCTGCTTCTATACTGTATAGCTTTCCCTTATACCTTTATTTCTGTTTGAAGAATTGCAGTCCATCTGGCAGAGAAGTGTATCTTCTCTTTTTGTGACTGATGTAGTATGAAAAAAGATTCTAAGCCAACATCAATATTTTACAAAGTTGAACTAAGACAGCGTGTGCCCCCACAGCTTCAACTCTTGTTGCTTTTACCAGAATATGTGTAAATTATTTTAGAATGTTTCATGGCCAGTGATTTTATTTAAATAAGAGCCTGTGCAGTTACTGAAGCTTGGCCTGAGCTGGTTTCCTGGAAACTGTGCGTGTTCACCGAAGGGGAGAGCAGACCAATAGGCAGCTATTGGCAACAAAACAGAAATGAGAAATCCTTCTCAGGTTGTTAGTGAAAAAGACACACACTTGATCCTCTGGAGGCTCTGTCCAGCTGACCACACAGGGGATAGAGACAGCAGCTATATATAGGTGTGGCCTGGGGCTGCAGGGGACCACACACAGGCACAGCGGTGCTCCTCAGAAGCCAAATAAAGCTGCTGCTGTCTGTGTGAATCAGCTGGTGAGTCAGCAAAGCCTTTGCCAGGAGAGCAGCAGGCACAGCAAAAGGGACGCTAACTGGGTTTCCTAAGTAATAGCTTTTTGTTGTTCCTTTTGGGTGGCAGAAAGAGAAGAAATGTGCATAGTTTGCTGTTTCACAGAGTGATTTCACATTTAACCTTGCAAGTTCTTCAAAAACTTGGGAAAAAACAAATAACTGAGAAATGTTGCAGAGTGTTATAAACATATATTATAATATTGGCTTCTCGCAAAGTATAAAGGTAGATATTATATAATGTTAGAAATGCTTTTTGCTGTGTGGATGTAGTTTTCTCTCTTTTTAGCAAGAATGTTAGCAAGTGTGAGCAAGTAAGATAACCTCCAAGCGAGCAGAGGATGAGGCCCAAGGAGCTGCTAATCAACACTTTGTCCAGGGAACAAAAGGGCCCAAAGGCTGCTCCGCCCGGAGAACGGGCGGCCAGGAGGGTCCGAGAGCCCTCATCACCGCTCTGCCCGGGGGCAAAGAGGGCAAAGCTGCAATCAGCCCTGACTGTCTGGAGAATTAAGAGATCCACCCTACCATCGACTCTTACCTAGCAAGCCCAACCCCAAGAATCAAAAGAAATAAAACCGCAAGGCAGAAGAATATGCATGCTCTAAAAAGGCGGAACCAAGGAGTGGCCGTGCAGAACAGCTCCAGGAAAAGTTTGAATATTAATAGAGAACAGACAGTAAAAATGGTATAAAAAGGACTCACCGAACATCAGGTGTGCTCTTGGCAGAGCGCCAAGGTACCCGGCTGTTACCTCTTTGCTTTATTTCATGTGTCTCTTATTGTCTTTATATTAAACCCTTTAAATTCTCACAGGAGAGTGAACCTCGTTTTTCACACAGAGCTATTAAGAATGTCTGAACGCATTTGAATAGTGTCAGGCATGCAAGGTTAGATGTGTTTGGTTTTTGAAATTTGGAAAGTGTTGTCAGAAAGACATAGGAGAATCAACTGGACTGTTCTGGAAGCATCTACATTCAGGGCAGATAAGAGAATCCGACAGCTAAGAGATGTAGGTGAGAAAGTTTGTTCTGGGGAAAGAAACATTTTTCCCCAAGGCAGATGGTCATGGTGCTGGCTTTTCTCTATGGTCAGCTGGTCATTGCACGAGGCCAGTAGTGCTCACCATGTAGTTGTGCCTCGGTTTGGTAGGTGCAGAAGTGGAGGAGCTTGCCTTGACACATGCGAGGTAAAGAGGAAGCAAGGCCAGGTGTGTGGGACATGGCAACTTCTGCATCCAGGGTGTGATGAACAGGAGGTGTACATCTCACTCAGGAGCACAGTCTCCTGGAGCCAGGGGAAGGGGAAGCAAGGAAGCCTACAGGTCTGAAGCAGGATTATCACCATCACTGGTAAAGAAACGCTGATGTGAGTAAGTGAGTTCTTAAATACATCTGTGAGAGTAGGAAACACTGTTTCACTCTCATGCACACATCTTCCCGAAGTATCCCATGCACATCTCTTCATGGAATAAAAACATACCCAAGACAAATCAGAAGAGCACTATGCATCATCTTAACTGTGCTTGCTCAATCTTCTGATTTGATGGTACATATGCAATTCTTTTGCAATATGACTTAGGACCTTTGTTCTCTTTGATTTAGCAATACTGAAATAATTTCCCAGCTTACACTACCTCAGCTGCTGAGAGGTGGAAGTGATATTGGTATCATTCACCTCCTCAGAGACAACCATAAGAGCATAAAAGCAGAACAATTTCTTCTGCAAACTTCTGCTGCCCTAGCATACCTCTCATCTATTTTGTCCTCCTAGCTTTGATTCTAATGGGAACCAGGAAATAAAAAAATCAAATAAATCATTTTCATGGTTAACCACAAAAATAATGAGCAAAATAAGAGCTGTGCTGTTGTACTTAAATGTTTAACCACAACGGCTGTCCTGCCAACCTGAGGGAGCTCAGTCCAGATCTGAGACTGTAAACAGCAGAGTGATTCCCCCGGCTCCGGACTCCTTTCTTCCTCTTTGCTGTTCCTAGGAAAGCAGCTAGAGAGCAATTGTGGCTGGCAGTGGCCACCTGTCCTCAGCTATTATTTTGCCAGGATGCCCAGATGCTTTCCCCAGCACACTGAACTCACTGTGCACGAGCAGAGTAGTACAGAGATACAGCTTGTCCTCTGCCTCCTACATCAGAGAGCGTCAAATAATTGCGCACAAAGGACATAGATTCACAAACCTCCTCTCACACCTCTTTTCCTTGTTCTGGGCAGGGGGGATTTGTTGAGGACATACACAGTAATGGTCACACATACAAAAAGCAGTGGACATAGTCTCCATATGGCGAGCTCAGGCACATGGTAGAGGGGACCAGTACGCATGGTCCGTGGCCCTGGATCCTCCTGGATAAATAGAGTCAACATAGGTTAACAGAAAGCTTATAATTTTACTCTTCCTGTGGCAGTGGTTGCAGACAGATGGAATTGTCTTGCTTTGAGTCGTGTCATTAGCAAGTATTTGAGTGTTAGCAGCCATGTACTTAGAACCTTCTCAACCTCATTAAACTAGACCTAGGACTTGCATAAACATTTAGGTTTACTGGAAGCACAAGTGCTTTAGTTGGCTGCAAAGTGGTAAATTAATTCAAAGCTGAAACCACCTTTCAGCTGAAGACAGTGTCATTTGCATTCAAAAACAATGTTGTAAATAACACTCTTCAAAGTTCTTTATGAGCAAATGTGTGATATTATTTTAACTGAAAATTTGGGAAGCCTGCCCAACATGAAGCAGCAAACCATTTCTGTCTGAAATAGATTGTTCTTTAAAGCTGAAAAGATTGGAAAGAGATTCATTTTCTCTTGAACAGCTGGTACTATCAACATAGATGGCAAAAAATTACTTCTTTATTTTTAGAAGAAAATTATTACTAAATAGTCTGTAGGCTTGAAAAAATAGAAGCGAGGTCTCCAAATATTTGAACTCCTTGACCTGAGTTATATAATTTTTCTTAATTCTGGTAAATGCTTTAATACCATTATTATTCAAACAAAATTCTTAATATTTTGAGTTTTCCTGCCTGCTGACTTGTAAAAGGGATGATGTTTTATTTGGATTTGAGATTCTAAAGAACACAACAAAAGCCTTGGACAAATCCTGCAGAGCAGCTAAGAGATACCTAAGCCTGAGCTTGGAAAGGGTGTGGGAAGTGGATGACAGTTGAACAAACAGCTCTTAAATTGTTATTTTGCATGAGGAAGTAAAAAAGAGCAGTTAAAGGTAGCAGGGGACTGCAGCAGAGATTGTGAGGTAGGAGAGGTCTGAGATAATGGATACAGATGTGGGAATACTGACAATAGATACTCAAACTGTTCGTTGTCCTTGCACTAGCAGTTCAGTTGTCAGCTGTCCATGGACAGCCTACCTGAGCTGCTGATTAAACTGGAGGTTCAGAGGTGCCACAGCTGTTTGCAATCAGGGCTGACCCAGGTCCCCAGGGTGGGTTAGCTCCCACTGGCTCCACATAAGCACAGCTGTGGCTCATGCTCTGGTGTTTGATGAGTATCACTTAGGAACTGTATGGCACAGATTAAATCCACTTCTCCAGCACATTATGTAACTGCCTAACCATGGGGCTGTTGTTTCTTCAGCTTATTTCCATTGCACTTTACTTTCTTTCTCTAACAAGGCAGCTACACCGTCCCCCAGACAGTGCTTACTCTGCTATATACTGCATCATCACCAGAGCAAAAGTGCCTGTGGAGGAAAAACTGGGCATAAATTAATTTTATGGCATTTATTTTGCAGATGCATAGTTGCATGTTTTATGTATGGATGAAGTGAACTTTATAAGGGATTTAATCCAATTGCCCATGGCCCAGCTCTTGGAAAAAGCTGAAGTGACTGGCTGAAGCATGCATTCAGTATCTGCATTTACGACGTTTGCAGTTTAAGGCTGGCCTCAGTCCTATCTAGAGAACAGCATGTGTTCCAGACGCTGTCAAAGGCAGCAAACTGCTGAAAAAATCCTGCCAAAGCAACAGCTGAAGCAATGAGAGCTTTCAGTTTCTTACAACTCCATTTAACTGTGTGCTTAGGAGCAACTCATTAAGTAGCAAGCAACCATGTGAGGGGATGCCAAGGATTAAAGGAATCCTGTCATGAGATAGTGGTGACATTTGCCTGCTGCTTTCCAAGTGACAGTGCTTGCCAAGCCCGGGGGAAGCCAGTGACAGTCCACAGTAGCAGCATCAACTTAAGCAGCAGATTGGCAAGAACAGTGCCTGCTTTGAATATGAGAGTGCTTGAGCCATGCTCATGGTAGGTCCAATTTGTGAATCCTGTCAGAAGAGTGTTACAGAATATAATTATCTTTTACACACATTTTCATGTGTGTGTACACATTCAAGTGGATCTAACTCTAACAAGTGGCAAGCACAAAGGGACACAGGCTATCGAGCTACTGTCTCAGAAGTGAATGCAGGGAGCAATTCTCTCCCACTTCACAAGTTCCTATGACTGTTGAGACTTGATGGAAACACAGAGCAGCTCTGACTTTCCCACCTGTGGGAGCTCAGAAGGCATTCAAGACACCAGCAGATTCATCAGGACATCATTGGGCCTCTGGGTGGCTTCCCTGAGCTCTCTCAACCCCAGGAATCCCAGGTTTCACTACCTCTTTGCCTGTGTGACTCTGCAGAAGCTTACTGAGATCTGTGGAGTCCATTGGCCATTCTAACAGTCCTGCATGCATGGTATTCACCTCTCATCCAGGATGACTGAGAGCACTGAAATGGACTTTAGCACTATGACAAAAATTTTCCAAGAGGTTTCTTTTTGTGTTTGTTTTGGTTTTTTTTTTTTTTTTTTCCTGAAGTACTATAATACTACTGGTACTACACAGAAAAGCCTTGCTGAATTTATGAGCAATATGCCTTACTGATGTTTCTTACAGGTAGCCTCAGGAAAGTGGAACTTTTTTAGTGTTCTTATTGAGATGTACTGCTCCAGAGAAACAACCTGGAAAAGACATGAACTATGCAACTACTCATATCAAAGAATAACCCTTCAATTAATAATTCCCTATTAACATCTCTAATTCTAATAACTTTCTAATGTTCACAGAATTCCCAAGTCTTCTCTTTCAGTTACTGTTTTTATGTACTCTCAGTTATTTTTAGGAGTTTCAAATTTTCAGTCCCAAAGTCCCAACACTGTATAAAAAGTCCTTGTTCTTGCTTTCTGAAGCAGAAGGTATTAATTTAGCTTAGAGCAAGAAATCTTGTGAAGAATTGTAGGCTGGAAAATAAAACCAAATTGCACAGTTGCTCTGAAAAGGGTAACAAGGTCTTTGGAGATTGTACTCCCACCTAGAGAGTTAAAGCAGCTACTCAAAACAATATGTACATAGCACAGCTACAAACCCCATTTTTTCTTCCTGGTACCTGTTTTTCCTCTAACTTCTCTATCCTGTTTCTTACATCTTTGCCTTGTATTCTCAATGTAAAGATGTGCCCAGTGATGTTATGGAGTGGTATAAGCTAAAGTAGTTGCTAGAGAACAAGCAAGTCCAGCTAGTTTCCAACTTCCACAGCTCTTTCTGTTCTGAAGTCTCTAAAGCCCTTGTTTTGTTTTTTCAGCTGGTTAATACAGATGTCTTGAGCTTTAGTTAGATTTTTCTGCATATATGAAACAGAGATAAGAAAAAAGAACACACTTTTCCTGTAAGAGCAAGAAAGAATTTTCCCTCCCTCTGTAGCAGCATTAGCATAGATAAGTACTTGGGTTTTAAAGAAACCCCAGAATATTGCTTTGGTTGCTCAGATAAGAATGATTTATCGTCTTAGATAATGACAAAAATCAATGTATAGTGTTGGTCTAGAGAGCACTATCTTCTGGAAGTGGGAGACAGCTCATCTTCAGGGTGACAGGCAAAACTAATATGGCTTCCAGAGTAACAATTCCCTTTAATTTTACATAAGAGAGAAGGCAGTTTCTGTTTTGTTTTCCCATTCACCATAAATTTCATTTGATTGTGAATGGTGCATGGTCACTTGTCCCAAGCTAGCACTGAATTTGTATAATTACTCACAACAGCACTCCAGCCAACAAATTGAAGCTGAAATACAAATTGAAGCTGTATTTCAGCTGCAATTCAGTAGTGGCTTTTATTCCCATTCAGGATTTAACCCCATCTGTCTTCACACAGCACTTCAGTGAGGGCACAAGATGACTGCAGGATCAAGAGAAACACCCTGTACCTCCAATCTCTTTTCAAACACTTCTCAGTGCAATTTCAATACATCCATCTTTGGTTGCAAATTCACCAACTAGGCATCTAAACATACACAATGCCAAGCACATACATTTTTTCAAGAATGTTTTACTTACCTTTATTAAAGACAAACTGGTCCAGCCTTGCTCTGGAGTCAGGTAACATTTTATGATGAAGGCTCAGTAACATTGCTGGGCTTATTTCAATCGTTTCAGGACTCTATTGACCATATCTCACAGATGTGTTGGTTTAACACAGCCTGACTTTTGGTAGGGGCAGGAGAAAAACTGCTTGAAACTTCTATGTCTGGCACAGAGCCAATCGCTGAAGGGTCTGATGATGGGCAGGTTACTACCCCAATTGGACAAGCTGGTAATGTCTCTGTGATGACATATTTAAGAAAGGAAAAAGTGTGGGAAGCTCTCTTTCTTCTCCTAAGGCGTGGTGAGGTGGCTGCCAGGACCCATCCCAGTGGGGGCTGCCAGGGCCCATCCTGGCAGGGGTCAATGGGGGTCCCGTGGCCCGGGCCTTCCCGAGGCTGGGACTATGTGGCTGGGGTCCTCCCAAGGCCAGGACTGCATGGCCGGGACCCTCCTGAGGCCAGAGCTGCTCGTGCAGTGCCAGCAAGGACGAGGTGTCTGGGGTGAGCCGTGCGGTGCCAGCAGGGACCATGTGGCCAGCAGCGAGAGACATGGCAAGCAATTCCCCGATGCAGAGCCCAGACGAGATCAACCTCTCAACTTCAACTTACAGACACCAACTTTCTTCCAAGTCAGAGAAAAAAGAAAAGTGAGGAAAACCAACATGGTGACACCAAGGTCAGTGAAAAAAGGAGAAGCAGGAGGTGCTCCAAATGCTGGAGCTGACATTCTCCTGCGAGCCATGGTGAGGACTAGAATACAACAAACTGTTTCCCTATAATTCATGAGGTGCATGGGGGGCTGCAGAAATCCATGCACAGCTCATGAAGAAAAGTACTCATGCTGGAGCGTGTGGATACTGAAAAGCTGTAATCTAGTGAGGAACTCGAAGAGAGAGAGAGATAACTCTTGCTTTTAGAGACAGAGGAAGAGAGCCTTCACTTCCAAACTAGAACAGCTCATCCTTAAAAGACTAAACCCCATGAACTAAAATGACCCATGCTAGGCAGTTGTGGAAGACTGCTTGGCCCATGGGAGGGACTCACATTGCAGCAGGTTCAGGCGGGGCTGTTGCTTGTGGAAGTTAAAACCACGCTAGAAAAGTTCGCAGCAAACTGTCTCCCATGGGAAGGATCCCATGGCACAGCAGAAGAAACTCTTTTCCTTAAGCATACTGAAGAAAGATTTTTAAGAAGTAAAATACTGTCCAAAACCCCATGTTTTGTTTCCTTGTGCGGTCGGTGGAAAGAGGGAGGGACTGGGAAAGAAAGGTATTCTGAAGATTTGCTTTGGTTCTCATTACCCTTTTTACTTTTAATTATTTTAATAATGAATCTTCTTTATACTGTTTAAGTTTTGAACCTGCTTTGCCTTAAAGTGTTTTGGTTTTTTTTTCAATAATCCTTATCTCAACTCATGAAAATGAAGTTTTTGATTCCCCCTCCTCTGCTAAGCTATAACGGAGGAAAATAAGTAGATGTTTTTTTCACGGGTACCTGGCACTTAGCCAGCTTCAAACCACAACAACAGAATCACAGAATGGTCAAATTGGAAGGGACCACAATGGGTCATCTGGCCCAACCTCCCTGCTCAAGCAGGGTCATCCTAAAGCACATGGCACAGGATTGTATCCAAACAGTTCTTGAGTATCTCCGGTGAGGGAGATTCCACAGCCTCTCTGGGCAATCTATTCCAGTGCTCGTTCACCTGCACAGTAAAGAAGTTTTTCCTCATGTTGAGGTGGAACTTCCTGTGCTTCCTTCTGCCCACTGCCTCTTGTCCTATTGCTTGGCACCACCAAGAAGAGCCTGGATCCATCCTTTGACACCCTGCCTTCAGATACTGATAGGCATTGATGAGGTCTCCTCTCTGTTGCCTCTTCTTGAGGCTGAACAGGCCCAGCTGCCACAGCCTTTTCCTTGTAAGAGATGCTTCTTGTTGCTCTTCAGTGGCCCTACTCCAGGATCTCCCTGTCTCTCTTGTACTGATAAGCCCAGAACTGGACACAGCACTCCAGGTCAGGCCTCACCAGGGCTGAGTAGAGGGACAGGATCACCTCCCTTAACCTGCTGGCCATGCCCTTCCTAATGCAGTTCAGGATCCCATTGCCCTCCTTGGCCACAAGGACACTGCTGGCTCATGGACAGTTTGTTGTCCACCAGCAGCCCCAGGCCCTTCTCCACAGAGCTACTTCCCAGCAGGTCAGCCCCCAGTCTGTGGTGGTCCATGGGGTTATTCCTCCCCAGGTGCAGGACCCTGCACTTGGCTTTGTTGGATTTCAGACAGTTCTTCTCTGCCCATCTCTCCAGCCTGCTGAGGCCCTTCTGCAGGGCTGCACAGCACTCTGGGGTATCAGCTACTCCTCCTAGCTTTGTGTCATCAGTGAACTTGCTGAGGAGGCAGCTGCCCTTTCATCCAAATCATCACTGAGTAAGTTTAATAATTTCCAGTAAACAGGGAAGAATTATGAGGTTCGTTATGAAGTTTGTTCAGCAGTTCAAGATTGCAGTGCCTAGTGATTGCATCACACAGATTTAGAGCTGGAAATTACTCCTTAACATGACCTTCTAAAGCTTTTATAACTTCACATATTCTTATAGGTCAAGTTTGTCACAGTCACAAGCTGCTGTTGTTTATAAAATTATAAAATTATAAAAATAAATTTAAATAAATATTAATAAGGCCATTTCAAGAAGAAAACACAGTTATGAAAGAAAAATTAGGAGGTGAGAATTGCCTTCTAATCTTGTCTTCAGTTCATGGAAAGACAAATCTTTTTCCTCCTATCCTGAACAATTATCTCTGATGTGAAAGTGAGCTTGTACTGAATGTACAATAGATGGAGAATCCTTTCAGAAAATATCAGGAGGATACAGAAAATGACCTGAAACTGAACTCTTCAAATAAGAAGCAAAACAATCTGTTAGATGCCAAGAAGTCTACATGGAGTAGGTAGTTCATTTGTCTTCTGTGCTTGTTGTTCAGGATAAGAAAAATGGGATCTCGTCAACCATCACTTCCACAATATAAAAACAGATACAAAGCTAGAAGTGTTCTTAATTTCCACACAAGTGGGGGCTCTCCATCATTTTTTACATCCTCGCACCTCAGACATAATGGGGTCATATCTGAAACTCATACTCATCCAAGTGTTTGACCTCATTATTTTTCATTTCTGTTATGAATTCCTAGAAAAACTCTGACAAGGAACTTTTGCCAAGTTCTGTACTCCCAGGGTTTGAAGGACTTCATGCCTAGCATCTTTAACTCACTGCTACATCTTACAGTCCTGAATTGTGCTGCTGCGTCTGCCCCAGGCCAAGTGATCTTTGTGCCTTTCCAGTATGCACAGTTGTTCATCACATTCTAGTATCCTACAGGTTCACACCTAACTCCATAACTGATTTACGTGCAATTTCAACATCAAATACTCAATACCTCCTTTTTCCCTCCAATTATCAAGTTCCCTCTGCCTTAACATGATAACAGTTGCAATTCTCATGCCAATGTTTCCAATTGCTTTTGGTATAGGCAGTATGGGTTGCATCTTGCTCTATGCACTGCCAGTATCAATGTTTCTAAGAAGCTGGACTTAGATTAGCTCACCTAGCCATCAAGTATCTAACAATTACTGTTGTACACAGTCTACTCTAGTCAACTTTTCTCTCTCCTTCAACCCAGATTCTTTTTCATGATTCAATATGCTTTCTTCAAAATACATGTATACGTGGTACAAGTCCATGAGCATATACAGGACTAGAATTAGCTGCAGAGCAGTATGATAAGCAATCACACCTTCCATTGTGGAAAAGGAGTTGGGATAAATTGGTGTTTGATCAGATTTACAAGGTTAAAGATTACAGGTCACATTGACCTGGTAGCAGTCTATTTTGTAGTACTAGAAATAAATTTACAGGAGAGATGTACCTTCCCCCTTATAAAGGGGGAAATAGAATAACACATGGCAATTTCCTTACAAGTACAGACCAAAAGAATCCCTTTGAAATATGTTTTGCAGCTTTGGTTTGGAGGTGTTTGGCCTTTGGAGCCTATAAAAGGACAGTACACAGCAGAAAGCAATCATTACAGAATCTGACGCCTGATGGGCAAATTTCTGGAGAATATTCTGTTCCTGACAAGCTCAGCAATAAAACATGGAAATGACATCACGTCATACCCCTGCAGATGGCAGCAGTACTTCAAATTTCAGTGCCACAGCACTGGATGAGGTAGAAGCTGAGTCAGATTCCCATAGTGAAGGTACTGTTGACTGTCAGGCTTCTAAGGTGATGTGTTGCTACTTATCAGCAGGTTACTGATGATTTTTTCAGCTGGAAGAGGAAAATTTTAGTATTTTCCAAGTAGCAGAAAGATGTTCCCGAGCCTTTTGGAATCCCTCTTGGTTCCAAGCATAATCAGCTCTTACCCTGCATTATCTCAAGTATTTTAAAACCAATTTATATTCTTTATTTTATTTTAAAATAAAGAATATTTATTATTTTAAAATAATAAATATGTTATTATTTATTATTTTAAAACCAATTTATATTCTTTTTATATATTTATATTTTAAAACCAATGTTATTTTAAAAGGTGTTATTTTAAAACCAATTTATATTCTTCAAGCTAGCAACAGCATTTGACTTTGTTGGCTTGGAGGAGCATAGCACAGTAATAACAGTAATACCTCAATAATAAATTCAGCTGTAGAAAAATGTTGCTAAAAAAAATCCTTTCAGTGGCAGATAGCTAGCCCTAACAACTGCAGGATGAGGCAGGGTGATCAAACAGAGCAAGATACCTCTTTATTCATAGCATACAAAAAAGGTTTGAAGTGCTATAGTTCAGCCACCTGGAACTTTCTATACTCTACATGGATCCTAAAGGGTTTGAATTTAGATGTAAGCAACTGTCCCTCACACCCCCCAAGGTTAATGTTAACATTAAAACATTAAAAATTTTGTTAATGCTAATAAAATATTAATACTAAAAATTTTCAGTTGAAGCATCCAAATAATTAGGCTTTGAATGATGTGAGAGGTTTGTGTAGAGCCATATTCTTACCTACTGCCAGCACAAGCAAAGGGAGGACCAGCAGAACATACTGGGATATCCCTTTTAGCAAGGTCCAAACCAGGTATCTATTCTCGTGTCTGTTGAGTTGTTCGGAAAGGACAAGTAAAGAACTGCATTCTCCCTACAAATCTAACAGGCAGCTGCCCCAAAGCCCTCAATATTTAATATATAGTGTTGTCCCGGTTTGGCCAAATTTAGAAATATATCCTCTGAGAGAAGGCACAACCACCCCTCCCCCACCAGGTTCGGGAAAAAATAAATTTTCCTCGACGGAAAGTGAAGAAGATAAAACTATTTATTTAACAAACACACGGGAAAGGAAAATAATGTTAAGTGATAAAATCTTTCGCTGTGGAGGAAAAACCTGGGAAAGCGTTAGAGTCCTCCCTTTGGTCTCCTCGGAGCTGGGGCTTGGCCCAGGGCCAGGCCCTCTGTGCCCAGTGGAAAGTCCTCCCGATGTGCTCTGATGTTACAGCAATCAAGCAGTCCAGTAGAAAAGGGAGAAAATCCGAAATTCCAGAGGAGGAAAAATACAACTCTCAGTCTCTCTCCGGAGAACAAAGCAGCTGAACCACTGGCCAAAAAAAAACTGTTCTGGGAGCAGCAAGCCGGGTGCTTCCTCCCTCCCGTGCTGCAGTGGGGAAAACCAATTGCTATCTGTGTGTGACCTTGAACAAGCTGCAAACTGCTTTGAAAAAGTTTTGCTCAGTTTTTTCCTTCTCCCTCTCAGGCTCAGTTTAGAGGCATAGAAAAGCACAGGAATTAATTTCTGGGCACCGGCAGCAATATGGGATACACATCAAAAGGTCACCCCAAGACAAGTGTATAGTAGTATAAAATACTACTAGCTCAGCTCCCACCTGCAGCTTCCCAGTCCAAGCCTGAAAGTTCTGCTGAACATTTAAGCCTGAGAAAAAGTCTAACTCCCAATGTTCCTACTTCCCATGACTTGCAGAGACTTCACCTGGACAACGTAGTCTCTGCCACAGGGGTCTGTCAGACAGAGACCCAACATCCTTGTCCATGTTCCCACCCTGGCAACCTATAAATGGAAAGATGCCAGCAAGTAAAAATGACACCAATTTCTGCAGCGGTTCTGGAGAAGAACCAAGAACTCCTGTGTGAATTACCTGTAAGGCACGATGTGAAAAACAGTTCAAATGACCTGAAGTTACTGGTAGTTATCCATATGTACAAGCTTTCCAAGACCCAGCAGCCTGTGAGGCACATCTTGGCAACAACCTCCTAAATTGCCATGGGCAGCTTTCATGGCTATCTGTTACTATTAGAGAAGAAAAGACTGTTTCAGTTGGAAGAGATCTACAACAATATTAGTTTTCATTCAGATACAGAAAATGAAGGCCCTGCAGAGCAGTACAAACCAGAAGAAATTAGGGTTTCAACTCTGCATGCCTGACAAAATATCCCTACTTATTTAGAATATGAAGTAGTTTCCCGTCCTTTTTCTAGCTTTGTGACCTAAGCTGACATCTTCAGCTTTCATGATTACATGGGTTCTTCTTTGCTCTGATGTGTCTCTCCTCTTTGCCCTTCTATCTTACTAGAAATAATTCAATTAAATAATTTATATGTAATGATGACAGTAGATCTGTCATCATTAGAGATGAATAAAAGCTCATCTCTAGTTTTTATTTCCTACATTTATATCTTCATAATTTCTGCAGTTCCTAACACTAAACTTTATGCTACAAACAATCCAGAAATATAATGAGCAATCAACATCATACAAGTAAACCTATTCAGGCAAGTTTACAATTTGTTTCAGAAGAGTTCCTCTAACTTCAAGGCAAGGATTAGGAGTTAATTACATTTACTATTTTATATCTATTCAAGATTTTGGCTGTAAGCTTTGGTTTTTCATCTACCTCTGCTACCACTAGCAATGAGTTACTGTTTTCACAAATGCATTGCTTTATATTACCTAGTGTCTTTTTATTTTAGGCACAAAGTCTTTGCACAGTAAACAAGATGGCATGGCTGATCCTTAGTGGATAGTTGTCTATTTCAACATCGTTACTAGGGTTTATGCCATTTCCCAGCTTAAATCAAAGAGGCAACCCAAATGCAATAAATAGGAAATCATTTAATACCAATTTGAGTAAAACATGGACTGTGAAGTCTGAACTTTAGATTGTTGTGTGGATTGCTGTAGGACAGTTTCAAAATGGGAAGGGATGGATTTCTTGGGTTAATTAGAAGATTTGTATCTCTGTTCAAAAACAAATAAGTAATTGCTAGCCTAGTTTAGACTCAGCACTTTTGTGTCCCATCTCTTGCCCTACACTATTTATAACATTGCTGGGTGCTTTGAAAGACTGTGCTTCAACAGGAGGGGAAACTATCCCTATAAAGCCTTGGGTTCATCAAATGAAAGGTGCTATGTAAGTTGCTACTGGTTTTCCTGTTTAATATACTGTGAATTGATGAAAGAAAGCAAGAGAGTGATGGTTACCTCTCAAGATAATATAAAATTTGCCTTAGGTGGGGACACTATTTACTGAGCACTTCTTTCACCCAAAGTGAAAAACTAATGATGGCATTTGCTGTTTTCATAACAACCCAGGAGAGCACTGACTCTGACAGGCTGCTACTCCCTGATGGCTAAATAGCTAAGGAGAAGTAACGTGAGAAACAACTTTGCTGAAAATAACTCCAGCCATCATCACTGAAGCACATGGACTCATTCCTGCCATAAGTCTGTTTCCCCTGCAGCAAAATCCTTCTTATTCCCCTTGCATGGTGGTACTTTTTTTCTCAGGCTCCCTTTAGCATTGTCACTTCTGTTTTTTTCCTTTATTCCACTGTGTAAACCACAGGACAAAGGGGAAGGGAGGAGCTGTCAAAACCAATGTGCCATTCTGCTGCTGAATTACTGAGCAAAGGGGATATTAATATAGAAAACTGAAGCTTAGGTGCCTTGGTGTTCTGGGAATTGGATTCTGATCTCTGTTTCCAGTATATTTCCATTCTGGAAGTCAGCGAGAGAGAACGAGAACTGCACTGTAGCCACCTACAGTGATGGAAAGACAGGCAGAAAAAAAATAAAATAGACAAAGTCAAGAAGAAGCAATAACAGTGGAAATCTACATGGGATTAGTAGCACAACCCAGTGGAAGACGTCATCACCATACATCTGCAACAGCTGATTCCAGGCAAACCTATGTACAGTTTCCAGGTTTTTATTACAATGAATCTCAAAATAACAAACATTTTGCTCAGTATCAAGACAAATATCTTGAGATTTGATGGTGTTACTTTCACAATTGAATCCTTGTTGCTCTCATACAATAAGCATTGACATCAATAGTCTGCCATTTAGTTCCATTTTTTGGGCCCATACTCCATGCTTCAGAGAACAGAGTACAGTTCCATTGTGATTTATTCCTAATGCAATGATTGGGTATATATTTTATATACTGAAGTGTGGAGTATGCCCAGCCCCTGCCCTGGAGGGATCTCTGCTAGTTTTGTGATCGCCCAGCAGGACTCCCTGGAAAGGCAACCACTTCTTTGGTCACGGCGAGAAAAGACAGACCCACAATCCTTTAGGAGACTCTATGCAGATCCTTTGTAACCCATTGGCCTTCACCCACCCCCTGTATCCCTATAAAAGCTAAGGCCTCTGCCCCTGAGAGAGAGTTTTCTCGTCCCTAGCTTTCCCCCTCACTGGAGTACGTACCAACAATAAAGCTACCTTTGTGCGGAACCAGCCACACGAGCCTCTCGTCTCTCTCCCTGGTCTGGCCTGGAGGCTGCCCTGCAGAGCTGAGCTGAAATCACGAGCTGACAATCACTAAAGAGCTGACAGTCTCTGCACGGGCCCTCCTGCCAGCAGCTGAGGGAAGACACCGGGCCTCGGGAAGGCGATTCCTTTTGGGACCATCTCTCCGGACTGGTCACCTCTTCCTTGGTCAGAGCCACGGACCCCATCACCAGCTATAATACTGAAGTATTTGTATATTGGTAAAACAAAATCTGTGGCTGTGCTGTTGATGGGATCATAGGTAGAATCATCTAGATACCACCAGGACTGGAATTTCTTTTCAAATTGAGTAATATTATCCCAAATTACCTTTTGAATTTCAACAGATAAAATACCTTCTTCACCTTCCCTTTTGACTGGAGCTGTCATTGACTGCATCCACAGTTGAGCTTGGATACAGCTAAGAGCTAAAGAAACATTGGTTCGGGCTATGCTAAGTGCATATGTTGATAAATGGAAGGTCTTTTTCATTAATTTCCTCCCACTGAGTTAATATGACCATTAGAAACCATTGATTAGTTCTCAGAATGAAAAAGGAAGATTGTATAGAATGTTTCAGTTTATTTAGGTCACTAGTTATTGTGACAAGTTTGCTCATTAATACCTCAGAATCGGTGTCATTTAGAACTCCCAGTCCTGTTCCCAGAATGCCAGTCACATCCCTTCTGGTTTGCCTGGAAGAAGGGAGGGCTTGCTTATGCAACCATGCTGTCCATCCTGCATACGTTTTCAGGAGCAAGCTGGTTGGACTATGGAAACATTATTCTGCATTAACAGAATGCATCAACTCACTTGAGGGACCATGATGGGTCGAGTAACATTTGCTGTTGACTTGTATTTTTGATTAAGTAGGGACCAATGTCATAGATGTGAGGAGACAGTTCAATAGGAGGCTGTGCTCATGGAGGCTGAGTTGTTAAATATGGTTCTTCAACAAGAATTTCAAATTGAAGGCCCAAGCTCAATCAAGAGTTGGGGGTTGTCCGAAGACACATCACAAGCACTGGATGGGATGTTTTAAAGGTATGCCAGCACTCATGCTTAAAAGACCAGGTATCTATGGTTTTTTTCCCTTCGGCATAGTTTACAACACTTACTTCCTCCACATAGCTTACAACAATGTGACAACAACTGTTAGGCACTCAGTGTTACTTTGAATTAGGCATCCTATCGAGGTGATGTCGCCTTTCATTTCCCTTGGAGATGGGATGTGTTGATTTTCACTCTTATCTCTGATGGACCACTCTAGCCTATAAAAGGTGATGTTATACTGCAGTGCCGTTGCAAACAAATTAGGCCAGGCATAGATACGCCTACAAGTACATATTCTTCTATCCATGGCCACCCTATTGCACATAAATTTCACACTTTGCATTCTGCAAATAGGAAATAAATTTTTCCCCATAAACAAAATGCAAGCACATGCTGTATAAAAGTAAAATCGTAACGGGATTTCTTATTGTTACTTGATTTAGTAAAATCAATGTGGTATATTTTAATTTCAGTGGGTTTTTCATGAGTAGACCCGTTGATTGCTCTGCACCCTATTTTTATTTCTTCTCTAGGCATTGCTTGGAGTGCTAATATTCCAGAAATATCATGATTGTCATGAGTTGCTTTTCCAGCCCACTCACTTGTGAGATATAATTAATCTCCATGTACAAACAAAACAGCAAGGTTCAGATTGGCCTTTCTTTTGGGTGGAAGCCCAACTCTTGTGGTATATTTAGCATCAACCTGGGACCATGGCCATTCTTTACCTTGATTATGAGTCAAGAGGTTTTGCATTGTCATATTATGAATAGAATAATATCATAAATCCAATCTATTGATTTGCTATCCTCAAAATTTAGGCTTCCAGACTACTATGCACAGCAAAAATAGTATTACAGCCAAACTAATGACAGTACTCCTTGTAGACATTCAGGGTTGGTGTGGACTAATCCAACTGCCAGCACCCATGAAGGACTCAAACGAAAAGTTTACGGAGTAACTCTCTTTACTAACAGAAAATTGTGCCAGGTTAAGATTTGAGAACTATTGGTGGTAGTATCTGACGCAAAAACATATTCAAAGCAATACGGACAAGCTCTAATCCCCAGTAAAAGTATCCAGCATGCACAGATCATGGCTCTTATCCAATAGACACCCCTCTGGGTGAGAAAACAGGTCCAGTCTGTCAGCTGATCCCAGTAGTTACAATGGAGTTTTCCCTGAATTTTCCCCATTCTCAACTTAGTTTTATACTATTTCTTTATGTTTAGGTGGAGCTTGAGTGACTCTAGTCATACATACCTTTGTTACTGATTGGTGTAAAATTCTGTTGCTTCACTGCTAAAGAGTCAATAAAACATAGAGCACATGCTCAGTGAGGGGTGAGTAACTTTGGGATGGAGGTGTGTGTTAATATTACAATTAGGTTCTAATGAACCAAGTTCAGCTCAGGAGAGCCATTTCTTCACAGCTGTTGACTCAGCAGGAAGACATCTCCTCTCTCCCCTGGCTGACAGGTGCTATGCAGTTCATCAGCTAAAAAGTACCATCCAGTTCCCCTCCCTGTAAGGCTTTCTATAGAACCTGGCCACGGTGTCTCCACTCTGCCCCACCCTCCATTCCATTCTCCTTAGCAGGTGCTATGGTTGCAGACTGTGTGTATGGGAAATCATTACGGAATATGTTTTGAGCATGCCAACCACATTTCATACAGGAAACATCAACTGTATTTATCCTATAATTTCCATACCACTATAACTTCTGTTAGGATATGAATACAGCTTTTTGATTTTCTCTAATTTTACACCCAGCCATTTTTCCACAGCCACAAAACCCAGGACCTTCTAAAAAGTAAAACTGTGCTGTGATAAAGAAATCTAACAACAGCTGCAAGAAAGTTGTCCCAGTAAAACCCTTTTCAACCAACAAGAATGGATAAGGCCGACAGGGAGCTCACTTAGATTGGGTGGTTAGTCTGCAGTGGTTATTATATTGTGAAAGTGAGAAGACCTGAGTATCAGGAGTAATAAGAAATTCCAGATGCATCAAAAAAAGAGCCATAAGAGGAAACCAAAATAGCCTCCACTGCCTCTGAACAAAGAGTTTCTCTTAATTCTGAGAGAATGAAAAAAGCTGGCAATTATGCCCAGCAGCACTGAAAGATCTGAAGATATTCCTGTGAAAACACCTGTCAGTATGGGCAAGAGTGATTAAACACAGCTAGATCTGAGACAGGCTTTTCAAAAACCTCAGCAGTCAAATTTTGCAGACTGGTGTATATGTGGTTGTTCACAGTTATATATGTATATTATCCTGACTGGTATTCCGCATAGGATACCTGGAAGCAGCCCTAACGTGCACTGCACTCAGATACAGCCAAGAAATAAAGCAGAACAGGGCTATTATTGAGGGAATAACTTTCTAACTGACATTTTCAGAGTTTTAAAAGTGCCTCCTTATGCTCTAATTAGAGTTGTTTCTCTGTATGAATGACTATGTTTTGCCACAGATACTTTGAAAACTGATGGAAGGGAAATAGCAATACTGGTAGACTGGTTGGGGTTTCTTTTTAAGTGACTATTAAGAATTTATATTGCTTGGTGCAGAGACTGTAAGCAAAATTGTATTTTGCCTGATGAGTTAGCCCAGAAACTGAATTTAAAGCCAAAGGATAAAAATGCTTCAGGAATAAGAAAGAAAAATCCCTTAAGTTATTTACAGTGTACATTTGCAAGCCAAGAAACACAGATGAGCCTGATACAGGCCATCTGGCATGCTACAAGAATTGTAAACATTATTACAGAAAACTGTGCACCTGGGGGACAGTTGAACCTCTTCAAAGGGCAAATTCCCACAAAATACAGAGTTAAAAATCCCATTTCTGGACTGTTGGCCTGATCCTCACCTGAATTTTCTTGAAGTTGATGGACTAAAGGCTGCAGAATGTTCATTGAAATAGGAACAACTTAAAAGTTGGATCCAAGTGCTTTCTAGATGTGATAATGGTCAAAGCTGGAAATCTTCTGGAGACCTAATTTGCGCTTTTGAAGCTGTTATCTGTCAAATCTGAGACAGCAGGGTGTGGCTGAACCACATAGTCAAATTGAATATCTCATCTGTTACTAAGTACTCATATTTTCCATACTTTCCTTGCATCAGCACTCCTAGGATTTCTGGAAAGGAAGCAATGAGGGCACATAGGAAAGAGTGAACAGGTTGGGAAACAATTTGAGTGACTGAGCAGAAATAATTTCTGAGTAAAACACAAGCATGCCAAACTGACAGCTAATATCTAACTAATCTGAAAGTTATTTAAGAGAAGTCTGGTGGTGGTCATGGCCAAAGAAGCTGCACAATATTTGATCACTCCTATTGCAAAGAATATCAGAATTTCCCTGGTAAATGTGGTCCCTGACTCTCACCCTGTGCTGTTTCAGAGAAACTTTTACTAGAAGGATCTGATGCAATCTGCAAATGTAATACATGCAAATAGATAGTTTATTTGTTTGGTATTTTTTAAAGTTTGATGAACCATTTTATAGAGCCTCACCAATTCAAGTATACAGTATAGAAAGCAGGGAAAAAATATGGCATATCATCCTTTAGGCAAGTTTATCATAGTTGCTTTAAAACTTGCAGAAGATTTTAGATATAAGGTGAGGCTGTATCTAAACTCTTTTCAGAGCCCTAGAAAGAGATTAGGAACATGGGAGGGTTTTTGTCTCAAAGTGCATTCTTTAGCAGAGTATAGTGCCTTAGGCTGTGCCAGACCTTCAGTAAGGAGCAGAGATGAAAACTTCCTCCTGACCTCCTTCATGTCCACTAGTTAGCTACAAGAGGGCATGGCAAGGAAGATGGGCAGGTCTAACTCAAGCAAATCTGGAGACTGCTTGCAGTAGCAAGGATGCTAACTGCAGTTTTATCTGTGGGATGATTATGGATTGTGATGGCAATAATGAGTGCCAGTTTTAGCTGACATACTAGTCCTGAAGCTTCATGTAAAGGTTTTCATACAAAGCAGAACTTGGAATTTGATTTTGTGGAAGCAAAGATATTCCTTTCTGGTGCTGAGAAGTGTTGGCATTTTGAAGCAGGTAATTAAGTGTTACAGTCACTCCAGTGGATGCTACAGTGAATGCTTAAAAAAAAATTCAATTCCTTGCACTGATATTTCTAATTTGCTCACATGTTCTTGAAGCTTAGGTCACCTGTTTACATGCCCCTCATGTTTCTCTTCCCATTTCAGGGATTAGCTGCCTTAGGGAATCCACACATTTTTCTCCATTTGTTGAAGTTTTTAAGACAATCACCATAGGCAATCTCAGGAAGAATTAGGCACACACAGGACAGTTTCAATCAGTCAGTGAAAGCTTTCAATAAGGCTGAATTTTAAAGACCTAACAACATTTTTTAACTACTGAATGGTTCCTCAGACAAAGTTGCCTACTAATCTTTCTTACTAAGCCTACAAATGAATGTGACCTGTAAACAAACTAGCACCCAGTATTGTTTCATGAATTTGCAGTAGAAGATTGCAGACACACACCCTAAAACTGTAACTTTTCTAGGTTTGCTTCCGTTTATTTATATTCAATTAAAATGTATTTAACCGCGAGTATTTCTTTCCGTTTTGATACGTCAGGCTCAGTTACACTCAGTGAAATGGAAATTCATTGAATGATTTGGGTTGGAAGAAACTAGTCCACCCCATCTTGCCATGAGGAAGGGTATCTTCAACTACATCAGGTTGCTCAGAGACCCATCCAATCCAATCTTGAATGTTTTCAGAGATGGGACTTCCACAACCTGTCTGTGCACCTGTTCCAATATTTCACCACCCCTAACTGTAAAAAAAAAAAAAATTCCTTCCTTGTATCTAGTCTGAATCTACCCTCCCTTAGTTTAAAACTGCTGCCCCTTTTCTATCACAACAAGCCCTGCTAAAAAGTCCCTCTTTCGTATAGGCCTCTTTTGTTGAAAGGCCAGAAGGTCTCCTCCGATCCTTCTCCAGGCTGAACACCCCAAACTCTCTCAGCCTATCTTCATAAGGAGAGGCACTCTAGCCCTGTGATAACTTCTGTGGCCCTGCCCTGGACTCACTCCAAAAGGTCCATGTCCTTCCTGTGCTGGGACCCCAGAGCTGGATGCAGCACTGCAGGTGGGGTCTCACCAGAGCAGAGCAGAGGGGCAGAATCCCCTCCCTCTCCCTGCTGCCCACGCTGCTCTGGATGCAGCCCAGGACACCACTGACTCTCTGGGCTGGGAGTGCACACGGCTGGGTCATGTCCAGCCCCTCACCCACTGGCACCCCCAAGTCCTTCTGGGCAGGGCTGCTCTCAGTCTGTCCATCCCACAGCCTATATTGATACGAGGGGTTGCCTGGACCCAGGCAGAGGGCCCTGCACTTGACCTGGTTGAATTTCATGGGGTTCCCATGGCTCTTGAGCTTGTCCAGGTCCCTCTGGATGGCCTTCCATCCTTCAGGTGTGTCAACCACACCACTCAGTTTGGTGTCATCTGCAAACCTGCTGAGGATTTCGATCCCACTATGTTAGTAATGAAGATTAATGTTACTAATGAACTGGCACAAATACCGACCCCTGAGGGACACCACGTGTCACTGATGTCCATCAGGACTCTGAGCTGTTGACCACCACCCCCTGGCTGTGACCATCCATCCAATTCCTTATCCACCTAACGGTCCACCCATCAAGGGCATGTCTCTGCAGTTCAGAGAGAAGGATGCTGGGGAGGACCATGTCAAAGGCTGTACAGAAGCCCAGATAAATGACGCTTGCGCCCTTCCCTTGTGCACTGGAGTTACTCCATCACAGAAGGCCACTGGGTTGGTCAGGCAGGACTTGCCCTTGGTAAAGCTATGCTGGCTCTTCTGAATCACCTCCCTGTCCTCCAAGTGCCTTAGCTATCTTCTAGGAGGATCTGTTCAGTGATCTTCCTGGGCACAGAGGTGAGGATGACAGGTCAATAGTTCCCAGGGTCCTCCTTTTCGTAGATGGATGCAATGTTCCCTTCTTCCAGTCACCTGGGACTTCATCTCTCTACCCTGACTTTTCTAATGCCACAGACAGTGGTTTAGCAACTACATTAGTCTATTCCCTCAGGACTCTGGGATGCATCTCATCAGGTCCCATAGACTTACATATGTTCTTCAGGGTGTTTTTATTCTACTTTGAGCACTATCCTTCACCGGTTTTAACAGACAAAATTAACATAGGCACAAAACTGCTGATAAGTCAGTTCCTCGCCACTATCCCCAGGCACAGGATTCTGGACTTTGGTGCTACTAAGACCTTTCTTCCCTCTAATTACCAGTTTCTGGGGTATCTAATTTATGAGAGCTTCCTGGGTCCCACCCATCTGAGATCCTGATTGAGTCTATTGATTCACCCCCTTATTACTTCATTCATTCCTCTGAGATCTGAGCTGCATGCTAAAGGCCTGCCTACTTGGAAATTAATCTGAGCTCTGCATCTTACTGCAGTTAGGTTAGAGGAGTACACAAGCAATAAATATTTAGCAGCTCATAGCTATTTCAGCTTCTGTTGTCCTCGGTGGTAGGTTGTCAGTGTTCACCCCTCAAAATCTTTCAGAGTAAGTTGACTCCAAGCAACAAGAATGCTGCAGAGACCATCCACATCAAGAAGCATTTGCTGAAGTTTCTTTCCCATGCTAAGGGCTTGTCTATGAGTGCAAATTTACTACACTTGGACATTCTAAAATGGCTCTTGGTGTGAATCTAGGCTTGTAATAGCTCTAGGCTTATACCAAAGCAGTTATTCCCTAATGCCTGTCCTGATTATTTTCAGTACAGATGAACTGTAGCAATAGCTCAGCCAGAAGCAGCAGCAAGTGTGCTGGAGTAAACAGCATGCAGACAGCTGCTGGTGTTTTACAGAGGAGGTCACAGAGCCCTGCTTTGAAGTTGGACTGCTTTAAATGTTAGTTGCTGCCTGGAGCACTGTGTACAGTAATGCTCCCTCCTCTGAGGTGAACTGCTGTTAGCAACAATGGAAAATTCTAGTTGAAGAAAAATTTAAATATTATTAGACACAGCTAAAGAAAAAACATTACAGGAAATTACAGTAGCACTTTTAGAGAAACACTGTTACTTGGCAGTGATGTTTGTAAAGATCAGTAACTACTTAAATTCAATTATGTGACCTCAACTATTTATTTCAAGGGCAAGGATAATTTTCCAAGTGTAGTTAAACTATATATATTTTCAAAACAATGTTTACCTGATGTAAATTCCATCTCTAACAGCTTCCTCCTAGTCTGTCCCTTTTCCCTCTTTCTAGATTGATGTCTTGAAGTGCAGATGCCTCCTCAGCAGGGAGGGGCTACTAAGCAGAAGGCAAAAAATAATGTCCCTGAAGTCCTACCACTGAGCCTTCCTATCTCCCAGAGCTCTAAATTCCAGGGGTAGTTACTTGTCTGGGGCCCTCAAAGAGTCAGTGGCTGCTAATGGGCCAGGCTGTCATATGTGACATTTCAGAAACTATTGTCTTGAAATACAGGCACTGAGAATCTCCATCTTCCCCATACACAACAGGGCTTTCCCTACAACTTAAATCCTCTTTGCCTTTTGATGCCAGACTTTGTTTTGACCCTCACACTGAATTGCAGTTCTGCTCTCCCTGAATGGTTATCCTACTACTTGCTCTGGCCCCATGCTGAATACTGCAGTGAATGTATACTTTTGAAGGTTATTGCTACAAAACAATTTTGAAGAGATGGAGTTTGAAAGTATTAAATTACAAAGCCATCTTTTTTCAGTTAAGCTTTCAATAAAGAAAGAGAATCAGAGCCATAAAAGAAAGTTGTGCTTCTACAGGAAAGAAAGGGATGAAAGGTTATACCTGAAAGCTTGGAGCAGGAAACAAAACTTTGAAGTCCATGTGGCAGTTTGTAGGCATCAAAAATTCAAGTCCCATGATAGACAATGTCACATTGCATTTGTATATAGGCTGTGACACTACAACTTACTTTCTTACTATGAGTGTTACCCAAGCCAAGGGTGACTTAAAATCCTCTTTCCTCATGGGAGTATTTAATTTTCACCAAGTAAGACACCTAACTACAGATGAAACCCAAGCTGCACTGCTATTTTTAGAATCTTTCACTATTCAGAAATATTGAATAAATTCCAGAACAAGACCTAATAAACACAGAATTTTCTTTTAACTTCTCACATTTCTGGAGACAGCTCAAGCCCAGACCTACATACTTATATTATATGCATAGACTCTACATACAAGTGGGAAAAAAAAAAAAAAAAAATCAATATTCCTCAAATAGGATATTAAATGCCATATATCTTGATGAGTTTTTTTGCAGCGTGCTGTAAAATCTCTAGTAAGTAACACAGATGAACCCTACAGAATTATCCTAGACATGTAAAGCTTAGTTTCTGCAGCTGAGCAGAGAGCTTTTCTAGAGTGAGGTAAGGAATACGTAGAAGTGCAAGTAGACTATAGGTTGCTCAAGTTGAAAGTGTCCTATGATGAAGGGCTTTGGCATCTCTTTTGCCCTTTAATTACAGAAGGGTGGGAATGGTGTTTCTGTGGCACTATAAAGCCTAGACTTTTTTGTTAATGCCTGACCTGTTCTCAGCTGCTGACCCTATCTGGCAGTATAAATTTGATGCCAATAGGTCAAGCTATGCTTGTGCCAGGTCTATACTGTTTGATGGCTTTGATATTTTTAGAGTGCTACATCACCTGATCTGGCACATATTGGCTGGAATAAGTCAAATCTAAGCCAGAATGATGATTTGGAGGGGCTTATCTTCAGTGAACTGAGACTGCAGTCATAGCTCACCCTGTTTGCAGCTGAAGCTGCCTCTTCCTGCCTTTAACTACTTGCAGCTTTGCTTCCTGAGTTGCAAGAACCCAACATCCCTTCTGATATGCCAAAGCTACGCGTTTTCTTCAGCCTGATCCAGCTGGCATGATCCAATGTTAAACACATTTATGCTAGCCCAGGTCATTTTGGCTGAAGTTGGTGAGGGAAGCAGTAAAATGGGTAGATACCAAAGGAAAGTAAGGATAGGAAAAAAAGACAGAGAAGTGCAGTACTTGCTTAACTGAGACCTAGTATGTTCTTTAGAAGAAGAGTTGCTGAAACAGCAAGAAAACCAAAAATCACTGAGTGTGCAAGGCCTAAGCTGTGTTGCACAGAGAAAGAGCAAGACTTAAGATAACTATTAAATTACATCTACTTTTATTTTTACAATTGATAGATTACTTGCATCTTAGCTATGGAGCTTACAAGACAAAATAAAATCACTGTTACAAAAGGTTATGAAAGACAGATTTGTGACATTACATATTATAGAGACAGGGAAACTGTACAGTTTTTCTGGATCTCCCACTAAATACCATCCCCCTGTACTCAGAATTCAATACAGTTAAACAGAAAACTGGAGGTCTTCTACCCAAACTGGCAGGACATACTACTAGAATGAGAAGAGCTATTTTGGAAGACTTGTTCTGAATGAACTCAGCACCGTATGGAAAGGCCTAACAGGGAACCAAAAGTAACGATGTACCACCCAACACAACTATGGTGTTGCTACTACCACAAAACAGGCAGAGATAAATAAAAATATTAAGACACTTATCAATTAGGATGTCTCTTCCATCTACCAGATAAAGCTGCAACAAAGACAAAAATTAGATCAAACACATCAGATTCTTCTCCATCTGAGCTCTTTAAATAAAGACAAGATCTTTGTGGAAGGTATACCAAGTTCTGGTAGAAGTTGTAGGCTATCCAGAAGAACTGTTTAGTAAGAATCATCAGACTATCATACACAAAGCATGACAAGAATATCACAAGTCTTCCATCTAAAGAATTACATTGGATGGGTTTTGTTTTATTTTTTGAGGTCTTTTTTAGGGAGGGGGAGGATTTGAGGATTTAAATGCAGAGCCACAGATTATCTCCAAATATCACAGCCCTGGGGACTTGCTCTATGTGATGTACACATATCAGATAAACCAGGTACTTGTCTCTGAAACAGAAGCAAGCAAATCAATTGAACTAGCATTTACACTACCCAGCATTAGACAAACAAGACAAGACCTGCCTTCACTGCATTTTAGTGCCCAGTACAAGCCACTGAGGCAATGTACACAAGACCATTTTATGTTGCAATGCATTCTCTTAGCACCCACACAGAAAAAAAGTGGTTTTACCTATTGTAGCCAGTAGGTATTAAATAGTGAGTCACTGTGCTCTCTCCATGTGCAGCTCCCTCTCCTTCTCTGGCCTATCATCTAGGCTTAAATACTCACTTTTACTCTGCATCCAGTGTTTCTCTCCATTTACAATTACCACAGCAATTAGCACAAATCAGGCCCTTCTTCAGCAAGGGATTGAAGACTTGATACAAAATTGGTATTTCATTTCCATAGCAGCAGCCCAAGTCTATTTCGATAGGAGACTCAAATCCCTTGTCAGGGAAGGGCAGCAGCAGGCTGGGAGGGCAACAAGGCAGTAACAAACACTTTCCCCAGCCTCCAAAAAGGGTACAGTCATGCTGTATCTGAGCAAGAAGAGCCAGGGTACCCATGGCCAGCAGGATCAGGGTCACTTAAACCCCAGGACAGCACACAGACACTCCAGCTCCAGCAAGGTCTAAACCCCCAGCCCCCAAGGTTTAAATGCAGCTCCAGGGCCAAAGGGTTACTGGTGGACGGGTGGGGGCTCACGTGAGGCTAGCCAGTGTAATCAGCACCTGCTGACCTGCTCAGGGCCCTGTCCAAGTCACAGCCCCCTTGGGCTCCTGTGGGGAGGAAAGAGCATGTTTAGGTCTGAAGGGAGCTGATCTAACACATTTAACTAAAGTATAAACTTTAGTTAAATGTGTTATGCAGCTTAGGCATAAAAACCCATTTCTGAGGTGTCCCTATACAAATATGCTCTTGGAGGTTATTGGTGTGCTGAACCTCACAAGTGAAGAAAATAAGAAATGATTGACACATTTGAAAGCTGAAAATACTTAGACATCACTTTTCTTCTACTGATTGTGGTCTTCATGTGCCTGTCTCCCTGGTCAAGGTTATAATCTGCCACAGACTCAAAAAGTACTGAGCAGAGGGGAAAAAAAATGTCATCCAAAGGTAGGCAGCTGGCCCTGAGATGAGAAAGGCAAGTTTCCAGCTGCCTGGATACTGTAAGATTCTCCAGACTTTTAAGAAGCCATCCAGCTCTACAGAGCATGTGTTGGTGTTTGTGCAGTGTCCAGTGCGTGACTGATGATAAAATGTTTGATGTGGGTTGAAAAAAATCAGAGATTTATCTGTGAGCAGTTTTATCAGTTTAGCCTTAACTTGGAAAAGGAATTACAGTTCTGTGTAAGGCACTATGTTGATTTTTCTGGTTGAGTCTTTATTGAGCGAGTATTTTTCTGGGCAAAAATACTGCTGCATTGACAAGTTGACTTGAAACGTAGCCCATCTGCCTCAGCAGCCTCAAGGGAACTTGCTGTAGCTTGAAGCTAATCTTTCCTCACTTCTTTGAATAGCATTGTGAAGATGAGCTGACCCTCGTTTTCTGCCTTGGAGACAGATGCTGGTTAGTAGTGCTGCATGGAATTTGCTGTAGTGTATTACATAATATCTGCGACAAAAATGTACAGCCCCTAAACTGCATAGCCTATAATTATCCTAACAATAACAGATAATAGATAAATTACAATGAAATAGAGGTAAACCATATAACTGTGTAATAATGTATAATGCATGTTGATTCCGATATCTCTGATAATATAGGTGGATAATAATTATATAGCTCAATAACACTATCCTATATAACAATGTATAGATATAATTCTGATCATCTCTATCAAGGTCTATTTTATACTTTGATAGAGAGCTAAATATCTCTCTATCAAGAAAGATGTAGATCTGTATATACAAAAATTGTAATAAATTCTATCTGGAATCTACTTCAGAGTAGTGGTTGGCAGCTTGCAGTGAGAATCCTACATGAAAATCCTACATGAAAATATCCTGTAGACAAGAATTTCTACTTCTTTTTATCTGTATAAATCATCTTGTCTGTCCCTAGGAAAATAATTAGAAATTACTCATTTCATCCTGACCAAACAAATTTACACTACTGAGCTCATTCCATGTTATTCAGGCAATTTACTAAAACATCCTTTTACAAGACCTGTGTGCTGAGTAAGAAAGTCAAGAATCTAGTGGTTGGTGGGTTTTATAGATTCTAGCTGATTCACTTTAGTTATACTAAATCTGCTTAAGTCACTGTATTAGTTTCTGAAGAGGAATGACATATTACACTACTCTGGTAGTTCTACCTTGGGCAATGGCAATCATAATGGCTTTTAAAAACTATCTAGAAAGTCTTGTAAGGGTTGATATGAAATTTTATGCTCTCACTGGCTTGTTTATTTTACCAAGCCAAATGATTCAAACTAGATTTGAGCCACCTTGTGCTTGCAAGGCATTCTGTCTAATAATCTAGCTGGGGGCATAATATTAACTACGAAACACCTTTGAGACAGTCATGAAACATCATAAAGGATATTGGAAAACTTAATGTAAGGACTGACACATCATCTCTGGCCTTTCAGAAACCTTTTGAAATTTGAGAGTATAAATGGCTATGGCTCCATCTTTGGAGGAAACAAGAAAATATGAACCTCTCTCCTGCAGCATTTTGCTTGCAAAGGAGGTAATAAGATTGCAAGAAATTGGGTTGCACTGACTTAGTCTTATTAAGACTGTCAAGACATACCGGCAAGCAAGGCAAACTTTAGTTTCTTGGGCACAGCAAGAAACATCTTATGCTGCGAAGCCACTGACCTGATTTCAGGTGTTGATGGCTAAAAGTGAATTGGTTTTTGACAGCTCCCCTTCATCTGAGCAGGTGATGGCTTGGGGTGCATGGAGGTGAAGGCAGGTTGCTAATTGCCCTCTCAAGAGTGCTGTTTGGCAAACCTGCACTGTCTTTGTGTCAGCAAAGAAAGCATCAGCTGGAATGGCAGCTTCTTGTCTCTGGCTTTGAAGGGAATTACATACAAGTGACAGAATCCCAAAATGCTCTTTTGCCAATTTAGTAGGCCGGTAAGGATTCATGGTAACATTTTTTCTAGAAAAAGAAGTAAGATACAAGGAAGGATGTAGAACAGGCTTGCACAGACAGTTAAGTTCCTGTTTGTTATTAAATGTTTTAATAGTGGTAGCTCAAAGAAACCTCAGCCAAGAGAAGTAAACCCTCCTGTTGCGGCAGCTAAGTCCACTTTACACCCCACAAGTTACCCTAAAAGTGGTCTCTCCCTACAACACTGCGCTAGAAGGTTCTCCCTTTGTCTAGATTCTGCTGGTCACTGGCCCTCTCCCCCCTCCCATCCCTTTTCCCATTGGCCCCTGTTATGTCACTCAAGCTTGCCTCTGCCCCCTAGCCCTCAGACTATCGGTTTTGGATGCTCTGCCCGCCTTTGGGAGTTTTCGATAAAACGGCGTGGGCGTTCAGTTTTGGGTTCTCCTTGCCTCTGTTCCCTTTGGGGTGTTGCCATTAAGCATCTCAGAACTGCAGGCAGAGAACCCCTCTCGCCTCGCTGTCTCCAGCTGATGCACAGACCGTGGGTGTGAGCGGCTGTTCGCAGCCACTGCGAAGGTGGGATCGGGGGCACGCGTGGGCGCTGGCAGAGCGCCGCCTGAGCGGTGCATGAGGGACCCAGCAGGGACAAACGCGGCACCGACCCACCAGAGCCCTCCTTCCATACCCTCCTTTTAGACATGCAGGTGTACTCCTTCAACTGCAGCCTGAACTAAAGGTGCCAGATTGATTGTCTCACAGGCTGGATATTATGTACTCGAGCATATCCAGAATTTCCTTTAAAAGGAAACTTTTCAGTTACTGAAAAGATAATCTTTTAGATACACACTCACTGCCAAGTGGCAGAGTTCCCTTCCTAAAGCTGCAAACTAGATTAAATAGGGACTGAAAGCTGTGAATCTCTTATGCCTTATGTAGATAATTGAATTATACCTCCATGTAGTAACATCATGCTTAAGTCATAATACTGTTTAAAAGTGTTACTAGTATAGCTAGAGTAGGTCTAAGCTTGTTTCTCCTCAATTTTGAGTGCAGTGGGAGAACATAGCAATTTGCTACTGCAAATTGCATCATCCTATCATCCTTAGCTAATATCAGGTAAAACAACCATTACTCTTTGGTTTAAATATTTGCTCTGAGAGAGAAATTCAGAAGAGATCCCTAAAAAGAACCAATTAACTAAGTACCTCTAATGAGTTTCAGTAACATCCTAAGAATTATAAGGACCTACTATCCCATGGGAAAGAAAACAGAGCAGAATCCTTTGGCAAAGCATAAATCTCATTTTAATTGAGATCATAAACATGCTGACTAGCTAACCTAATTTTACTTCTGCATATAATACTGTGTGCTCTCCTTGCTTACAAAGTTTTAACTCGTATTCATGTCATCAATAGCAGTATTTAGTTTATTTCTAAATCAACAGAAGCCATTTTTTGCTACCACTGCTGCAAGAGAATTCGGCACAATAATAAGATCATATTAAAAATAATAGGAAACTAGTAAGTCTAGGGAATAAACACTTCAGGGGTAAGTAAACTGTTTAATCAGTCAGGTCAGTACATCTGCATGTAAACCACAATTTCTAACCTGTGCTCTGAGGGAACTGGGAGGGGAGGCCAGAGAGGAGAAGTTTTAAAATTGCCAGATGAAGCTGACACTTGAGTGGCTCTGTTGTTGTGGCCATTGGTAAACTAAAATCATGTATGATACTTAGGAAAAAACAACATTGCATGAATTCAGTTACCTTTTTTTTCATTTATCATTCTCAAACTGTGGCTGATTTTTGAGTACTTTTAAAAACCTTAGAAATTTTGATTTTTGTGATAACATCCTTTATACTTTTTCAGATTCATCTTTTGCCTATTATAATTTTTCCTACTTCTTTTTCCATGCTTCTATCTTACTTGTTCCACAAATATTATCTATCTGCCTTTTTTCCATTGCTTCCTTTTCTAAATGCAAACAGATTCACTACATCTTAGCTTGATGATCATCTCTGCTTTTATTTTTTCTGCTTTGAGGTAGCACTTGTGGGATGAATAAGAACCTGCCTGGAGAATTGTCATTTAGTTAACAAATAAGGTTACTAAATTCCTCGTGTGATTGAAAAAGACAGGGAAAGGCAGATAAAGCAAAAATAAAAGTCTTGTATGGAGCCGTACAGCACTAGTGAGACATTATCATCACAACTGGAGATGTGCCCTCTCGTGGTCATACTGCTGCAAGAGCAATGCCTTGTTTTAATTAAGAGCAGGCCACTGTTCAGCTAGTACTTCAGCATTTTAGTTTGGTAAGACTGGTTTTAAAACACATGTGAGAGCCCTAAAGTGTGAGTTGGCTGGACAGTACAATGCTACAAGCAGAGAAACAGTTCGGAAAAAGTGAAGTTGTGTGTTGAACTGTCCACACAATTTTAGAGTACAGTTTTTTGTGGCAGTATTCTGGAAATACAGATCAACTTTCCCTACTGAGACCTAAAAAGAACTCTATCACATAGTTTGACTCCCAATGCTATGTATTGAATCATAAAGCTCAATAAGCAGACTTGGAAGACCTAAGATATAATGACACGATTTAATTTCTTTCCAAATGTCAGATGTCATTTCTGATCTACAGTTGAATATAGATCAGAAATACAGATTTAGTCTGCAGGTAAATATTGTTGATTAGTTCCACAATTGATTCTTATTGAAATCAACAAGGTATTCTTGTTTTCTAGGATAAGGTACTCTGATTTAATTAGGAATATGCAATTATGTTACTCTTTGCATTTGAATAGATAGCACATTAATTTTAGAGACTGAATCCAAAATTGTCCATACAAGATGAAATAGCTACCTTCATTTTGAGCTAGGCATCACAACCCTGAGTCACTGCAATTTCTGCCAGAATCATAGTCCCTGGTGGCTCTTGCCACAAGTGTGCTGAAAGATGCAGAAAGCAGCATTACATCTGCTATTACACTACTAATTAAAATGTATTTTAATCCCCTAAAAATATCATAATAGCATTTTCATTCTCTGTGCTTACACATACCAATAGATACACACACAAGAGAAGATAGTTTTATCTGCAATGTAAAATCTCTGAAAGGGATCTCTGTGATGTACATTATTTCACAGAGCACCTTTTGTGCCCACTATTCAGGAACTTGGCCTTTGTGGCCAGTGCAGTCCCGTAAAGGAAGTTGCAGTGGTTGAAACGTAACAGCCTTCACACTAGAAAGTGTGCTAAAGGTTATTAAATGACAAATACATAGATACTCACAAAACGCAAAGTCAGAAACTCTGTACCTTCATTTTTGTCCATCCCATGTGAATTTCTTCCAGGAGAACCATGTATTTCTTGTAAACATTGTCCCAGTCTGGGCACAAGAACGAAGTCCTACTGCAGTCTCCATCTTAGTATTAGGGCAATATAGCAGGAAGACTTCCACTCAGTGTAAAATCCACAAGAGCACAATGCCATTTTCTGCCTATTATTACCCCAGTTGTATGTTTTGTTATTCTTGCTTGAGGTTTTTAGCCAGTGTCTGTCAGATTTCTCTCATTTTTTTCCCAGAGATCTCCAATCTTCAAAAAGACTTTGATTTCTGATTCTGCTGTCGGGGTCTCCTCCCCTGCCATGTAGCCCTGCGAGAGGGGCCCTGAGGGAACAGAGACGGGCTTTCCCTGCCCTGGTCAGCTCGTTCCCCACTGGTGGTTTGGTGTTTCCCTGCGCGGGCAAAGGACCCTCAACCCAGACTGTGAGAGTTCCTGGGCAGAGCCCGGCCATGCGGCTGGAGAAATAAACATCTCTCTGAAACATCTATCAAGAACCAGTCCATAGATACTTCTTTTCCACGGGACTCCTGGTTTGATACATCGTGTTACAGTATCCCCACTGTAACATTCTGCCACTCAGCGTGTGGTTTTTTTTCCCTCAGGGTTTAAGCTGGTTCATTTCATCAACCCATGTACCATCTCCACATAAATGTATATTAAATTATTCAAAATTATTGCAGTCTGGGGAACTCCTAGCCACCATTGCTGGAGGTCATGACCTTGCTGCTTCAGTGAAGTAGGTAACTCCTTGAGTCAGAGTCTCAGCACAGCCTTTTTTATTCTCTTTGAAAAGTGTTTTCTTCAGGCTGGGGTACTCCTTCCAACTTACTGCTGTACATACGCTCACCATATGCACACCAGTGGTACAGCAGCCTGGAGACACTGGAGCTTAGGGAGTCCTGTCTATATTTGCTGCTGCCCAATTGCCTTCCCTGCCAGCAGCCTGAAGGGCAGGAGAGAAAGGTCTAATGCATCTCTTTTTCCACGTCAGTGCCTCTGGAAAATGTCCCCAAAGCAATCCTATGGCTATTTTTAGCAGCTGTGAAGCTTCTTACATCTTTACAGGACAAGATAGCAAAGCAAAAATTCCTTACTTCAAGTCTGAAGTAAGAAAAATCATCATAATACAAATTGTCTACTAAACCAAATTTCCATTTTTCATAAATATATCAGTAGACCAGCTTGCTGTCAGTGGGTGGATGACTGCAATTACTGAATACTTCTAAAGAAAAATGTCCTTCTATAGTTTTATTACTATGGATACTTTTCCCAATAGAGTAAAACAGTTTAGACTTACGAATCAACCAAAAAGATTTAAATAGATGGATTTAAAATAAGACTGGAAGATAAGTGCATAAGTGCTCCAGAAAATCCAGGCCATAATTCATATATCTTTGATTATGCACTTCTAAAGACGGGAAGTGCTCATTGAAGTTAATGAATATTTTGGTTCTTTATCAACTTGCAGATCAGAGCCTTGATATAAACACAGCTGGTGTGTGTTCAACGACATCTACTGCTTTGCCAGTTGTAGGATGTTATTTAATGAGATCTTCTGAGGATGTTTATCAAGTTAGCTTGAGTTTGGCAGAAGTAGATTATGTAAGCACTTTACAACAGAAACATACACAAAATATGCCTAAAGCTTTTAAACTTCTTCCCAAAAAATGCAATTTAAGCATGAAGTTGTATATTGCATATTTCATAAAATATCATCATACTTATAAATTGGACGTGAAATTTGTGGGACATGGTTCATCTATGACAAAGAAGTAATTAAGATTTATATTTAGTTTCACATCATAGTACATCTCTTTGATTTGATTTTAAAATTCTCTTACTACAGATTACTATTTGACATCTAAGTTGTCCATGTGTGACTTCTATGGGAACAGTGGCCCTGCCTAAGATATCGCCATGCCGTACCACGTGCTGCAGTGAAATGGATGATCCATAAACAGTTCAATGCTTTTTCAAAAGAAAATAAATTAACACACCTATTTGTGGAATTTCTCAGAAAAAAATTGGAGTTTGCTAGATCTCAAGGTTAGGCAATATAAGAAAAGTATGAAAAATATTCTGGATTGGGGTTTAAGTGGTTACAGTCTGTTATCACAGGATAAATGCCATTTGATATTTATTTTAGAAGCACACAGAACAAAGGATAGGGAGATGCTGCCCACTGGTAGAATCAGCTGACGTTCGAGGTTTCCTGTTCTTAGGGGTTCCTGGCATCCTGTACAAACCTGCTGTCACCTTGATGCTGCCTCACAAAGGCATATCTACTTAGTTGTGGTTGGTAATGTTAAGGTGAAGGAACTAATGGATCAAAGGTAATGAATAAAACTCCCAATGCTCTGACTGGATGACTTGTGAGAAAGAAAGCAAGCTCACTGATAACTGTAAAGTGAAGGCCATTTCTGATGGGAGCACTAATTTTAGTCTTTACTGAATTCTGAGCCTAATATGCTGATGTTCATGTTCTTCATATGTCTAGGTGAATTGACTAAACTTCCTGCTTATTCCCACAGCCCTTGTAATGAAGATAAGGAGAAGGGAGTAGCCATTTTTGTGGGCAAGAGACAGTATCAAATTATTTTTAATATTACTAGTGGCATTATTAATGTTGGTTCTATTCATCTGAATGGGAACTTTGACTTTCAGGGAAACACGGGAAGGTTGTGCTGAGTGTGTTTGAAAATCCCACTGACAATGTGACTGTTCCGAGTGAGAAACTATTTATATTTTTACTGTATCTCTGCTTCTGCATTACTCTCTTCTCTGGAAATGCAGCTCCAGTTACATTACCAAGTTCCTACAAATCTGGACTGGAAGTGATGTTTGTAAATTAAATTAATGCTTCACCATCCACACATAAGTCTCCTTTAAGAAAATATTGCATAGCCTCAGTATGATAAAACTTAGTGTAGCTGTTCTCTCTGTTTTCTACTGGCCACTGCAACCTTCTGAGAAAACACTAATGAATTACTCAGAAAAGAGGAAAATGAAGTTTTATCATGTGAGAGGTGAAATACAGGAAACATTTCAATAAAGCAGTATTCCCTTGGCAACTTCTAAGCTTTTCTGTCTAATGCAGAAAATCAAAGTGATAGTTTCCGCACGTGCACAGGAAGGTATATGGGGTGGGACAGAGAAGAGGCACAGATACAAACTGATTTTAACATTTCGTAGTCATCGTTCTTATAAAGTAATAATTCTTTTATTCTCAGAGCGAATGCCTGATTTCAGTTTGCTCGTTTGCTTCCGTAGCTAGGAACTTTACTTTTTCTTCGAGGGAAACCCCAGCCGAGGTTGACGTGGCGGTGAAGTTTTCCCTTTGGCCACTAGATGCTCGCACAGCCCCACGGCTCTGGATGCTCGCGGTCGCCAGGCAGGAGCCGGGCTCTTTTACAATAAAAACAAAACAAAGAGAAGGCCTTAAGCTAGAAGAATATCAGGGAGAAACTTCCCAAAAAATCAAGAATTTCCAGAATCAAAGTCCGTGTACTGTCTTGATTTGGTCCATGAGTGCATACATGATGACACTCCTTAAATTAATAATCAGACTTTTTCTAAAGACTGGATAACACGTTTGGTGCACATAAAATGTTAGTTGTTCATTTTTCGTCACTTCAGCACATATACTCTGCCTTATTTATTGTATAAACCATATGAGCTCTGCATTCAATATAGAATTTTGTGTATGTCTTCATGCCATCTTCTGTGTTCACAGAATCCTCATTTTCTACCTGTGGTTAATAAACTTTCAACTTTTCTGGATAGCACCTAGAAGGCCAGATGATCGTATTCTCATCTTGTGGAAAAGAAGCTGAGCCACAGAGGGTAAACCCAGCATTTCCCAGGGAAAGTATATAATCACATATCCAATATAAGAAATCTGTTCTACAAACTTTGGTGCTCTAGAGCATGTTTTAATGCACTCTGTGTTCAAAGCCCAAGCTGGCTTTGGTTACTGCAAGGGCTCAGTACCTTTGCAGGATGCATCCCAGATTTGGGAGCCAGAAGGAACAGGAGTGTTTGTCCCCCTGTGATGCTGAACAGATGGGGTGGAATCTAGCTCTCCAGAGAAGCCCTCAGTGGTCTTGGGTAGTCCCTTCCAGCTTTTCTTGACACCCGTGGCCTGGCCTGTCTGTTTGGGCTCTTCTGCAACGAATTATAGGACACGTTCCTGACACAAGGGCTGCTCTCGGTACCTAATTTAGAGGAATCGCTTCGAACCAGTGGCATACCAGACGTAGGAAACCGAGTGAGGTGTCAACCCTATGCTACGCCACGATCACATCACGGAGGGGCACTGTTGCCTTTGGTTAAAGCACCAGCCCTGGAAAACGAGCTCGGAGTGTAAAGAATCTCCGTCCCCAGCCCTGGCGCTACTCAAACAAGCTGCCCTACTCCATCAAGAGTGCACTACCCTGATATCCAGGAATATGTCAGAATTAGAGAAGTAAAGCCTAGTACTTGGGTTTTTAGCTCAGATTAGCACTTACTAACAGCTGTGAAATTGCCTCTGAGAGTTATCCACTCGGGACTAACAGAGACCGAGTCATTTTGCATTCAGTGACTACACGGTATGATTCGAATGATCTGAATTAAGGTAGAGATAACAAGCAACATCTCATTTCCAGGCTCTCATACATTCATTTCTCAAAGAGACACCAAACCTTGAATTTAACAAAACTGATTTATCCATATAATTTCAGTCTCCTTCTGAGTGCTGCAGACAAATTCAGGCATCAGATCCTGATCTTGGTTGCGGTGATTGCGGAGTGAAAAAAGCACCAGTAGCTTCAACAGATTTTTATTACATTAGTTCCATTTGTGCTGAACTACCACAAAACTGTTCTAGCCTCGAAACTGGCAGCTTAGTTACATGACTCTGAAGGTCCTGGTCACTGCACCAGAAACAAGATTACAGAAGGCTTTTCCTCTTAATGGCACTTCTTCCAGTTTGTACTTCTGGCATGAATATTCTTTTAAAATAGCTCTCTGAAGGCAATTAAGGAAAACAAAAAAATAAGGAGAATAAAGAGACTGTCATTAGTAATCCAAGAAGGGTTTCATTTCTGAGAAAGGATTAACAATGAAGACAAAGAGCAGAATGAGAAGGCAATTGCTGTTGTCATTATCAGCAATTTCTTCAAATTAAGTTGGCAAGTCTTGTATTCAGTGTGCAATATTCATTGTGGATTGGCATTTGAAAAGATTTGTAAGAATTAAAAGTAAGTCTTTAGAGCAAAGCAGCAGCAATATAGTCTTGGTTTGTGACCTTGGGTAAATTCCATCAGGACTTCAGTGCAGCTCTAGCCATGTAATATATCACTTGGTCCTGGGGAGATCCTGTATCTTTTCTCCTGATCCCTCAGGGAAAAGTCAAGCCCGTGAAGTTTTTTGCAGACCAGCCAAAACTTTGCTTTCTGCTTTGCAGATCTGTATAGAAACAACATAGCAGACCTCTGCAAAATTAAATGAGCAGCCTGGTTCAGAGTGAAGGAAACATTAATAATAATATTAGGGTGAAAGAAATTGAGCTGGGAATTTCCTTCTTTGCGATAGTGAAGAGCTTCACCATGTAATGGTGAGTTGTGATAGGGATGGCCGAAGAACCTCAGCTAATTCATATAATAATAGGATTTGCTTGGTGGGGAGCTCACTCCAGTGAGAGGAACGAAATGTCACTGAACATGTGGAATTTCTAAATGAAAAACTATGGTACAATATTAACATTGTTTCCTTCAGCTCATATCATCACGCAAATATCATCAAGGAGATGGAAAATGTCAGGGTGTGGCCTGTGCCCATCCTTCATGATCTAAGGTACTGCCCCAAAACAATGGGCTGGTGGCTCCTCAAATCTGCCTTTCCCTGTCTTTGCCAAGAATGCATTGGAATACCTTAATTTCATCCTGATGCAGAATGAGAAAACTGCATAAAGCATCCCAGATTGTGAGATTAGTTCAGATCATGTAATCAGGAAACCTGATGTCTTTGTCCTTTAGTATCTTCCAGCTTTGCTTAGCCGAGGCCGCTGTGTTCAAAAAACAGAACGAGACCTTGCTATTGTCATTCAGCCTCACACTTGCTCCTTGCAGTGCTTCTCTTGGCATTTCCCACCATTCTTTCATGTCCTGCATCTCTGCTGCTCCTGCCTCTTTTCCCCTCTGCTTTCCCTGCTTTCTCTCCTGCTTTTGTCTGCTGCTCCCCACTGTGCCTCTGTTAATCCTTTTGTTGTGTCCCTCATGCCGGTGCGAGCACCAGTCCCCTGTCAGCCTCCTCTGCTCTTCCTGCTCCTTCTCGCTGTGCATCCAGCCACTTCCCCTCGTATATCTGCCGCTCTGCCATGCACAGCTGCTGCTCTTCTCCCCACCTCCACCACTCCCGCTGCTGCTGCTGCTCCAAAAACAGTTTTGACCAGCTCTACCTCCAAACAATGAGGCTTTGACCTCTTTCCCCTGGGAGAAGATTTCACAGCCAAACACGTCTCACTGGCAGGAGCTTTTCCTGATATTCAGCCTGTTTCCTTCTCCCATTGCTCCTACTTAAATCTCTTTATATTGAACTAACAGCTCATGCCCCAGGCTAGGTGTTTTACCCCTTCTTTTCTGCCTGTTGCAAAGAAGGGCTGGATACAGATAGTGTGGCCAAAATGAACAGGGACACACTCCTAATATGCAGCTCTGTCTGTCCAAGTAAGCAAGCTCCTGTTGTACCCAGAAGGAGCAGAACAAACACTCTTACCATAATGAAAAATAGGCCACATGCCTTACAAAAATTCACCAAGGGCCAAATCTTGATCAGTTTTTATTCATCTGAAGGAAAGATACTCTACGGACAGCTGTGTCAACAGCCTGTGAGCCAGGGGCTGAGTGAATCTGAGCTCCTGAAGGGGAACAGCGATCTGAAATAGGTGAATAAGGCCCAAACAGAGTATGTTTGGATGTGGAGGGAGAGGTTTGAACCGAGGAGGTAGAGGAGAAAAACACTGGGCTTCCACAGAGTGCAAAAGCAGGAGACACTGAGTTTAGTTAGTGCAAAAAAAAAAAAAAAAGGGAAGAAATAAAACAGACCGTATGGAAGGGAGAGGGGTGGGAGGGGGCTTCAAACAGCTGGATGTGGGCTGAGGTGCATTAGGTGACCTGCAGTGGGATGACAAGGGTTGAGTGGGGCTAAAGATGAACGCATCCCACACACACAGTGAGGTCAACAAATTGTGGAATGACTGAACAAACTGTGAAGAGACTTGTGTTTTAAGGGTGAAGATTGTGTTTTAACAAAGCATGAGAAAAGTGCTCAGTTGAAGAGGAGAGTAAGACTGACACTAAATCTCCATTTTAGAAACTTACAGTTTCTAAGGCAGCCAGCCGATGTCTGTATACCTGTCTCCATGGCTGGTGTGAAACAAGTGGTCATCTACCCACACGACCACTGAGACTCCTCCTTGCTAGGCTCAACACACATGCCAGGGATAGAGAATGCAGTTTTCCTGTGTAGAGAGAGCCAACTGAACTGCTGAAGAAAAGCAGAGGTTTTCTGTGCCTTCCTACCCTCCCAGCTGCACCTTCTGGACACTTATGGGCTCTGGCACTTGTTCACACCTTTCATCAACTGATCTCATTCACTAAACTATCACAAACATATCCATTCTTTTTTTGTGATCAGTTTTCTGCTGGCTTAGTGAATTGGTGCATAGCAAGGGTTCAGAGAGCATAATTTTTAAATCACGAACTACAGGTGCTTGGGCACAGGATAATGAAGATGAAGGGAAGATGGAGCATTATTTTTCCTCATCAGAGGCAGGACTTGAACCTAGCTGAGTGTACACAGCACTATAACCTGAGTGAGCATCTTCTTCTTTTTCTCAGGTGTTTTAAACTATGCCAACCAATATGTTCCCATTAGCACGTTGTAAGGGCTGCTCATTTTCCTAGTCTAGACAGGCCTTTCAAGCAGACATGCAGATCTGCCTTCAGGCATTTTGTCAGGGCAATCCTCAAAAGCACCTTTCAGAGGCTCAACAGACAACTTCAGATGCCAATTTGGAATCTTATTCTTGGTGGTTAAAATAGCTTATTTTGGCCAGTCCAAAAGCTAAATTATTAATACCAGATGAATTAATAGCAGTGAAAACTGCTCATTAGAAATTATAATGGCATGGAACACCATAACAGATCCCCTATAGTGTAAATCAACCTGGTCCCATTTATTTAATGAAGCTACAACTGCTTACAGCAGCCAAGGACCTGCCCTAACATTTTCATGCTTTTGCATGGACCTAACATACCATTGCAACCTTCTTGCTCAATTTTTCTGCCATTCTTATAATTTTTCCCTTAGAGGGCTTCTTTAGACATAGCAAAGACTGCTTGGTAATTTTTATGTCTAGCCTCCTATTTCCCTTGCTACTCCCCCATGCAGTAATTTGTGTGAGGAGAAGGTAAATCAGAGCCACATGTTCCCTTTATAAGCCTGAGATAAAGGACAGCAGCAATATCGTTTGCTGTGAATTCACTGGGATTAATCAAAATGCTGTTAACTATGGAGAAGATCACAGTATCAGCATGCTTCCTCTGTTTTGCCTGTTACTTTGTTGGGGAAAGCTCAGTTTCTTCTATCGATGTAAGATGCAGCTGAGAGTGGTGCATCATGTCCTGGGCTTCCTAGGCAATGGGCCCATCACCCTCCAAGAGGCTGGCACAATTAGATATGCCATACTCAGCCAACCAAATATGCTGTACCTAATGAAGGCACTAGCCGAAGGTATGGAGAACATACAAATATTTTAAATTTCTTGGTTACTCCCATAACAAAAAGAGCTAGTCAAAATCAGAGTTTAGTTTGTTAATGAAAAAATAGGAGAGGGGGATTACATTGTGATTTTTTCTAAGTAAACTGTAATAGTCATGTAAATGTGAACACATGACATTTTTATTTTGAAGTGCCACCATTGTAGTGTGCGTGTATGACTCTAATCTCTTTTGTCTCCTGTATTGGAGAGGGAGTTGTGTATTGCTTGCATCATTGGTTACATCCCACCAAGGGAAATACAGTCCAGGCAGTTTCTGCAGCTCTACAACAAAGATGGGCATTATTACTGGATCAAAGAAAAACCTCCTTTATTAATATCACATCTAGGGTCCACCAGGCCACAACAAAGAACCATGATCTATTCCAATGAAGTCAAGAGCATCACTGTGGAATTACATGAGTGCAGACTAAAACACTTGGTCTTATTCTGGCTGTTTTGTCTGTTCCCAGTTACTCTAATTAGCACTTCCCTGAGGACTGATTAATCCACCTATCTCCAGCTGAAGAATGCAAAGCTGACTATTTGAACAGAAATTTAATGTTTCCCACCAGATATTTTTAGGAACTATTTATTTCATGCCACATTTCCTTCGTTTTGCATCTATGTTTGAGTTATATATGTGCAAAAAAGTGTGTGTGTCCTGTGCTTATATCTATGCTGGAAATAAATTCACAGATCATTTTAGCATCTCAGGTAATGCTCTTACACTAGAGCTGCTGGGCAGTGCTTGTTTGTAACACGTTTCCTTAAAATCAGTGTTTTCCAGAGTGTTTCAAGAACTAATTATCAATAACATTTAATGAACACTCAGCACTCCTGGACTAGTCAATTGTACCACCTGTAGGCACATGGCTTCAAATATGACTCCTCTGCCACTTTAGGAGTGTTGGAGGGACTTAGGCATTGTTGATATTGGTACTGGAACAATTTTGCCCAAATCAATGCTGCTATATTCATCTCAAGCTTAGAGACTCGGGGGATGTTTTCTCCATTTCATTTTGGGCTCTGAGATGTGCAGTGCTTTGCTGAAGCTTCTAGCATTGAATCTCAACAAATGATACCTGAATGTGTTGCTTTGAAGACAGAAGAAATTCTTACATACAGTGGGACCTCTTAATACTTCTCTAGGGCACTTCCATCACCTACCATAACTTTGCTCAGAGCCACCATGCTTTGCTGTAGGCTTTGTTTGATGGAAGATGCTGCACCTGAGGTACATAAACATGTGACTTATCAACATAAATATCCCCCTTTCAGCAGGAAACTAACCATAATTGCAGTGTAAAACCCACACCAGTATTCCAACCAGTTGGTGTAAATGAGGATAGGGACACATCAATTTACAACACAAACAACTGGGCCATGAACAGAAGGGTGCCAGCAGCAGCTGCACAGTTCTTACCTGTCAAGCAGTCACCCAGCACAGCCCAACACAAATGTGAGGTGGCTGCCTTTCCTCCTCCTCCCAGGACCAAACAGTTTCAGGTTACTCCATGCTGGCTGTGGGCAGGAGTATGTCTCTGCACTGGAAGTTTCACAGGCTTTGATGATTTAATATGTCTGTACCCTGAGGACAGGACTAGGTATTCCTGGTTTTCAGTCACAACCTCTGATCTTTTAAAAACTTGGTTAGCTCTTCTCTGCTCATTTCCTTTCCACCTTGCTGGCTTAATCCAGGCTTTGGTCAGGTGAGATGGCTCTGGGAAGCTTTCCCACTGTGAGATAGCTACTCCATTACCTCTATTACTGTGCATTTGTTTAATTAATTGCTCATTTTGTTCCTGTGCTGTTGTGCTGGCCCAGTGCACTTACGGTATGCATGAGTGCCTAAAAGGTGATGAGGCTCCTAGGGATGACTCTGTCCCTTTCATTTATTTATGGAAGTTGAGCACATGATCCCTTATAAATTGCAGGCACCACTTGCTCAGCCTGACTGTAGATACAGTGCCACAGGCTCCAGCCCCTCTCAGCTGGCACTGACGGCAAGCAAGGACAGCAGCAAGGACCATGCTGCAGAGAGCAGGACTGATCAGCCCAGATCAGGAAAGCAATTAAACTTTATGTGGCATTTGAACTGTGGACCCGGAGGTGCACAAAATAGCCTTTGGCCACTCTAAGATCTTTTTTTTAAGTGCTGTGACTACTTAACAGAGGTAATTGTAAGAGCACAAATCAAGGGTTCTGTTATTCCTCAAGAGGCCAACATTTATCACAGCAGACTTTAAAATTAATTTGAAGCATAGAAATTACGAGAATTTACATAGCAAATGACTTATTGTCAACAGGCAATGTAGCAGAAGCTTTAGCAACAGCAGCTGAGACAAGCAGCCTCATCAGTATATGGGCTTATATTTAAGCACTGAACTATGGCAGAAGCTGACAGATGTTCCTTCTGGTAGAGTGCCGGCTTAAACAGCCCAAACCGATGGTTCTTATCCCTGAGCTGCTCTTTCAGATGTGCCTTGGTCAGTCTGGGTCACCATCCAACCCCACAAACAGCTACAACGAAAAAGGAGGAGGGTATTGGCACAGGGTGGGAAGGAGAGGGGGTGTGAGGGCTTGAGCCAGCAGTGCTGCTAAAAGCCATCCTTGTCAAACTAGGTTCTAGCAGTCTGAAGCCCTGGGATCTTTGCTCCTTTTCTGCCTAGAGACAGCTTTGAAGGTTGCTCGAGCGTCACGCTCGGTGTTTCCAGGCACACTTCATCCACTGTCCCAATCTCTGGTGTGTGAGCAGGGAGTGGGCATAGTGGGATATTGTAGGATATGCTGCACCTGTGTAAAACACAGTCAATAGATGTTTCACTAATGTATACTTGGAGGATGGGATGAAGGAAGGTGACAGTTGTCCTCCATAGCAGATCTGTGTGTTGAGGGAGTCCGCTGAGGCACAAAACCTTCCCTGCCAGGCTACCTCAAGTCCAGTGCAGAGAATTTATTGTCCTGGATCCAGGCCCAAGGAGTGCAGCTTTGGGTCTGCTGCTATTTGAGTAGTCTGGGACCAACAATTTACCTGTAGTTCACTTTTCACCATCTGTTAAACATCTTAAGACAATTGTGCTGAATGTCAAACATGTTGGATTCTGTATCAGCTGGGTTGTAATTAATGAGTGGCTATGATGTGGCTGTTGGAAGACTTCCACAAAAATTGGAGCTTCTTTTATCCACAACAACTCTGCTCCCCCTATTCATCCTCTGCACTTTCCCCGTGGGTATGTGTGGCTGAATCACACAGCGCTGATCTGGATTTCCTTGTTCATAAGCACTGCTTTTGTCCAGTACAAAAAGGAGATGCCAAAGAAGGTTGTTGACTTTGTGTAATTTCTCTGAGGTGCTCAGATACCGAGTTGCTGAGCACATTCTTGATAGATGAGATTAGATAAAGGAGTGAGATCAAATAGCAGTTTTCTGTTACTACCTTCCAGACAGTTGAGATGGAGCTAATATGATGGGCATCTTGGGAACACCTAAGAAAGATAGGTCACTGAGAATCAACTAAATAAACCATTCTCTCCTCCTAGAACTGTGCAGACACTGTCCCCCATCCCATTCATCTCTTCCCTATTCCCGAGACACAGCAGTCTGGGTCTCTAAGTATAATATTTCTGGCTCCTTTTTTTCTTCTTGCAGTGGCTGTTGGAAAACTGGATTTAAAGAGAAGTATGTAGCAAAAAAAGCAAATTTGTAGTTATGAGACTTTAAAAATTCACTAGTAAAAATTCTATCCTTTTTTAAAATTAGCAAGGATGATTATTCTAATTCCAGGATATTTGATTGGAGAGCTAGAAAACTTGCAAAGTATTCTTCTGCTAACAGATTGAACTTGACAATGTTTTGTGAACTAATCCTATGTCTTGGAAAGGCTTGGATATATATTTTGTTCAAATGAGTGGATTCCACAGAATACAAGTTGTCAGTAGCCTGTTAACACTAAGTAAGTTCAGAAGAGTACTGCTCTACTGGGATTTAAATCTTTATCTCAGCAGTAATACTTGCCATCTAATTTTGATCAATGGTTAGAAAGCCATTACTTACTTCCAGGAAAACCTTCACAAAAGCTGTCGCTGGAATTATTTTTTTCTGAAATGCTTGAAAGAATTTTTGGGAAAGATGTGAGGAAAAGATGGAAAATCTAGTCTTCCTGCATGAATACAAAATACTAGAGAAGCATTTCAAACCCTTTCATTCAGAGACATCCCAGGTCATCCTCCTCTTCTTTCCTGTTCCCCTTGTATTCCCCTTGTTCCCCAGTAAAACCTTTGATACTGCCTCCCATGGCATCCTCCTGGATACACTGGCAGCCCATGGCTTGGGGAGGTGCACTGCTCATTGGGCTAAGAGATGGCTGGATGGCCAGGCCCAGAGAGTGGTGGTTAATGGCGCTGCATCCGGTTGGTGTCTGGCAAACAGAGGTGGTATCCAGGGCTCAGTATTGGGACCAGTCCTGTTTAGTATCTTTATGGACAACCTGAATGAGGAGACTGAGTGTCCCCTCAGTCATTTTGCAGGCAACACCATGTTGGGCAGGAGTGTTCATCTGCTGCAGGGTAGGAAGATCCCTCTGCAGAGGGATCTGGACAGGCTGGATCACTGGGCTGAGACCAATGGTATGAAGTTCAACAGGGCCAAGTGCTGTGTCCTGCACCTGAGTCACAACAACCCCAGGCAGTGCTACAGGCTGGGGGAAGAGTGGCTGGAACGCTGCTCAGCACAAAAGGACCTGGGTGTGCTGGTTGACCCTCTCTGCAGAGGAGGGTGATTACAAAGGCTTCTGCTACTTTCTTGAAGAAGAAGGACACTTTGTGCACCACAAACTTCTCTTGGAGTTCCTTCTTGAGACAAGTCTCTCTGACTTGAAGATTAGCACACAACAGAGGCCATGCCAGCAGCAGAGCAAAGAAACATCCCCCTGCACTGAGCTAGTGCAGTACCAATGTCATTAGTTATTTGAAGAAATTGCCAGTCAGAGTAGCCATATGTCCTTAGACTGTGACATTTCTGAGGCTGTACTGCTGTCTGTACCACTCAGAGCTGCAGTACCAAAGAATAAAAGTATCTCTAAAATCATGTCATCCAGCTCTTTACAGGGATGCTCAGCGCTGAAGTGAGCAAGAGGAGATTTCTAGAGTCTCTCATCTCCTGTGGCATCCCTGCTTCAGAAATCCTAGAATCCTTTCCTCTGGAGGAAGCTTCTGGCTATCCTTGGCATCACTGAATGATCCCTTTGTGAACTTGTGTCTAGGTCCTGGACCAGTGCCTGGTTTTCAAATCCCATATACTTTGTGCTACAAGGGGTGTCCCTATTGACCCTGGAGTCTCTGTTCCACCTCAGGCTGAGACTACAGAGGTTTCGGCCAGAAACTTCTCCATTACCTCTCCAGTAAGAGTCAGTTCTTCCGATGAGACCTGGTCTCCAGAAGTTCCCGATGTGGCGGTGTGCATTCCAGATTCCACTTCAATTATTCACATGGGACTGCTCTGTGCTACTTGCTGCTCAGACAGCCTCTCTCTCTCACTTTTCTTTTAAATAAGACATGCTCTCCTCTGACCACAGAGAAAGGTCTCAGGAGCTGACATGTATTTACTGTAAGTGGCGTTCTTGGTCCTACCCTTTTGAGAAGGAAATCTGTATCAGCTGCAACCCCAAAGACAGTTTTAGTGGAGCGCACTAGGAGAGACTTTCACCATTTGAATTGATTTGTCAATTAAACAAGAGCAAATCTAGAGGCCTTTGTCCCTCGGACTTTGGGGACCTTAGGGCTTGCAACTGAGCTTTGAGGCATTTATATTCTGTAGGTTTACTATACAGTGTTTTCTGTTTTAAGAACACAAGGGCCCTGTCCTTGTAAAGCTGCTTTCTGTGCTGAAGGATTTGCTGTCCTTGACCCTGAGAATCCAAACCAAACTGTTCCAAGTCTGGTCTTAGGACTGCTGCTGGTTCCTTGTGACCTGTCAGAAGCACTTTGCTCTTGTGCTCACACCCCTCAGAGAAGATCGATGATTGGCATCACTGCACAGGAACCCTGCGAGCAGCAGCCAGCTCTGTGCAGCACGGCTGGGGTTACTAAATGTCCAAATGGTCAGACAGAGAGTCTTTCTGGACTACTAGAAATTATGTGATAGACTAATTAGAGATGACATTTAGAAAGGATCTTCCATTTTAGTCCCAGAAAGTCTCAGATTTCACCTATAAAAGGGGTGCTCTGACTGGCAGCTCAAGGGCCACACTTTGCCCACAGAAAGTTCTTTTGCTTTGCTGGAAATGGGGAACATCTGCTAGTACTGCATGCATGGCCCAGCAGCTGAATGACCCCTATGGTGCCTGTACATAATCAATTATTAAGAGTCAGGGCCTGCCACTCTTGTAACCACATGACCAGCAAGGCAGGTTGTGGGGAGAGGGCTACAGAGGGATTTAGCCAGGATCACCTGGAAAGGCTGTATTGTCCTACCCATGGCTAGCATGTGTGGGGGAGCACACAGTTTGTTTTACACTAGACTGCTGGGTCAGACAGGGTCGGCAAGACAGTAGATCATGCAGCTTTTAACTGCATTCAAATCCTGCAGAGCGTTGTAGGAGACAGAAGGGCAGACTGGCATCAGCTGTATCAGTGCTGATAGCACTGGTTGGCTTTCTTCTGTGTAGTAAGGGATTATTTGCACTAAGAGCAGCTACTATACATAAACTGGGAAAAAAAAGGTGCATTTTAATACACCAAGCCCAGACACAGCAAGTCCTGGTTTTGTCAAACATCTTCACAGCTGCTTTATAGGCACTCACTTTTGAGTTCCTGAGCCCCGATTAGATGGCCAACGCCCCAGAGCAGCTGATAGCTGGAATGAGATTTACAGCAGCCAGGGTGCTGAGCAGGGGAATACCAAAGGAAAGCAGGAAGGCTGGGATGAATGTGGAGCCTTATTGTTCCCTATAACTTAAGTATTTGAGTGGCCTTGAGTTAGGTACCTGCTTCTTACAATGGGTATTAATGGACCCCAAGTTATTTCATAAGAGTAGTCATCCCTCTGGACACGAGTAACTGGCTCATCAGGCACGTACTTGACATTGTAACCAACGTAATCATTAGAGCAAAGCACAAGATAGAGCAGCTGTAATCACTTTCATTCAAAAGCAAGGCTGGAAGATGAGAGAGCCACATGCCTCGTGTGTCATTGCTGGTGGATAGCTACCACACCAGGGAAATGTCAAGAAACAAAGAGGCATCCTTGAATCCTGGTCTTGCACATCTTCACAGCTCCTGCAAATTCTGTTACATTAAGCATGGTGTAGCAGGAGCCTGGCAGTGACTCAGAGTGTGTGAAAGCCTTCATGCCTGGTAGGCTGTGTGAAGTTCTTATTCATGTCCCTTCCAGGACACCTGTAAGTTAGTCATACTGTGAACAAAGGCACACATAAGAAAAATTAAACTCTTGGAACAACTTTTCCTAAATTTCCATCTCTTCAAAGTCTGTGTGTATAGTCAGTCTTGTTTAGGTTACACATGAATAGCACAGACTCATTTGTAACACTCTGTACTCTTTGTAACACTTTGTACTGCACACCTGCCTGACCACATAACCACACGACCTCCTTGCACCTCTGCTCTGGCCATCTCTGGCTGTTCTAGCTGAATCACAGCACCAGCTTTGCTAACAGTGTGTTTTCACTGTGGTTGTATGAGGGAGTAGCAGTATTAGCAATGCCAAAAATCTGGCAGTCAAGAACAAAGCCACAAAAAAGCAAAAGTTTGCTTTAAAACTATGTTTGTAAGAAGTAATAACTGTGTAGTAGGATTCATTCTACCTGACTTCTTGCAGTTAAGTATTGAGACTTCCTTCCAAGCTTTTCTCCTCCACCACCATGGTTAGAAATAATATTTTGGTCCATGCTCTGGGTGTGCCAGAAACCACTAGATATCTAGAGGCTCACAATGAATTGTTTAAATTGACAATGTTGTTCAGCTGTTTATAAGACTATCTGGCATTTAAACCCAGTGCATGAAAAAATCTGAAGTGGGTAGAAAATGCTGTCAGACCAGAATGGTAGCTGACTTTGCAAAGGTGTAAAGTGCAGTGAAGGATGAGTGGTGCCAGCTGCCTGCATGGTCCCTTGCCTGCCATGGACTTCCTGTGTGGCCCTGGGCAAGTCACATGGCTTCCTTGGGCTTCAGTTCCTTATCATTGTAAAAGATAGAGCATCTGCTCACTGCACAGAGGAGCTGGGGAGATAGACATGTTACAAGGGAGATGTGATGAGGCAGTAGAGTTTCTAAGATTTATTCTCCAGGGTCAAAGTAATAAAGAGCCTCCAAAGTATTGGTTAGCCTCCATTCAGAAATGGAAATTGTTTATCATGTTAAAACTGTTCCAGGAAACCAAGATATTAAGTAAAATACTTCCCTTCCTCCATCTCCCATGCCCTCCCTCAAAAAAAAAAAAAAAAAAGCTGCAACTTGAAAGTGCTAAAACACCTTATGAAATCTCACTTGTCTTTTTCATCAGCCTTCCCTTCAGGTCTTTGCACTTCATGGGAAATAGCTCCACAGGTCTGCAGTGCTGCCTTAATTCAGTTGAGATATTAGTGATACCTTCAAACAGTCCGGCTGGTCTCCTTGCAGAGAAGAGAGGCCAGGCTCTGCCAGTGAGACTGCCTCACAAACCTCAGCTCAGGAAGTAGCTCCGTCTGAGCAGAGCCAGGGACCCCGTGCCTCACGCCATCACTCAGGGTCTGGCTGCCTCAGAGCTCACCTTACCTCCTGTCAGCGTCTTTCACTTCTCCCCATGGATCTGCAACGAAGCTGAGTTACAAACACAATAAAGATGGACCTAAAGGAGAACCAGACCATGTTTTGTAATCAACCCTCCAAAAATTTTGTGGGTTAACAACACGGTTCCACTTTTGACTCATCTCTAGAAATGAGCCTCCTTTCTTTCTGCCAAAAAAGGTGACCTGCCAGCCAGTCTGACGCAAGGTAATTTGTCCTGTTTATCTGATGACTTCGATAAGGCATAGAGATTACTGCTCTTCCTTTATCCTAAAGTACCAAGTTGTTTATATGCTGTAATCCCCAGTGATTCTTTTTACAGTGAGAGCTTGAATGTGACAATAATTTGGAGAAAAATCTTAGTTGTAAAACTAAAAAAGCACTTTAAATATGTTCTTGGTGTATTTTCTTCCAGCTTGCACATTATCCCTAGTCCTGGCCCCTCTCAGCAGTCACGAGATAAGCTTCGAAGAAACAAGGTTGTTGATTGACGGCTCATTAGAAGTTGCAAGAGCAACAAAAGGGAGCCTGCAGCAGCCGGAGCTCACCGCCTGCCTGGCCATGAGGACGCTGGTCAGCACTGGCCTGAGAGGAACAAAGACTGCGGGAGACACTGGAGGAAAACAACATGAAATTTTCATGGTGTGCGAGAAAGGCCAGGTGTAATGGATCAGGGCCAAAGCCTCCCCTGCCCCCACGGCCCCGCCGCATAGACTGACTTTCTATATATAGGCACTCGCGGAGAGCATAGGGTGTGCCATACAGCACGTACACGCGTGCACAAATCCAGGGCACCCTGACTTCTCTATGCCAGACTGAATTTATCTGTCAATCCATTTAGAAATGAAAGGTTCCAAGTACATAGACTGTTAATATCTGTACATATTAGATGTCACAGCTCCAGCCTTAGATAAGGTCACACACTGAGCCAAACTCACCCCTGCAGTGTAAGCTGGGCAAGGCTTACTAGGAGTGAATTTGGCTTAATGTGACTGCCTGTAGTTATGTTTGTTTTTACAAATCTTGTTTATCCCTCGTGTAAGCATTTCCTCATAGTTAGGAGGCTTCTACCAGGAACATGCCAATCCACCTTCGACCCACAAACTAGGGTGTCTGTTTCTTTAGCTTCCCGCAGGGGTCTTCCAAGCCCCCTGATTCAAGTGCTGAAGGGCACTGGTGACAGCCTTCCCTCAATCCTCTAAGTGCTAAACATTAGAGACACATTCATAACCAATTGATGCAAAGAAAATTAGCGTTTGCCCTTTGTATACAGTGTCATCCGACAATAGTTACAAATGAGTTTTAGTTAAAATTTTTCAGTAGAATCTTTTTGCTCAAATTCCCTCTTTTCCATGCTGAGGAGAATTCTGTTTGAGGTCTAGGTAGGTGTGCTTGATGTCAAAAATCATATTTTAATTCTAGTAGGTCACTTAGACTTCTTCAGTAATTACTCAAATAAGCACAGTTATCTGTCTTATCTAGTAGTTATCTAACTTCCAATTATGTGCTTTTCATGAATAGTCAAATACATGGCTTTAAATTTATCTCTTATAAGCTTTCATACTAGTAGAAATTCACTATGCAAGTGGATCAAAATGCCTGGAATATGCTTTTTTTTGGGGGGGGGGCATTTTAATACAATAAATATATGCAAAAACGTTTGTAGGATACTCCTAAATGTGGAACACCCTGGAAAAATACTAGACTTGAACAGAAAATTAGGTTATAGAGGTGGGGTGCAACAAGTTGCTGTTAGATTATTTAAGTTCAGAAACTCACATCCTGCTGGAATTTAGGTAACACTTCTGATTGTTTTAAGACTTTACAGGTTGAGGAGAGCCAGTATTTTGTGAAATGAATAAAATTACACCATAGACATTATTATGCCATGGGATTTACTGATAAAACCTAAATCTATTACTTCTGTTCTGCAGTAAGCATAGCTTAATATTAAATTCCCTAAACCTAGTAGTGTTATGTGAGCATAAAATTGGGATAAACACAGATATAATCTAGAACTTGACTTCAAATTAAGAAAATTACCTTTCCTATAATACGCAATAACCATTTTCATGTCTTTAATATGCTTTCTGCTTTCATAGAGTTGTAAGGGTACTGCTTAAAACTGAATCTTTATTTTAGCAATAGAAAGTCTGAGTCCTGAGCCAGGCAAGGTGATTTGCCTAAGATTGCCTATGGATTAGTTTTGAGCCATGTTTCATTCCTTTGTTCTGCCTTCTCCTTCTGCCAGATCTAATTTTGCTTCCACTTAAGAATTTAATTTACTGGTAGTTAGCTCTTCAGAAAAACTTCCCAAGTGTTATTTGCTGTAAACCACAATAAATAATAAGGATTGAAGCTTGCATACAGAAATCTGCTGATTTCAGTAGAAGTTTGGGGATGGGGAAAGGGAGCTCTGAGAGAATCACCTAGCACTCAGCTACGGCAGAAAGCCTGTAAAAATTGCTATCGCAGCACAGCGATACACAAAAAGGCAGGAGATGTAACCTTTCTCCTATATTGTAACCCACCCTTTCCCAAAGTGGCCGCAGTGAATTGAGAGGAAATATTGAAGCAAGCTGCGCATTCTTCAGGCGCGGGGCTGTGTGGGCTTCCTCGGGCCCTGCGCCACACAAAGGCGAGCACGGCTCTGTGGGGACCCAGCGGTCCCAGGGGGGCCCTGCGCGGGAGCTGCCATATCCCTCCATTGTGATTTCCCTTCGAAAATAGTCTCGTGCTTTACAAAAAGCCCGAAACACAATAGTGTGACTCAGCAGTTTGGATCCGCAGGCCACCAAGCCGGCTCTGTAAAGGTGTTGTGTGTTGTTGCTGGTGACTGAACGACGGAAGATTCCAGTGCTGCCTGCTTTTGGACCTCACTTCGCGGTCAGCCTTGGGTAAGAGAGTCTCCTGTCAGTGCTGCGCTGAGCTGCCGGGGGCTACTGACACATCAGCCGTGGGAGATGCTGAAGGAACAGGCATTCAAGGAAAACATACAGAGAAATAACATAATCGTCAAACCTGCCCCGTGATTTTGGAAAGCCAGCTGGCATCTCGGACTGATACCACAAATCGCTAGGCAGGCAGATGAGGCAGCTATGTCGGCTTTCCTGTCAATAAAGTAGGTCAGACTCTGGCTTGCCTGCCTCTCAGTTACCATAACAATACTATTTGTAACACACTTTGACAACAAAAAGCACTAAAGCTAGAAACTGCAGCTAGTCGCACTCTGTGGCGGTGCTGGGGGCCAGTCGCTGGTCCCCTTCCTTGGCAGGAGAGAGTAAGAGAAAGACAACTGAAAAATGAGACCAGGTGGTGGCAGAAAGCAAAGAGACTGGCGGAGCAGCAAAGCAGATGAGAGGAAGAAAAGACGAGAGGGGAGGCAACATTAGCAAATAAGCAGAGAGGTGAAAAAGTAGAAGACAACTGTAACAAAAGAAAGGGGGGGAAGAATATGAAAGTCGATTTGACCAGAAATAGTCCTGGCTAGCCCCCCTAGAAGGGGAGCGATGACCCAGGTGAGACAAAGGGCTATGCAGCACCAGAGGTGAAGGCAGGGAGTTCACTCCCCAGGGAGTGAACAAACCAGCCCTAAGCCACAAATACAGAGGCAGGGCGCTGCCTGCCCATCTTCCCACAGCTTCCCCCTGCCCCTTGCCTTGCAGCCACTGAAAGGTGGGATCCACGTCTCTCCGCGACTGCCTGCCTCTGCTCACCTTGGCTTCTCCCCACTTCTCCACCTTCTCCTCCTGCCGCTCCTCTGAAGCCAGCAGTTAGCCCGCTCTCTGTGGGAAACGCTCAGGAGAGCTTTAATTGCCCCGAGCTTGTGCATGGGTGCCTGATCAGCTTTCAACCTCCCCATTTTCGTTCCCCACTTTGTTTTCCCCCTAAGTTTTCCTCTAATCACAAGTTCTGAGCAAGATTTTAAAATCTGAGGCAATGCTCAGGTGGGACTTCTGTACCCAAGGTACAGATGAACATTTGAAAAGCTGACCATTTGGGGTTTGGGACTTTTCAATAAAGCAGTCCTTTGAACCAGTGTGCTATTTGTTCAATTGTTGATTGTTTTTCCATGGAATTTTTTAAGCCATAATGTTTAAGTTTCCCTTTAAAGAGCAGACAACTCTTGCGCTTCACTGTTTTTTGGTTTCTTTTTTTTTTGTTTGTTTGTTCCAGACGGCTCCATTTTCACCGAGTACCCCCCAGATTTTTTCTTTTTCCTTTTCTTTTTTCTTTTTTCTCTTTTCTTTTCTTTTCTTTTCTTTTCTTTTCTTTTCTTTTCTTTTCTTTTCTTTTCTTTT
>NW_024582054.1:4587805-4594309 GCF_017639235.1 Corvus kubaryi
TTCTTTTCTTTTCTTTTCTTTTCTTTTCTTTTCTTTTCTTTTCTTTTTTCTTCTCTTCTCAATAGATCATTCAAATAATTGGAAGCAAGTAATGAAAATTGGTCCAGAGAGTTTCATGTTCTATTATAAGTTTTCCACATGTGTCAATCTGCTCTGTCTCTGCACACCCTCAGCACCAGGCAGGGAGGGAGGATGGGAGTTTGAAGGAAGACAACGTCCTTTTAACAGAATGGACAAAAGTACTACTTGCCACCTGCTGGCACCTTTTGAAGGAGCTCAGCATGTTTTCCAGCACAGAATTGTCCATGTACTACTGTACACCTCTAGAACCTGAAGCACAGACCATGTGAGTGGATCCCACTGCAGTATTGGACCTTTTAAGAGCAGGGATGCAGGCATCACCTCACCATTTCCCTGCCCTCTGCAGCTCTTCTTGCCCTGTCAGTCCCAGCAGTGGATGACCTGCTGGTCCTTTATGAGGTAGCCACAAAAATGAAACAAAGACTGAAAAAAAGAAATAGCAAACACCTCTCCAGATTTAAGGAGATACTTTACTGTAGTTTTGTAAGAGGATCTCATCTATCTCTTTAATAAGTAAAGAATTTGGGTGACACAGGACCTTCTTGTCTCCAGTGGAGAACATTTTTTTCCCAGGGAAACTGAAGCTCAGTTATTAAAAATGAAAATCTGTCTCAGCCTTTCAACTCTGTTCTTGGAAACACCAGCTGTTAAAAAGGGGAGAGTTAAAAGGGAGCCAAACAGAGGGACCTTTTCCAGATAAAGCTTTCCTGTGATCTTGGTATCAGGACGGCTGCACTCGGCTGCAGAGAGGGAAAAAGGTGAGCTATGTTGCTTGTTACGTATCACAGAAAATGCTGTGTTTCCTCTTAGGTGCTGCCCACCTGGAGGGCTGAGCTGCCCATTCACAATTAAAATCCAAAGAAAACCCTCTTCCCAAAACTGCCTGACGCAACTCCCCAGGCTGGTGAGGGGAATGGGTTTTCATGAGCATTAGAGATACTGTGATGAACTGGTGAATTGTTAGTTGCAAACATTCCTTCAGAAAAATTGTAAAGCGTCCTGTTCTGCCAAATTATTTTCAGACTTGTTTTCCAGGTTTTGAGATTTGTCAGGAAGTTGTTTGTTTCTTCCCACCCAAATTGTAAAGTCTATCCATTCTAGTTTTACTGGAATTTGGAGATGATTTGCCACTGGATTCACTGGAAGAAGAAAAATATCCTCAGTTTTATGTTAGTCCTCATAAGTATGCCTTAAAATATACTGCATTTACAATGAATACAGTGAAAACAAAAACTCAAGGCAGTAAAAGGAAATTTTTCTATAGAAAGTGGCTTTTTTTTTGCCTACATAGCGAACTTAAACTTTTGTGTTTTATAAAAAAAATTATAAAACAAGGAGAGTATATTAATATCATTAGCTGAAGACAATAAAGACAAAGATCAAAACTTACTTTAAGAATATTCTCTGGGTGGCAAAACAGGGGACATCATAGATTTACATATGAAAATGGAGGGTCTGAATTTGCAAACAACAGTGTCCCTTGACAGAGACTCTGCTCAAAGGTATTCTGAGTTGATTGAATATTCAATGTCCTGTAAGTCCTTTATGATAGGAAAACTTGCAATTGGAGAAAAAAAATTATATTTTTATTTTATGTTTTTAATGTTTATCTTTCTTTTCATATATTTTTAAATAGATAACAATGTGAAGTACTCAGCAGCTTCTAGCACTAGATCTTCCTTTTGAACTGTTGACAGAATTAGGCAATTCTGGTTTTATTCTCACTTTTACTTTCTAGCTTCAGTTTTAATTTTATTGCACCTAGGTCTTAATGCTCCAGTGTGCTGAACACCCTGAACGGTCCTGTATTGCAACATAAACAGTCAGCACTAGGGGTCAAATTTCTCTGCTTTATCTTCATATTCAGGATAGCTGAGTGCTACTTACCACCATTTTCTATCCAAATATGAATGATTTTGAGGTCGAACCTCAAGAATTAACACTGAGCATTTACCAAAATAAATGAATTCTCTGCTGGTTCCAGACAAAGGTCCACATAGCACAACATGCAGTCTCTGGCAGTTCTTTGCCAAAACGCACGATGACAACAATACAACATCATCTACAAGACAATGATATCTGTATGGGGATCATGTGCAATGTATTTTATTAGGACCTGATACTGCAAGGACTTCTCTGTTTGATGTCCTGTGAGTAACACTGAGAATAATGAAACATCTGAGAATCTGGAAGCCATGTATGCACCTCACAATAGGAACAATCACTGTCATTAGTTTTAGAAGAAATGGAAGAAACAGATTTGGGAATTTTTAAAAAATGTAATAAAAATGCATCACTTAGGTATTTTGAACTTGGGATTCCAAAAGAATTTTCCACCCAAGCTGATTTGCACTGGTACAGGTTGGTAAGGGAGGTTATGGAGTCTCTGTCTTTGGAACTATTTTAAAGCCATCTGGACATGGTGTAGGTGTAGGTGGCCTTGCCTGAGCAGGGGGGGTGGACCAGATTATCTCCAGGGGCCCCTTCCACCTCAGCTGTTTTGCAGTTTTCTGATAACTGAGCTCCAAAATCAAATAGTCTCAACCAGGCAGGCAAATCTTGCAGGCAGTGAAGTGTGGTGTCAAGCTCTGAGCTTACACATTACCCACATTAGCTGTGACATTTAGCAGCACCATAACTTTTCATGCGGTGAGATAGAGACCTTACTCTGCCCTACCCTGAATATATCTGGTGAGTCCTGAGTATATTCAGTGTTCATTACCAACCACACTCAAAAATATTCTTGATCTCACCCCTCTAAAGTCAGTTTGTCTTTGCAAGGAGTGGATCAGGCCTTTACAGAATGATGCTGCAACTCTGTAAAGATCAGATACAGATTTTCCTCTAATATAGCCCTTATGAAATCCCAGTAGTGGAGTCAAACATCTGAGGAAGTTTATGCTCCAGGAGTTAGTCCAGAATCCAAGAAAGAAAGAAGATGAAGGAGAAGAAAATTCAAGAGAATGAGATGGGAAAAAGCAGGAGAGAGTGCACAGGAGTACAGAATCAGGAGGAAAAACATGGGCTATGGAAGAAACTCAGAGATGTGGGCAAATGCTGGTTTTTGGTCTCTTTTTTTCAAAAAAAGGGAAGAAAAATCTTCTTAGGAACTTCCCCCTACATTATTAGCAGGCACTAGAAATTCTGTTTTGTGCAAAATCTCTGCAGAACTGGACAACTGCTTAGAGAAAATGATATTGTATAGCAAGTGTTTCTGAAAGGAGGGAGGGAAGAAGGGAGGGAAGGGAGGGAAGGAGGAAAGGAGGGAAGGAGGGAGGGAAGGAAGGAAGGAAGGAAGGAAGGAAGGAAGGAAGGAAGGAAGGAGAGAAGAGAAAGAAAGAGAGAAAGAAAGAGCAAGCACAGGAAAAATTCAGGCTGACCCCAGCATACAAGAGCATGTTCAGTAACACACAGAAATGCAGACACCTCAAGCCTGGTTGTCAGTGTTTCCCTCAGTCCATTGTCTCTAAGGCATGACTGAATTTGCAGGACTGGCTGTAGAAAGGCTGTATGGAAAATGCAAACTCCTGTCTTTGCTGTTGGCAGTAGGAATCAAGCAGAGCACCCCAAGAGAGGGTGAAGCATTTTCCTAATCCGATGACATTATCTGGGTAGAAAAAGTGTATTTCAGTTTTGGTTTCACAAAAGCAAGAAGGAGTAACCCTGGCAGGCTGCCTTAAAATTTGCTCCCTTCAGAAGAAAACCCCAACAGTAATATCCTCTCACTTTCATTTATAGTCAGCAAGTGATCCTGTTCTCAAACACACTTATTGAAATGTGCAGCACTTTCTCCTACCAGCATTGGGTGCTGAACACAGTGAACTCTTCCATCAAGACACAGGCCAGCTTTCTCCAGGAGTCTAGCTTATGTGAGAAATACACAGGGATGGTCAAACATGAAATTCAAGACATTTTTTTCTGTCTCACACAACAATAAATTGTGGAAGAACACATTTAGTAAATCCACTGATATGTGTCAGGGCAGAAGACACTGTTTTCCACTTCTTTGCACTCAGATTGAGCCCCCTGAAAAATCATCCCAGTGGCCAAATGTTTTTAAGATAACAAAATAAATAGAATCAACCCTGAATGTTTTTCTTGTTCATCCTTTGCTTTATGATCCATGAGGATACCCTTAATTTCCCTATTTCAACCATGAGAGCTGAAAAAGTAGAAAAATATAAATGAAAACTGAGCTCATCAGACAAGACTACCCCCACCAAAGTTAAGTTGGCTCTGTGTGGGTTTTGGAGCCCACCCAGGCAGAGCAGCTTGCAAGGCCTGTGCCTAAGATCACAATGTACTCTGCAATTACAGCACAATGCTGACAATAGCATTTTGTCAGTAAAATAAGAAGAAATAGTTGTGAAGACATGTAAGGAATATGTAGGGGGGGATAAGTAAATAAAAGAAGCAATTTTGTTCACTATTCTTTTGAGCAGTAGGGCAGGCTGACAGCAGGGTTATAGGATGGCACAGTATTTCCATCCACAAATGTCACAGGGACACTACTGCACGTGATTTAAGATTAATCTCTTGAATCAAAATGTCACCATGCACACTAATGAGCAAAAACTCTCTGGCAGAGAATCCGTCCCTTGGGCTCCTGTTCCCAGGTAAGAAGCTTGTCTCCATACTATTGTAGGAACTCTCTCAGCTGAGTGCAGTGAGGTTGGTGGTATAACTTGCCCCCAGTTCACAATTTTCCATTTCAGACTCGCTGTCTCTGTCTTGGTTTCGGTCTATTTACTCGGAGCCATTTCTTAACAATGTCTAATTTCCTCAAGGAATCCCTCTGAGTCCCCTCTCTTAGAAATGCTGCCATATCTTTTTTTTAATCACTGAAAGGCACAAATATCCTTCCTGAGCCCTCTTACCATCCAGCCTGATTATATACATAGATTTCAGTTTCCATACATTTTCTACACAGTAGGAGTTCCCAAAATGCAGCCTCTGGGGATATAAAGTGTGGCCCCAACTGCAGCTCAATGAGATGAAAACAAAGCCGATCAGGTACTGTTCTTACTGTTAATGAGCCTAACCAGCAGGCAGTTATTACTCAGTCTGGAAGACATAAGTGGTTGGAATCATAGCGCATTCATTTTTTATTTATAGTGATGCACATTCAAATTAGAAGTAGCCCTCCAGCAGCTGGCATTTTGCCTGGGCCTGACCATCAGTGTGATAAAATTTTACTATCTTGAAGATACAGAATGCCTTTTGTTGCCTTTCTTATATATATATATACCAATCTCCTCTGCTCCTACTCACAATTCCCTTGACTATCAAAAGTGAACAATGAGGCTTAATTAATTTAGGAACCTTGTCCCTTACTGAAAAATCTAAGAAAACAGTATTTTTGCTTTCTTACTTGGTGGTGAGGTGCAAGTCAAACATGAGCTGATCTTCTCATAAATAAGCAAAGGCTCAAGCCTTCTGGCAAATAAAAGAGTTGAAATGAACCCTTGGACAAGAACCATCAAGAAATAGGTTCTTGGAGACAATGAACATTATTAGCCTGTTAATCTATTAATGGCAACTGTAAATACCTCACTCAAAATCACAGTGGCTCTGAAACATTTAACTGTTGAGGCTCGCAGAGCCTGCCCAGGACAATGCGATACTAGGAAACTGTAGTAATTTGCCTCACCTTGCTAGCCATCGGTTTGCAATCTAACCCCTCCCCTGAGTTTAAGTTACAAACCTCAGTAACTGTGTGGCAGACTTGACAGCAATTAACATTACTCAGCTGCCAGCTGGGTTTTAAAGTCTCCCTTCCAAGCGATCTTGTTACGTAGGTTTTAAAAACAGCCTGACAGGGTGCTGCTCTGCGCCAAGGAGCTGGGTCCTGCCTCTCTTAACATGGTGAGATTTTGCCATTGATTACAGAGGGAGCTGATAAATCAGGGGCAGAGTATGGGTAAATGCACTGAGCTGTTGTTCGAAGCATGAGGCTTGAGTTTTTATCCTAATCTCATCGAGTGGGCTTCACAGAAAGCGCTATCGAGAAACTATCTTCATTAGTTTAATTCTTTAGTCCTGTGTATTTTACTACTCATCCACAGGAAAGAGTACGACACACTGCGAACTCCTTGACCCTCACACCTCAGCGTTCAGACTTCACAAGCCAGGGAGAACTTTCTAAGAACTCTCTAAGTCATTTAAAGCTGAGAAATCAGAGGGTTTGTGATAATAAACTAGCTGGAGTCACACTCCCATCAGGTTTAAAGCTAGCCCAGCGTGCCTGCCGCTGAGCCCCTGGCTGGGGCTGACTGCCGAGCTGTGGGACTGTTCTGAGCTCGGCTCCGGGCCGTGGTGCCAGCAGCGCGTCCCGCTGAGGGCTGATAGGCATCGATTCCTCCCCGCTTCCTACCTGGAGCGGGCTGGAAAGGGCCCGCCCCGCCCCCGCCGCTCCACGGGCCG
>NW_024582054.1:4594709-4852590 GCF_017639235.1 Corvus kubaryi
GTTTGGCGGTGCGGAGGCGGCGGCTTCTGCCGGGACGCCCCGTCCCCAAGGGCCGCCCGTCCCGGTTCTCGGTGAGTGCCCGGGAAGCGCCTTCGCCACTGGGGGCCGGCCGCTCTGAGCCAGGTCGTCGGTGAGGGCGGTTCCGAGGCCGGGTGCGATCCTGACAGGGAAAGGGGGTCGCCTCGGAGTAGCCCCCGCCCGGCCGGTCCTGCCCGGTCCTGCCCCCAGTCCCGCGGCTGCTGGGGAGCGGGAAGAAAGAGGGAGGGTGCGGCCTAGGAATGAGCTTGGTAGGCACTGAGAAGGCAGATTATTTGCTGATGTAGGCGATGGCTGATTCCACAGCCAGCGCTGGCCCTCCCGGGCCGCCCCGCCGAGTTCGGGTGTCTCGTCCCACGGCGCTGCCCGGAGGAGCCGCGTTAAACCTCTTGGCGTGGGGTACATCTGCGGGGCTGGAGCCCGGGCGGGGAAGAGTTAAAGGCGGCCGGCGGTGGCGAAGCGAGGCCGGCCAGCTTTGTTTTGGGACGCTGGCACGCACGTGTGCGCTGAGCCCTCCCTCCGCTCGCGGCCCGCTGCCTGTCAGCGCGAGCGTGCGGCTGCCCCGGCCCGCGGCTTTGGCCGCTGGCTTGTGGAAGGAAGCGCCGTGGGTAGGACACGGCACCGGAGGCGCGCGGGCTGCCGTGCCCGTGTGCCCGCCGTCGGGTAGAGACCCGGAGCCCGAGCTGTCCGGTGTCTGTGGCTCCCAGCGTGAGCTGCGTTTGGAGGTTATAGAAGGAGTTCCAGCGAGTTGTAGGACGAGTTATCCTTCGCGCTGCCTCGGCGTTCTCTCTTCGGCGTTTCTGAAGAGCTCTGCAAAAAGGTCGGGCCGTATTGCAGGAGGTCGAGTTAAACTTCTTGCTCTTTAAACCCTCTTTTGTTCGGGGTTTGCTCTGTGCCTTTGCTGCACTTTCTTTGAGGAATGCCCGCGTCCCGGTGAGGCTGACAGATGAGATCTGGCAAACCTTCCTGCAAAGACAAAGTACATTCCCGCCTGCCTCTCTGTCAGGTGACTGTGATCCAGCAGAAGAGCTGGCAAGGAGATCATCCATGCCTGCCTCTTGGGGCCCGTAACTCCTTTCAGTGTGCTACTTTAAGCCATGGATGGGAATGCTAGGAGTGCTCTGCCACTGTTGCTGTCTAGCAGAGCTGCATCCAGCTCTGGGGCTGGTACCGATTCTGCTCTGCAGAAACTTATTTGGGAGTTGTGGCTCAGTTGTGTGAACTGCTGAGATGCAGCAACTTAAATAGCCATAGTGTGCCCAAGCCAGAGCCCTGCACAAACAGTTCTGGCACTACTTGGTCCTGTTGTCTCTAGTGTGCTGGTGTCCTGAGTGCTGCTCACCTGGGGGGAGATGGGAGCACCAGGGGCAGCACTGAGCACATCCTTACAAAATTATTATTAATGTCTCCTTCAGGCCTGAAATTCCTCTTGCTAGTCTTCCATTCTGTTAAATGCTTCGCAAACCAGAGCAAAGGAAGAGACATGAAGAGTTGAATTTCACTGCCTTGTTTGGAACTGGGTGGAAATCCTGGAGATGGATCTCTTAGGAGTCTGTCTTCCAATTGGGTTAGAAGCACAGGTAACAGTAAAGGGACTTGTGGCATTTTTGGTAATACTGCTTCTAATTGCTTTATGTTTACAAAGGGCTCTGAAATAGTGATTTAGGTTGTTTGGGGATTTTTCCTCTCCACCATCTTTGTCCAGCTTTGTGCTGCAACAGAGCGCAGGAGTGTTTACTGTGGCAACTACCAAAATCCTGCTTTAAATGCTGACACCAGCCCTGTTTTTCTTTAGTAGGAGGATGAATCATTGCACTGACAGTGCATGTAGGCTTGAGGGTAAGAGGGGTAAGGAAGTGACTACATTGCCAAGTTTGGGACACATCTTAAGTGGAGCTGAGGGGAGAAATGAGAAGTTGAAAGGAAAGCTGGCCCTCATAGGGAGAAGTAATGGAGAGCTTCACAGAAGTGGCTTTGACAGTTCTTAAGTTTTGCAGCCACTGGGGTTTCTTAAAAATCTGGCCTTGCAGCCTTGTGATTACAAGAGCTTTTCTTCATCAATAAGCAAGAGGTAGGGAAAAAGTAAATGGGATACACAATAAAGTCCAAATATGGCAGGCCAAAGCAAAGCAGACCCCAAAGAAACTGACTGGCCATGGGGCTATTGGAAGGATTTGGGTTGCTTTTTAAAACATCTTTTCTGTTTCTGTGTGCTGAGGTTGGGGATTTGCTATCTAATTGTGAGCAGTTGTGGAATTGGAGCTGTGGGTGGACTCACACACATGTGAACTTTCTCTCTGGCCCAGCACTTGAGGACTTTCTGCAAAGCCTTGACCTTCACCACAGGTCACTCACCTCTCTCATCTATGCAGATGGGCAGCAACAGGAAGTGGGGAAGAGGGAAGGTGTGGTAAAATCAGCTGTGTTTTATTGTTGGAGCAGAAGGCGTTCTCTCCTGGACAACATTCTTGTTGTGTCTTAGCTGTTTCCTCAAATGTCCCTTTATTGCAGGAGCAATGGATCGCCCCAGCTACCTGGAAGAGGACTATTCTAGCCTGGATGGGCTGGACGATGACGTGTTTCACTCTGATGACTTTGGACTTGCAGGTCAGCCTGGTGAGATGACTGCAACTGGCTTTTTCACACAGAACCAGTCCTACAGCTGCCTTCTGGGGAGGTTTCAGCTATTCCCCCTCACACACTGCTGTGGTCCCGGTATCAGGCATCCTGAGCAGCAGGACAAGGCAACTCAAACACTCAGCCCATCCTCTTCCAGTCAGGATGTTATGTTGCCTTGTGGAGTCACTGAAGAGCCACGGAGACTCTTCTATGGTAAGAGCACTCCAGAGTCACTAGCTTTGCAGCAAGGAAACTGTCCCTTTAGCACATCCCCAATCAAGCAAGGTCTCTTTCATTAGGGTGTTTTATTAAAGGACTGAAATTTTGCTTTAGTCCTACTCCCTCAAGAAAGACAACTTGTATTTTCTTACCCTTGCTTGTTCACTGCAGGAACCAGACACTTGCTCATTGCTTCTGCTGTCTTTGATATCCTCTCTCTCTCTTTTTGGCTTTATTCTATCACATTTGATTTTACTGCTAGATGTTTAAATGTTCGCCTTACTTCATATCCTACAATTTGCCTACATTTTTAAACTACCAATGGTGGGTCTCATCCACATAGGAAGTGGAAACTCCTAGAAGTTTTCAGTGGACAGAAGAAAATGCAAAAAGTTACAGCTTTTAGGCTCTTTACTGGAGTTAAAGTTGCTGATTAAGTAGCATGTCCATCCAGTATTTTACTAGTAATTGATGGGTCACCACTCAGCTTTGTGTATCCAATTCAGCTTTAATTACAATCACTAATATCACCAAATACCAGAAAACTGAGAAAAGACTGACAGAAAAGATACTGCTACCTTTAAGGGGAGACAACTTGAGGGAGATATCCTGTAAAATTGCAAAACTGCCATTAAAAACCCCCAAATCACAGCACTTGGCTGAACTATAAACAAGCAAAAGGAATCAATTTTAAGATCTTGCCACTCATTTGACTATGGGAATCAGTGCAATGCTCTGCTTAATTGATACAAGTTTATTTAAAATTGGGCAAATGTTTTACTGCACTGTGTTACAGTACACGGTCATTGTTTGGGCTTCAGGAACTAGACTTCAAAGTCAAAAATTTAGGACTATGTGCAGCTCTTTCCTCCATGAGGTGTACTGAGTAGAAAAGCTAATCTTTGCACTGGAAGAATCGCTCTTCTGATCTGTTTTGTAGGGAGTGCTGGTTACCGTTTACATGTCCCCCCAGCTGGCTTTGTGTTGGATCCGCACCTCCAAGAGGAACCTCAGGAAGGCCAGCGGGAAGCACGTGCTGAGGTGCAGATTGCACGGAAGTTGCAGTGCATTGCCGACCAGTTCCACCGGCTCCACATACAGAGGGTAGGGTGTCTCTGGAGGGGAAGGTGGGGGTTTACCTGCCCAAGAGTGTTACTCTGAAGAGTGGCTCCAGGCATCAGCTAAGTGAGCTGTTGTTTAAGACAACAGACCGCCAACAGCGATAAAATGGCAGGAGTATCCTGATGGATTTTGTTTATGCTAGATTGGTTGCTCTTCCTAAGGATTGGCAGGTGGAGGGAAGAGATTGTGAGGGATTGTGTTTACTGCCTGGGAAGGGAACTCTTCTGTGTTAGCTGCTGCTGTTCCAGCTCTTCCAGTTCATCAGCAGTGGGGATTGAGGCTTTTCCCAGGGATCTTCCTCATGGTTTTTATTACAGCTTTTACTCTTCTTCTCCAGCCTCCTCACCACCAGCACCTTCTGTTCTGTGGAACATGTAGCCATTAGTGGCTTATATCAGCTCCTTGTCTTGGAAATAACAAGCCTGGAGTCTGTTCTGACACTCCTTGTTGTCTAACGGTAGTTCTATGTAATGTTGTAAAGTATATTTACATCATACTAGACTTGCTGGCAGCTACTAGTCAGACAGTCCTAGCTAGTGTCTCAGACTTGTGACTAACTTCCTCACAACAAAAAGACAGCTGTAAGATGCCATCAGGTCTGAAAACCACACTCCAGATTCTTGATTTTGTTTTCTTAAAAAAAAAAAACAAACCAAAACCCAAACACTGCTGTTCAAAGAAACAAAATAACCATCACCCCCAGAACCCTTGATTCTTTCTTCCTTGCTCTCCTTCCCCTTTGAGTAGAGATGAAATGGAGATCTCAGCCCATACAGAGATGGTCAGAGGTGGCAGAGGCTTGGCAGCAGGCAGCAGTTTGCCACTTCCATGCAAGCCCAAGAGGGGTGTATCTGCTTGTATATTAAGAAATTTTGCTGACTTCAGAAAGGGACAGAAAGTTTATGTTACTCCAAGTGAGTTTGTGCTCTGTTAACTGTGGGATCATTTGCAGCCCTTCTCAAAGGTAAGTGAGGATCTCTGTCCTGGTCAGAGAGTGTGGCTTGTGGCTGGGCAAAGGCTTGGTCCTCTCTGTGTCATCTGAGAGATGAAGAAATTCTGGGACTTCTCATCTCCTAACAGGTGGAGGATTAACGAAGGAAAAGGAAGATTAGCTTGTAGAAATGTAGATGGGGCTATGAATGTCATTGAGCAAAGTGCAGGAATAAAGAGCTACCACGAGACTTTTAACATGTGTTGTTTGTGGTTGAATGGGGTTTTCCCCGGTGGCGCCTTTTTGCCAGCGTTAGCTGCAGGCCCCGCTCTCTCGCCAGGCTGTCTCACAGGAAAGGGAAGGTTTAACCAACTTGGCAGAGGAGCCCTGCTCTGAACTGGTGGAACTGGTTGTAACTTGACCCGTTTCATCTCGGGGGAGTGTCCCTATCTGATGCCCGTGCCTTGGAAACGCGTCCAGGAGCGCCCACCCGCCCTGGCCCCGCTACGGCAGCCGGGGTCGGGCTCCCGGTGCCCGGCCGGGGCTCCCGGTGCCCGGCCGGCCCCGCAGCCGCGGCCGGCGGCCAGCCCGGCGTGTGCAGCCGTAGTAAACAAAGGCGTCCGGCTGCGCTGGGCGGCGCGGCCCGGCCCGGCCCCCGGGGCCCGCCAGAGGAGGGGCTCTGCGTTCTTTGTTTGAACTGGAACAGCAACAAGTTGTAAAGGGGACGCCGGCGGGGGCCTTCAGCCATTTAAATTTGAAAACAAAACGGGGAAAAATACCAAAAACCAAACCAACTCTAAAACTTAACCCGAGGACGGAGTAGTTCAGCCAGTGGTTATCCACAGCCTGACCCTGGGATAGGCCTTGGCATTTGGATCTGCTAAGGGATTCTTTCTTGTTTGTCAGGGAAACTGAGTATTGAGCTACATATTGGTGTCCAAAGCACCGTTCCCTGTGGAGTGTTTTGTTGTCATGCCCAATCCCTTCCCTCCCAGTCCTGCATGGAGGATTTCCTTTGGCTTTTGGCATGAATCCCCTGTGGAGAAACCCCTCTGTCCTATGTGCAATGAGTCTGCCCAGCCCGGTGCTGAAGAAGCAGGCGGTCTGCCCCTGGAGACACGTGAGTAGTTCACAATGTGCTGTGGTTTGGAAGGGGCAGTCTCTGAGACATGGAAAACTGGGCTGTCGTTTATCTTGCTGTGAAACTAATCCCTGATTTGGAAGCCCCATTCCAGCTTGTCTCAAACATTTGGTCAAAACCAACTTTCCAGAGTGGTGTCTTGAATCAGATTTAGAATACCACAAAGTTAGTCACACCAGTGTGGTCTTGTGAAGTCCTGAGAGAGAGCAAGCTTGGTTTTCAACAAGCTATGCCTGTTTTCAGAGCCTACAAAACATTTATCTGTGAACCCGTGAAAAGAAAATGTGTGTCTTCTTTCAGTGGAAGTTAGGAGAGGCTTTTAGCATTGGAATGGTGCATCCAGCTAGCTCAAGAGCTGCCTTCTCATGGCTCTTGAGTTCTGTGAGACTCTTCAGCAGTTCAGGTGTGGCCCCCATTCTGCTGCTGCAGCAGCAAGGCTGTGTTGACACAAAGGCTGCTGGTTAATGTACATCCCTGGCTGAGAGAGAAACTGAGCAGGCAATAGCTGCTGAGGCTGACATCACTGCGTTGTCATTGGACTCAGCTGCATGCATGGTCTAGCCCCATCCCACACTGGGAACCCTGGAGAGTCACTGTTATCTCTTCTCTGGGCTTCTGGAGCTAAATGGTATTTATTCTGTGGTTCTTGGCTATACAAAAGATTTTTGGGTATGCATCTAGTAAGAATAAGAAAGTTGGCTGCACCTATGCTTGCTTTTGGCATGAACACCACTTTCAGGATTTCATTTCCTATTAATATGTTAAACAGAAAACAGTAATTTAAAACCTGGCTATTTCATCCTTAGAACAGTGCTAGAGCAATAACAACATTCCCTAGAACTCGGTGTCTTTCATCTCCTTAAGATGGTGAATTTCTTGAAAGGACTTGAGCAATGCTCTGTGTTCCTAAGTAGCAGAGCCTGCTACAGGTTGATCTAGTTTGCAAGGGCTCTGCATAATGACATGTGAGACCCATCTAAGTTTTCTTGAGTTCTTTACTGCCCCTTACCTGATTGAGGCTGTGGAGCTTCTGGCAAACTTCCCTCTGTTGTATTTTTTTCACCCTGCCCCTGGAAAACAAAGGTAGAGACAAGCCATGCTTTCTGCAAGAGAAGCAGTACCTGCTACCTTCTCCTTGGTTTGAAGCAAGTGTGCCTTTGCCACGGCATCTGTGAACTGCTGCTGTAGCCCAGCCTGCAGCTGAGCTTCAAGAGTGTGCTCTGAGGTTATGGAGAATGGAGCTGAGCTTAGGGGATCTGCCGGTTGGTTGGCTGGGATGTGCTTCCCACACCCGGCATGTCCAGGCTGTGGCAACAAGTGCTTGGGCTCTGCTTCAGGTCCTGAGTGCACTTGAGTTTCCTTGCCTTGAGGAGGAGCTTCGACCTGTGCTGAATGGACAGTGGATATCATGACATGAGGGGTTGCTAGATGGGATGTGAGTACACAATCAAGGATGGCGGTGGCAGCAGTGTAAAGCCGCCCCAGAGGAGCACAGGGTTATATAGGGGTGGGGTGGATGACACTGTATATCAGTGTCACAGCCCTTCAGTTTGACAGGCTTCAACGAGACACTGGAATGCTACAGCTTTTTCCAAATAAAATAACTCTTTTTAAGCAGGCTGCAGCTTTGAGGGGACTGCTTTTATTGCATCTCTTCTTCATGGAGATAAGATCACTTCACAGGGGATAAAATTGTCTCTTTAAGAGCCAAGGAGTGGTAGCCTTGAACAGTTCTGGGCTCAGGTCCAAGCAGAGCCACTGGCTTGCTGTATGACCTCAGACAAGTCTCTTGACCTCCTTGTGCTTCAGTCAACCCATCTGGAAAGCTCAGTTTAAAAAAAACTAAGCCTCAATGAGAACCAGATGCTGAATCAGAGCTGAGCTTTCTTGAGTAAATAAGTGCATTACAAACAACAACAAAGTCCCTTTCCAACACATCAGGAATCCTGCAGTTGATTTAGATATGCTGACCATGCTCAAAAAGCCTCTGTGGATCTAGCTACAGAAAACTTAGTTTCTCTAAATTCCCCAGCTGGTTCAGCAAGTAAATCTTACCATCACTGCAACAGGGTTCAGCAGCCCATGGAACACAAATGCCTGCATCCACACCAGCTGTGGGCAGACAGCTAGGCATGTACCTGTTTGCCTCAAGCTAATGACACTGAAAATGTCCAGGAGGAAATGTTATTTTCCTTTGAAAGTGAAATGTGTTATGTTTTGCATACTTTTCCTCTCTGTCTCTCATGAGAGTTATCAAGGCCTCCTCTGAGACACTTCTACTTATGCAACAAGGAGCCCGTGTCACTTGTCGGAAACTTAATGGCATGAGAGAATGGGTGCACAGCACTACATGTGCATCATTTATCCCAAACTCCATCAGGCTTTTTTCATTACTAAGAACGTTTGGGGCATTTTAACAGTTGCTTTTTTTACACTGGAATTGTTTGCAGGAATTTGTTCTTTATGATGACTTTATATTTTAGGAAAAATGTTCAGAAAAGCTTCCTAATAATGTAATGCAAAGACTCAGACTGTCCTGCAGCTAAGCCTGTAGCACCATACTTCACTTGTACCTACAGTATCTTTGAGACTTGGGGTACGTGTTTTTGTTCATTTGTTTCCTGAGTAGGTCAGTATGTTTCAGGATCTTCCCTGCTGGCTGGTGCTTGCTGCTGCTGTGCACAGCAGTGGGTCAACTCTTCAGCTCTGCTTTCTGCTCATTGCCCATCAGTGCAGGACTTGAATCTCCAGCTGAGGATGCATGAGCATGGTGAGGGAGAGAACTGCAGAAGTGAGTGAGCCCAGTTTAAAGGGTAGGGGGTTGGTTGGGTGGGAAGACTGAGATGTAAAACAAAGTTATTTCAGGGCTATGGAACTAGAATCCTAGGCTTGAGGAAAGGAGGGGGCCATTCTTATGGTCAGTGGAGTCAGAAATTTGATATGAGGGAGTGGAGATAGATTTTTTGCTTAATGTTGCTAGATTTTCTTTTCTTTCTTTCTTTTTTTTTTTTTATTTTGACAAATGACAAGGAAGAGGTGGGCTTGGAAGTGTACCTTCTCCATGCATAACAATGACACAACAACAACCTGCTGCCCCTTGCCTAGCACCTGTTTTGAAGTCCTGCTGCCTGTGGAGCTGATTACTTGACATTTAGGTTAACAGAAACTTGCTGGACCATTTCACATCTAATCTGAAATGGTATTCTTGGGTATGTTAAGAAAAGAAACTGAGAACAAGAACGTAATTATGCCGCTATATAAATCCATGTTTCTACCATATTTTGAATATTACATGAAATTCTGGTTTTCTTCATCCAAAAATGATGCAGCAGAGCTGGAAAAGGTTCAGAGAAGGGCAAGAAGGACAATGGAACTTCCATATAAAAAAATGGGCTAGGACTGCTAAAACATACAAAAAACATACAAACCAAGAGGGAAGCAATATTAAACAGAATAAACATAAAACATAAACATAAAGTGACATGAAGGAGATGAATAGACCAATTTCTCCCAGTAAAAGAACTAGGCAAAATTAAGTCAAACTAGTAGGAGCCAGGTCAAAGTAAATGAGGTCATTTTTCATGCAACAGGTGAAAGCTGTGGAGCTCCTTGTCAAGGCATATTGTGCATCCCAGTGCTTTATCTGGGTTCAAGGGGAATTGAGACAAGTTTATGGCCATTGAAGCAGACATTAAATAAACAGAAACCAGATCTGACTCAGGAAGTCCTAAGCTCAAACTAGTTAGATGCTGAAAGAGAGTACTAGTGGAAGCTATTGCATGTACTTGCTCTCAGCTTTTCCTCAGGCAGCCATGTAAGGCTGCTGCTGGAGGCTGGGCCATACAAACTCTTGATGCAAGTCCCATAGAATCATTGTACATCAGTTGAATAAAAACCGAAAAACTTCCACATCATCCTAATCTAGCCTTCTCTATGCTTTCAGCTGACAAAAGATTTAAATATATTCCGTGTATGTTCCTGCTTAAGATGGGGGATAATGTTAAAAAGCAAAACTTCCTGCCTGGCTCTGGTAGAGGAAGTGGGCAAAGGATAAGGGAGCTGGGTGGCAGGAAAGCCATGCAAGCGCTGTGCAACTGTGTGCCATGAATCCTTCACCCTGCCAGACACAGGACTGTCTTGAGGCAGTGGGGCCACAACCTCAAAAGACCAAGATTGCTCACAATAAAGAGCACAAAACAGTTCTTTGGGACAGTACAAGTGAAGTGTTCTGCAGTATTTCTAACATCAGTGTTCAGTGCTGCTGTCTCTCCTGTACAACCCCTTCAGTCTCCACAGGTTCTAGACTTCCTCAGCTCTTGCAGCACTGTGACAGTGGTAATGTGCTTTCTGCTTGTAGCAGTATGACAGCTGAGAAATTATTTTTCAATTAAGAAATAATTATGGTAACACCCCACTTCTTTTTTATTGTGGGAGAGTAGAAAATGCAGGTTATAACTTGACTGAGATTGTGCAAGAATTGCTGATAGGAACCCAGTTGTTCTGCCTCCAGTCCTCCACCTCGGTTGGTTGATCTTATTAAGATAGTGCCATCTCTGAGGGGGATGATGAGATGTTTGGACTGATTATTTATGGTGAGGAGTGTACATGTTTGTATTTTACTCAATTAAATTTTATGGTGGAAAGGCAGGAAAGCAAGTGCCCAAATGCAGAGTCCTCCTTTGTTTCAAGCCACTGAGGAAGAATGTCCTGCCAGCCTTTCATAGTCTCCGTTTGGATGCTGGTGGTTTTTTTTTGCTTGTTTGTTTGTTTCTCCTCAGTAGCTACCTCGCCAATTGAAAAGGAATCCTTCCCAGGACCGGACCACGGCAGAAAAAATAGTGATCTAAAAACAAGCAGTGAGGCAACTCCTGTTAACCCCAGTTAGGTTTTCCCTGATGGGAGGCAGGCCTGAGGAGGTGCTGGCGACGGGGCTGGAGCCCCCCGAGGGCCGGCGGACCCGGCCGGCGGGTGAGGAGGAGCGGGCGGTGCGTGCGAGGGCCCGGCCGGGCCGTGTTTGCGCTCGGCGGCTGTGTTTATATCGCTCGCTAAATTTAGCCTCTGAGTCATCGGCGCTGCTGACGAGAGGCTGCGCTGCCCGCAGGCTCCAGCCCTGCACCTGCCCTCCCGCCGCCTCCCCGCGCAGCCGGGCGGCCCCGCGCCCACCCCTTCCCCCCCGCGCCAGGATATTTTTCCTGTAAAAACTTTTAAAGTGTTATTTTAAGCAAACCCCGAGGCAGACTTTAATCACTAGGGGGGATCTCCGCAGCACTGAGCAGTTTTGGGAGCACCTCCCTTCTGCTGGCGAAGGAACGGATGCCAAACACAGGTCAGCGGATCCCGCGGCCCGCGCAGGGCAGGCGGTGAACACCGGGAGCTGTGGAACAGCTCTGCCCCATCACACGCAGGTTCAGTCAATAAACTCTTAAAAGAGTCAAAAACTCTTGCAGCTGCTGGCCGTGGCTGGGCGGTGTGGGGTGTCCTCTCCTGGGCATCTCTTCCTGCACCCTCACGCACACACCCAGAGCATGGGGGCGAGCCGTGCCGGACCCCGTGCCACAGGTACAGAGTGGTATCAGGTGCGGCTCTGTGGAAATACAGGATCGTTATTTACTGTATTTTTGGAAAATAAGCCAGCGTGCCCCTTGGGATGGGGAAGGAGGGGAAGGCCGGGGGCCTGGGAACGCGGTGGCCGGTGGTTGCCCTTCCCAGGTTGCCGTCAGCTGGCTGTTGCCATGGCGGCTGTCTGCTTCCCCTTCCTGCCTGCGCTGGAGAGGAAGGCGCGAGTGGCTGCGTGTTTGTTTTTGAACTACGAGAAAGTTGAGAAAGGGCTCACCTGCGCAGCTGCGCCGGCAGCAGGTTTGGGGCAACAGCCGTCGCTGTTTGCTGCTCGGATCCAGCGCCTCAGTCCGTGCCCTCTCCCCTGCTTGGGCTGGGCAGCCCATACGTGGGTTTTGGGGGTCCCTGCACCCCGCATCCCTTCGGTTCTGCCCAGTACTGCATATCCTCTCTCCATAAACACACGTGTTGCTTATCTTGTCGCAAAGCCTGATGGAGGCTCATGAGAAAGGAAGCAGTATTTGAGATGATGCCTCCTTCTACCACAGGCTTAGTCCCATGTAAGAGTCGTTGCGAGCCAGAAGGATGGAGTTTCCCAAGGAAGATCTCTCATCCTCTTTGTTGTGTTGCCACGAGAAACCATGTCTCTGAGCTCCTCTGTCATTTTTTTCCTCTGTTACTGCCTCCTTTTTTTCTCTGCTGCTTTTACACATGCATTACACTTTGGTCATTAGGAATCACAGCTGGAAAGATTTGTATTTGACTTCCAATGGTCTGCATTTCTCTCTCCAGTAGGGGACACCTTCTGTAACTTCTGTTGCCGCGGGGACTGTGACTTTCTAATCTTTCTGAGCTAAAGCATATTTTGTAGTAGCACAATATGCCTCCAGCCACCTGGCAGCCAAAACAGCCTTCAGCGATGAGTCAGCAGCTGCTCCCGGTGTGCAAGTATTTCTGTATTCAGTGAATAAATAAAATCCCAACAACTTGTTGCTAATACTTGTATTAGTCATTAAAGGAAGAATAATGTTTCTATGTACACATATGCTATTCTTCTTCTTTTTCTCTAACAGCACCGTTTAGGGCCATATTAATTCTTCTAGTTAAGATGGGATCAGAATATGACTTAATTTTCTGGAAGCTGTGAAGCAAAGTCAGAAGCTGCCCATGAGATCGAGAGGGTAGACAGGGTGTACCGGACAGACCCACATACAACATGTGTGTATGACAAACATATGTACTTTTAAAGTAGAGGTGTTAATGGCACATATGCATCAAGAGTAAAAATGAATCTTACTAATCTGTTAAACATTTATGCTCATGGATTCAAAGAGCTGTGTCAGATGGACAGCATTTTCTTTGAAGTGCATTACCTGTCCTGATCTTCCCTATGATCACCCCGTGCAAAGGCTCAGTAGGAGTAAAAAAGGTTTTGACATCTGGGGTGTTATTTGCCAGATATATATCTGTATGCTTACAGTGTGAAACGTATTAGGAATTAATTACAGGGAAGGAATAAGTGTCGGGTCAGTCATGTTCCTCTTTCATTTGCTTCCAGTAAAAGTCTTGCATGTTTTTTTTGTGTTTGTTTACAAGTAGTCTGGCTTTTGGTTCAGCACAGTTCATGGAAGAGGCTTCACTAATGTACTGTTGCTGCAGAGGACACTTTTCCTGTAAAATGGCCTTTCCCTGTGACTCATTGAAGCATTCATGCTAACGCTTCAGACAGACAGTCTCTTAAGGATATCCCCTTTAAAAAGCAGCAGCTGCAATAGGAAATGGTTTTATGTGTTTCCAGCTTTGTGTTGACTTACTGTATTCACAAGTCTACTCTTCTTTAGTTACAGTTAGTATAGAGGGCAAAAGATGCTTCTTTCCTTCTTGGGAAGGGAGCCTCAAAAGGGTTATTTTGGTGCTTCCCATGGAGGTGGCAAAGTGTTCATCCCTGGTATTTTTGTGCAGTAGTGACCCTGAGGATTGAATTATTTTGATAAAGGACAAATTGGCCTGGTGAAGCTTAGGGTAATTATACATCAGTGTTGCAATAGTTACGAATCTTAGAAAAATGTCTCAAAATGTATCACATCTGAAAAAAAACCCAAAAAACCAAACAACCGAAATTCATGGAATCACTCTTCTGGGTTTTCTGTCCTTCCTGACAGCAAAATTATACCACACAAAAAAACCCTCAGTCTTGAAATATTTGAGAATTTTGGTCTTGGCTGAGGCATATCTAGGAAAAAAGACACAGAAACTTGTGAAAAGGACTTTTTTTAGTTCTTTCCGTAAATTGTTTACTGCAAATAATATCTGCCATTCCCATTCTGTGGCTTTTGTCCCATGCTGAATTAGTACCACAGAAAGCAGATCAGCCCAGAAGTGGAGCTATAACTCCAAACCCTATTAGCTAGGCTTGCTGCTGAAGCAGGTAGTCCCACCTTGCTCCTCTTCACAGGTCATCATGTTTCTGTTGTCCTGTCACAAGCATCAGTTTGATGATGCCATGGATCTGATATATTAGGATGATGTGTTCAAAAGTAAGGGCAACTTTTTTTTTCAGATTTTAGTTCTGGCCTTGATCATTATGCTGCTCTAATTCACTTTCCAGCACTGCTGTGAGGAGAGGACAGTGTGAGTGGTCTGCTCCAGTGTGTAGGCCAGTGAAAGTGTGTGTGGGACCACACCACCATGGAAGAAAATGCTGGCTGAATATGGACCTAGGGAAATACAAGCAATTCCTAGGTCTAGGAATAAAACCTGGAAAGCTGCCCTCAATCTAGTGCTCTATTTTTTCACTTCAAAATAAAATGGTGTCACCACTCTTCAAAAAGTTATTTGAGATGTTATGCTTCTTATAAGCAAGGGGAAGCAAGGGTAAAATATTTCCTATTCTGCTCTTGCATGGAAATCTCCTTGAGTGTATATGGCAATTATGGGAAACACTTTTAATTGGAAAAGAACAAAAATGCTGTACCAAAAAGTGACTTCAAGAGGCAGGGAAGTAAACACAATAGAATATAAACTAAAATACATTAGAGTTTTTCTCATCCCACTGATTCTCTTGCAGGCCTGTAACCCATCTTAAAGTACAGCTCTAAAACTCTTATTTACCAAATAAAACCAAAACTCAATACCTTCCTCAAAAAGTTCCCCCCTTAAAAAAAAAAAAAAAAGAGGCATATGAGTTCAGTCCTTCCACTGTTTTTTTCAGAACATAGCCTCTTTTACTTATCACTGGAAAGAGCAGGTAATCCTTTTCTCCCAAGGTGATGTATAAAACTTGAGGAGACAGAATAATTAGAAACTTGTTATGGTGTGAGAAGCACAAAGCAGCCTTCTACATGAAGAAGGACATTAATATGGGGGTTCTTATATGTGTTTATCATCCAACAGTGTGAAATAGTAAAATTGTACATGCCAGATCAGCACTCCTCTTGTGTGCCCCCAATTAACCCACTTTATAAAATTCCATGAGAGTTTCCATTAGAGAGGGTCCACCAGTGAAGCCGAGATGTATTTCAAGCTTAGGATTTGTGTACCAATTTTTAAACATCCTTTTGCATTTCCCTTATTAAGTCTCTATAAGACAATTTTTTATTCTCTTGGCTGCCAGTAGAATAAAATAATCTAACAAAGCAGATTGTCTTCAGAGCCTCTGCAGTATGTTTGTCCACTGTGCTCTCCTAGCATAGCTCCTTGCTTGTGGAAACTGCAGAAGACCACTTTGTTCTTGCATGCCGCTTCATTGACATCTTACCCAAAGATCTCTGTTTAAGGAATCTGCCTAAGCTGTAATGGCTTGATAAAAACACGGGTATCTAGATGTCACGGGGACGTTGTGATTCCCTGTGCATGTTTGAGCAGTTTTAGGAGTGTGGCTGTATTGAGGAGGATGAGAAGAATCTCTGCAGTTTCATGAGGAGGGGCAAACCTGATCAAACTGAGATGCGAGTAACAAAACAAAAACCATCTTGCTTTTTGAGTGCTTTTTAACCCAGCCCTACAGGACCGTTTATAAAAGATTGTTTTCACCTGTAAACCTAGCAATGCCTGTGCAGTCAGTAAGGACTGAACCCAGGACTAGTTACTTTGAAATAAATAATAGCAGGCTCTAGAGCCACTGCCTGCAGGTTATGCTACAAACACAGTGCTGTTGAAATGTGTGGTGGGATCTGTGTGAACTCTTCTGAATCCATTTCTTCATCTTGTTAAGTCCTGATGGCAAGAATAATGACCCACTGCTAAGATGCGAGATGAACACAGGTTTTCTGGAAGCCTGTTTTGTGTGTACTTGTGATTCAAATGGCACAGATCTACTCACACTGGAATACAACGTAATTTAGTGGCTATCTGGGAGGGCTTTGAAGAGCTGTCTATTGACACATCTCCAATACACCAACTCCAGTTGCAACTCTCTTATTTGTGATTATGTAAAAAATGCCTTGCAATTGTGTTGTTCTGCCCTGTTGGGCTAATCTGGGTTGAAACATCTTGTTCATATAATGTGCTTCAGTGCTCTTTTATGAACTCCTGTGTACTGAGGCAAAGTTGTTGGAAGCCAGTCTTCTGTTTCCTTGTTTGCTGGGGATTGGGGAGGGGGGTAGGGGGGGCGGAGATTTGGGCTGGTTTGTTTTGTTTTCCAGAAATGATCATGCCTGCTTAGCAAATATGGAATTCTGGATGAGAAAATGAAGACTGACTTCTAATAGAGGGTTGGTTATTGAGGTGAAATAGTATCCCAGACTGGGCAATGTAAAGAGAAACCCACCTGTTTGTATGAGATGCTGTTAAAGAGCAGGAAGGTGGGGGTATAATCGGAGCCACTTTTGCAGGGGTGATTACATACAACAAAAGGAGGAACAGTGTCCCTGTCCCAAAGCTGCATTATGTAGTCTGGTGTCCCCCTGAAACTCAACTCCCATGTTTCTTCCTTGACAATGGGACCTGAAATAACCTCTTGGTTTTGGTTTTTTGTGTGTTTTCAAGTATGTTCTTGCTTAAGGTTTAATTGGCTCCAGTCAGTAGGAAAGGGCTCCAAGGCTGATTATTTATGGCTTACTGTCAAAAGTGGCTATAAAAAGGGCAGTATTATCTTGGAGATGCTGGGAAGGAAAATGTGGTGGGGGGAGGGTGGGGGAGTGTGTGTGTGCACGAATGTGTTTTCTTGTACTAGATGAAATCAGAGTTTTGCTGTCTCAGCAGTGTGGTTTAAATTGAAGATTAACCCTTTGACCTTCACGGTGTCAAATCACTTACAGATGGATCACCAGTTATATTTTTTTCTTTTTTTTTTTACTTTCGGGGTGAAGGGGGGCTTTTTTTTAAAAAAAAAAAAAGGTTGTTTGTTCATGCAGCTGGGGCTTTTGAAAGGCTCAGAAGCCAATCTGATTAAAAACAGCACTTGGCTAAACTCTGCGAAATCCTACAAGCAAAAAAAAAGTTTAATCCTCTTGTGCACAATGCATAAAGGGTCTGCTCTTTTCTTTTTGTAATGTTAGAGCTACAATTATTTCTGGAGAACTTATCATTTCCCTCTCTCCCCTCATCCCTTGCTGCACCCCCTTGTTATGCTGATGGGATTAAAGTGTCTGCTCTTGAAAAGTGTAACTGAGTTGTTATTGGAAAAGAGAAGTGGTATGTTGCAATTCTAGAAATATAAATAACCTTGCTTTAACTGTTCTTCTCTACAGCATCAGCAGAACAGAAATCAAGTGTGGTGGCAGCTTTTTCTCTTCCTACACAACTTGGCCTTAAACGCAGAGGTGAACAGGAACCACACTGGGCAGAGGTGAGCTTCGCCCGCCTGTTTCAGGCCACATCCAGTCTGCAGGGAGCACTGAACAAACACTGGTTCGGGGGCGAGACATTGCACACCGCCGGCCGGATGTGAGGACTCTGACTTTCTGATACTCGTCTTCAAGTTTGGGTGTTTTTATGGACTCTTCTTTGCTGCTGCCTGCCTTGCGAGGCAGGGAGCTCTTGTCCAACACTGTTGAAGGAAAGCCAGAATGTGGGTGTGTTTGGTAAAGCTTGCTGCTGGTTCCCCGCACCGGTGACCTTTGTGCAAGGGAGGCAGGTATTAGACTGACGGCTTCCTCTGCCCTGTGTAGTAGTCGATAGTAGAGTGCAGGAGTGTCATTTTGGCTGCTAGTTAAAAATGATGCCTGGGATTGATGACTAAACGTACTTTGGGTATCTTCCAGAGCAGAGATGCTCAATTCCTCCACATTTTTAGCAATGAAAAACATTCAAGTAGCTTAGATCCATCAGGTTACTTGTTTTATTCATTGGTTACTGTTTATTTATTTGTACCCTGTGTGAGAGAAAATCACAAAGAAATCTGACCTCTTCAGCCATTCCATTGGGCACCACTTGCAGCTCTCTCACAATAAGTTGTTCTTTGTTGTTGCCATCAATTTAAAAAAAAAAAAAAAATCCAGTGGAACAGTCTGAAAATGAAACCTTCTTGGGGTTCCTGGTGGCTATTAGCTTCTGCCACTGCCTGCTTTCAGTTCAGTGTTCTCAGTGCCCATGAGCCAGCAGGAAGCCAAAACCCATGGAATATGGCACAAGTGTCATTCTTATACAATGCTAATGTATATGTTTTTAGTAGTTTTATGATGGATGTTTATTTTGTTTTGGTTTTCTTTGCTCTCACCATAATGTGGTTGGTCAGGAAGGCTTAGATCCCAGGCATCTGATAATCTTGCTTCAGGATTTGACAGGGAAATTAATTAGCATCTAGTCTGATATGTACACTGTACAAGCAGTGTGTCCATTACTCTAGTGTGTAGTGTTTGGAGGCTGCTGTAAGCATATCCTGACTAGCAGCAGTAATATTATTTCAAGGGAGATCTTCTATCAGTTCCCAGTTTGTATGCACTCAGAGGTTTGTCCATATGGCTGACACTATTGGACCAGCACAGGGAAACTACCCTACCAAAAGGAAGTAGCCTTAAATATTGATGGCTACTTCTCTGTAGCCTTAAATATACTTAGTTCACAAACCCAGTAACAACTAGGGTAAAACATGAACAGAGAAGCAATTATTATTTTTTCTTATTATTTTTTCCGAAAATTTCCATATTGCCACCGCACCTTGTTGTAGGTCTCAAATGATACAACCAGCATGAGGAAGAGCTGTCCAGAGAATTGCTCTTCAGTTGTGTTACAAATGTCAGCTGCAGGTGTTGAGAAATTCTTCTGCTCTTGATCCACTCTGAAAAATAAGCATTGCTGTATGGAAGAGTAGTTTACTTGCACATATACTTTCCTTCTCCACCCCTCTTTGCATATTTGTCTCTAACTCATGCTTTCTCTGGTATTTGTGTAATCTCATCATTGCACTGTAGCGTCTGGTAACAGTTTGCTGAACAGACTTACATTTGGACCTTCTTGCTCTCTCCCAGCCCCATTCTCTTGATTCGCATCCTGCTCTACTGGGGCAAAATGTATTTTAGCTCCCCGAAAGAGGTCCCCAAGCCTTTTTCACCCTCATATATTCACAGTCACTCTCCTTAAACATAAGGAGAGAGTTTATGTGAGAAAAGCCTTTTTTTTCTCCTTTTGTGTTATTTTTCTAGCTAGGGCTAGAGTAATATGTTTGTCCACGATGGTTAATAATTCATATAAATGAATCTCAAGTAATATTTTTGGGGGAGGGTTTTATGGAGAGGGAGGGTGGGAATTTTTTTTTTAGGAGGGGAGATTGTTTTTGGTTTTGTGTTGTTTCTTTAAGCATGTGCACTACAGAGTTACCCAGAGTGATCTAAGTGATAGCTGTTGCTGACTATGCTGCAACAGGATGGAAGCCTCTCTCTGCCCATGCTGACAGAGATGAGGCTTCCCATACTTTGCTTTGCACAGTCTGCTTGATGTAAACGCTGGTCGTTGGAGAAAGACGACTTAAATTTAGGTGGAAAGCTTGAGGGGTAGTGCAAGCACAGACTGAACTGGGGACCCCTGAGAAGCCAAATGTTAAGGAGAAGACTCTTGAGTAAGAAGCTCTTTAAGAGGCAGAAGTGGAAGTGCAGAGGCTCAGGAAGCAATGAAGCAATGATGCCTCCCTGTGTGGCACCCTTGGATATGATGCTTGCATTTTCCTCTGCTTGCCAGGACCCTTTTATCAGGAACAGTCAGTGCTACATCATAACAGCCCTGCAAACTATGAAATATTCAGCAACTGCTTCTGACATTTAAATACCATTGTGAGCTTTCCCCTTCCCCTCTGCCTTGACTTGACAGCTAAGCAGGCCAATAAGGCCTGTCCAGATGCATAAGCTGGAAGGATAAGTCTGGTACTTTCTAGTGTTGACACCCACCCAGTTTATCTAGGACAAGACTCTTCTTAACATGGAGAAACAAGTACCTGAAATGGTTCCTCAGTCAGGCTGCTGGCCTCAATAAAGTCATTTGGCTCAGGGAAAGACACATCTTTGCCAGTCCATATTTCCCACTGCAACAACAGACTTATCAAAATTGGTCATGCCAGGGTCTCGAGTTAAAATCTCCTTGAACAACAATACTTGTAATGGAGACATAGAGCTAATGCTAGACAAAGGCCGACTTCCTGCAATATGCGTGTTGGTTACTGGTGCCAGAGATTTACAACCACTGATAATATATTTAATTATATTCCATATCTGCGTGTCTCAGAGAAAGGAAATATGCTCTGTCAACCCTAAAGTCTTACTTTGCTTCATGTAGATTTGGAGGGGCAGGCTGGTTATTCTCTTAGGGAAAAGCAACTAATTAATACTTAAAGTCTCACCTACTTGGGGAAACAGTGGGAAGATTTCACACATTTATCAACAAACACATGGATGCTCAGCACTCATCTATGTGTCACCCATTCTATGTTTGTAAGGCCCCTTGAGCACCTGCTGGGGAGATCTTGCCCACAGAGTAGCTACTGCAGTGCAGTGTGGGACATATGTCGATTATTTGGAGAAACGGTTCCAAAGAACATGGTTTAAATCCTGTTGCTGAAGGATTATGCTCAGGTTTTTAGATATTAGTTTGTTTTGGTGAGAAGAATGGGACACTGTTTCTCTCTGTGCTGTAAAACTAGAGTCTAACAATTTAGAAAGAAGAGTTGGATCTTTCTCCTAAAACAAATTCCTGTTTTTAATGAGTAGTTCCTAAGGAAACCTTGAGCTGCTGCTGATGGTGCCAGCAGCCTTGAAATATCTTACTTGCCTTCCCCAGATCTCCAGAACGGCTTCAGACCTCAACTGTCTTTCCTTGAGGGATGGAGTTGTTCTTATCCCTTCCCAGCTTCCCGCCCTTTTGAATACTTTGTACCCTGCCCATCCTAGGATCCAGCAAGCCTGGTACTAGTAGGGAATAGTTAGCTTTACTTTTGTTTCCTGCAATTCTTGAAAGCTGAGCCAGTAATCACAAAGTGACTGCCCAGGGATAGCTGCAAACTGCTGCAAATAGGATACAAAAAAGGCAGGGGAGAGGATGAATTTTCATGGAAAGGGCTGCTGCTGGATCTGTGTAGGGCTGCAGCATTCTGTCAAGGTGCTGATGATCTCTGGTAGCATTGAATTCCTGCATAACTGATCACATATTTCAGTTTAAATAGCTTGTTACTAAATATTTGTTGGCTAAACTCTTGTTTGAGGAGTCCTGAAAGAGACTTCCTTGTCAGCCTTTGTTTTGGAGCTGTGTATCAGCAAGGGAATAGAGGCGAGGAACCCAGTCTTTCTTGGCGTAGAAAGTGTGATTGCAAAGACATCTTTCTTTCTACTGGCTGTTTATTTTGTCCCCTCAAGCCTGGATTATGTGTGTATGTGAGGTTACTACAGTCCTGGAGTTGCTCCGTAGCAGTCACTGGAGCTGTACCCAAGGTGGAACTTCATTCGGTGTGGCACTTGGCACTCTTCTGGGAAACAGCAGATCCTGACCATTAGTAGACTAGGAGGAAAGGTTGGGGGTTTTTTTTAAGAAAAAGCAAAATTACTTGAGGCAGTTATTACAATGTGACCCTATCAACTCTACAATGAATTCCACCCTTCCACTGCTGGTCCTGACCCATATCTCTGCTGAAGTTGTGGGAATGGTGAGACTGTGACATGCTGAATGGTGTGCTGTTGAGGGTATTTTTAAAGGGAAAAATAGAGAAAGCACTCAGCATATGTGCTAGAATCAAACAAGAATGCAGATTTGTGGAGGTCTTGCCTTGTTTTACCAGCAGTATTTACTGTGGGATCATAAATAAAAGAACCATGGAATGCTGGTTCATATTAATGGGAGGTCTGCACATGAACCGAGCACTGCTGAGTATTAGCATAATTTGACAACAAAGGTTTTCATAGTGTCCTTCAAAAGAGTCTGTTGTTCAAACTGGCATTTGTGATCATTTGCAAAATGCCTACCTGTTGCCTTTGATTGTTTTAGCAAGAAGAAATACCTCAAGGAATTGATAAAAGATCCGAGGACAATCTTTTACAGTTCCTAAAGACTTCAGTGGTCTCTGTTTCTTTGGTTTGCATGTGTTCACACAGGTGTTACACAGCTCAGTTCTTCTCCACCAGGAAAAGCAGAAAAGACCAAACACATCAAATGCACTGGAATGTAATTATGTGTGTGTGCGAGAGTGTGTGTGTGTGTGTTCTTGAACTGAATGCAGTCTGACATCCCCTACCCTTCTTTCTTCCATGTGCCTCACCTTCCCCCTTAGCCACAGAAAGGAGGGTCTCTTCCTGCGAATCCCATGCTGGAAGTTGGTTTCTGGGAAGCGAAACCTAATGTCTGTGGGCTGTTTTTTAAAGCCATGTTTCAGTTCTGTCTTCAGACTTTTTGCTGCCTTTGGGGAACAGAGGGGTGGGAAGGGTAGATTCTTAAACTGTTTTTAAAATCTATTATGGAAATTTTGCATGTATAAAGTTATTCTTAAATCTAAAGGAGTCTCCCCAGTTTGTGGACATGGCTCCAGGAGAGCATCATCACCAATTCCTCAACTCAGTTTTAGATGAGACTATCCTGAAAGGAGTATTTGATGACAAAATGGGGAGAGATTGGTGTGATGGAAAGATGACATTGTCAGTATCTCCTTAAATACATGTCAGAAGTTAGGCTTGTAAAAGGGAAATTTTAAAACAACCCACAGGATATGTATGTCTGTTTCCACTGGGTGCATTTAAAAATCCTGCCACTAAATTTGAGTTGGGGTATGTAGATGTTGGGTTTTTTTGGTTAAAATAATCATGGCTCTCTTCTGTTCTCTTCCATGGTATGTAGTACAGTCTCCCATGTTTCTAGGTGAAATTCACTGATGAGAATACTGTGAAATGTGGATTCACATTTTCTTCCCCTCCTTCCCCCCCTGCTTCCTGCATGACTGTTCTCCTTCAGTGGGATATTTAAAAAACAACAACAACAAATTTCAGAATCCTTCATCTGGAAAACAAAAAGGGTAAGATGAGCTAGAATTTGCTATGTACTTAATAAACTTCCTCTCAGTGGAGGGTTTCCCCATGCCTTCTGATTTTCAGCAGAGTATGACACTGTCCTGCTGCAGAAGTAAACCTGATGCTCTCCTGTGAGATTTCTGTCTGGATTAGTCCTGAAGTGCACACACCTTCTTTGCCATGGACTGAGACCCAGTGAGAATGTAGCATTTTTTTTATCCTGGTTGTGTGCCTCCAGGACTCCTGCCTGTACCAATGGTGACTGGGCAGAGCTCCTTTTTTGTATCTGTGCAGTATATTTGCTTTGTGCTTTCTTCTTTGGTGCTTTTTAATACTTTAATACTTGGATTTTTTTTCTAATAACTGGTACAATTTTTAATAAAATTGTTAAATTTGTCTGTGTTCCTTGTTTTATTTTTTAAGGGATGAAGGGCATTTACACAGCTGGCCCGTTCTGGAGTTACCTAAATCAGTGATACAACTTGGGTTGTTCAACTTTGAAAATATCTGGTAGATCATTTTATGTGCACCCTTATACCAGGCCCTGCAAGAAGAACAAGATTTCCTTTTGAGATTGGACTGCTTTCCTTGAGCATAATTTGATTTATAAAATAGTCTTTCAAGAAGATATATTTCCATGCTTGGACAGAGAACTGTTGCTGCTTGGAACTGCGCAGTTAAGCTGCTGCTTCAAATCAAATAGATCTTGTTAAGATACACATGAGGTACATCCTCCAAATTTGCAAAATGTAATCTTTGATTGATGACTGCTTACCTGCTGCCTACACAGGTACATTCAAAGGCACCGAGGCCTAAAGAATAAAGGCTCATTGCTTGGTAATCCTATTAAGGAAATATGGTTCTTACTGGTCTTCTGACATAAAGGCAGCAGAGGAAGGTGGCCACGTTTGAGAGTACTTGTAGGGTGGTAATGACTCCTTGAAATACAGACATGTGAACGTCTTGGCCATCCCAAGCACAGCAATCATCAGACCTGTCTTCAAGTTTTCCTCTGTTCCTATTGGGAAAAACTACCTCCACTAAGTAAAGGTAGTTAACCTGGGTGGAGCAGCAATGGTGATACGTGTATTGTGTTATTTATAATATAGCTGGTCAAATTCCTTCAACCACATTGTTCCTCCAGTGCAGTGCTGCTGCAGTGTGCATGGGAGGCTTTAGGGAACCAAGTTAACAATCCTACCCGATGTTAAGTTGCCTTGACTGGTGTGTGCATGTTACAAAAGGGCCTTTCATTCCATGAACACATGATGTGTGTGGTATGAAAAGCCACATGTGCATCTAAGACCACAGGGGGAAAAAGACAGTTTTTCTTTTCATTGTATTAGATCTAGTGAGAAGTGTGTCCCCTGGTCAGCCTCATGTGACCGTGAAAGAGCCTGTTGTAACACACTGATACAAGGGGACAGACGTGAGATTGACTTAGATGGGTGGGTTGGCCCTGGTTTTCTCATTTTCATGTGGCTAAATTCTCACCATTAATTAAACTCTCAGAAGCTTTAATAATTCTTGCACCAAAGAGAAGAATGGCTTTTAAAAATGAACGGTTTGTAATGCTACCCCAGAAGCATTTGCCAAAGCAGCAGGATGCATTGCACCTTTCACAAAGCAAAGGCAAGTGTGCAGATGTATGATCAGCCTCCCTTCCTCTGAGACCTCCTGAATTACTCTTGGCTCTTTGGTTTGGCTCTATCATGACCGGCTGGCCATAACTTGCCTGTGGCAAAGTAGACTCAGGGTTAGGCATCAGGACCAAACAGTACAGGCTGGAACATTCCTATTGCAGCATTATTACTTTTTAATTTTTTCTTTTTAATTGTTAGTTTGAGAGAAACTGGATATCCTAGAAAATGTGCTTCAGAAAACTTTCTTCTTAAAGTACTAAGCCTGCATACTTACAGGGCACTTTCAATTTATTTCCAGCTGTGGCCCCTTTCATGACAATCACATGTCCCTCACTTTCTGTACTAACATGACTAGCACTTTAAGGGAAAATGAGTTTTGTTATTAACTTCCTAGCTGCATGCCGTAGGAAAAGGTAAAAAGTTTAAGTAGGATTACTGCTTCAAGGAAAAAATGTTTATCAAGAAGTGCTCAGCCTGTCTCGTTAAAAATAATAAAGCACTCTGAGGACAAGAAAGTTCTTTGGTTGCGCAAGCTACTGCACAAAGCACTCTATTTTCATGACTGGCTGCTGAAGTTTAGAAGCCACTATAGTGTATGGATTGGGGAACATTTTTCAAGCACTCATAACATTGTTTTATGGTGCAGTAAATGTGCTTGTCCTCAGTCTCCACAATGTATATGCAAGCTTGGAAGCAACTCTACTAACCAGCTTTCTCCTTGTGCTCTCATACTTGAGTAATTCTGACATTTCCTTCTTTTGCTTGTGCCCTGCCTCCTGTTTCTAGTTATGAAGAGATGGGGTATGGGGAGGAAAAAGCATCCTGAAAGCAATTTTTGACAGCTTTGGGAGGTTGGTGTTAAAATGCAAGAGCTGCAGTTGTTTCATTGTTCATATGACTGGTTTCTGTCAAGAGGCTTGAACTGAAAGAAACCTGTTTCCAACAGGAATCAAAAAAAGAGGTGACAATAATTTCTGATAGTGAGTCTTCTACCTGACATGATGCATGGTACCCTAACTCTACAGAGTCTGACAACAAACCACCAGGCGTGACGCACTGACATCAGTATTCATATTCCCTTCTATAAGTCCTTTAAATCTTGATTTCTCTTAAATGAATTATGTTCTCTGTAACGTTCATAATGGACTCATTTCTTTCTCCATTAAAGTCTGTGTCAGCATTCTCCTTCTCTGTGTTTTGCCTCAGGGCTCTTGATGTATACAAAGACTCCTCTGTTTTCTGCTCTTAGTCACACGCTTTCACTCTTAACCTCAGCGCTATAAACTAAACATCCACCCACTATGGCTGGAGATGACCCTGTTTACGTCTGCTGCTCAAATCACGACAGCAGCAGTCATGAAACTTTGTTTTCATGGAGACAGTTAGCTCTTAGTAAGAGGACAATGAGGCTTGACTTCTTACAATGCTGCAAGTTTTTGAAAAAATTTCAACAGAAATAAATAGCCAGGAAAGATTAATGGAATATGTAAAGTAATTGCTTGTTTCAATCATTTTACTTCACCGCCTTTTAAAATTATTATGTATGATTTGTTGTAGCAGTCCACTGTGGTATTGGAACACACCAAGTCAATCTGACACAGCAAGGGCACAAGTAGGGGAAGGGGGCTTATGTTTGCATTTCAGGGCTGGTTATGGTGATCAGCCTGAACCATGACTCTCCACAATCCAGCAGTGAGTGTAGAACAGCAGGGTCACCCACACCACTGAGAAATTCCCATTTTTGGACCTTTGCTACCAGACTTACTGCCATGACTACTGAACAGGGAGCTGTTTGGGAGGATGGCTCTTCCTAAGGAGACCAGCAGCCCCTTAGGAAACAGGGTGATGAGTGACAGGTTTGCAAATGTGAAGGAAAGTGTCAGGAACACTGCTAACTCACAGTGGAGGATCACCTCCCTCGATCTGCTGGCCATGGCCTTCCTAATGCAGCTTCTTGGCCACAAGGGCACTGCTGGCTCATGGACAGTTTGTTGTCCACCAGCAGCCCCAGGCCCTTCTCCACAGAGCTGCTTCCCAGCAGGTCAGCCCCCAGTCTGTGGTGGTCCATGGGGTTATTCCTCCCCAGGTGCAGGACCCTGCACTTGGCTTTGTTGGATTTCAGACAGTTCTTCTCTGGCCATCTCTCCAGCCTGCTGAGGCCCTTCTGCAGGGCTGCACAGCACTCTGAGGTACCAGCCACTCCTCCCAGCTTTGTGTCATCAGTGAACTTGCTGCCATGATTTAGCAAGAAGGTGTTAAGATGCTGTCAATACAAAACATATTTCAGTGATCTTCCAGTGAGTCTTCCCTGTGACCCTGCCCCTCATTTCCACCACTGGGGCAGCAGCTTCCCAGAGCTCTCCACACTACTCCCCTTCACACAGGGAGGCCCAGGGCTCTGCAGCCAGCAGCCAGTTTGCCCAGTCTCCTCAGCACTTGCACAAAGCCCTCCTTCGACAGGACAGGGTCACAGAGCTCATTTTGCCTCAGTGCAAGCATGCTCTCCACGGAATATTTGCTGGCACTTTCATTAGTCTAATTTTAAATATCCCAAGTGAATGGCTTTCTACTATTTCCCTTGAGAGACTGCTGTACCTACTAATAAATCTTACTGACAAAAGGTTTTTCCCAATATCCATCCTAACTTCTTTCTCTCTTAATTATATTCCAATACCCTAGTTGTATGTCCTTGTGTCACTTTGCAAGGAAACCTTACCAAAGTCATTTCTGTAAGTAATGCACCCCAGAGCTCACTGAACTCCTTGTTAAAAGCTCCTGCTGACTTCAGTGTACTTGCAGCCAGCTTTCAGGCAAAGCTCTGCGTTTTCCCTCAGTGCAAGCCTGCAGTCCTGGAGCCAGCACGGTGTGGCATAGCAAGGCTTAGTTAGTGTTGCCACCCGGCCCTTCCACTGCTGCCCTCAGTCCCTTTCTGCTTGGGACCACCAAAGACTTCAGTGAGGGTAGGAAAGTGGACAAGATGTATAACCCAGGATATTCTTCAGGCTTTCTGAGGTGCCCAACCCCCCTGCTTGCTGACACTGGCTCCCCTGGTGGTGCTGGCAGCCTGTGGGATTCAGGGCTGAGGCTCCAGTAGGATGGTTGTATGTCTTGGGAGCAGCTCACCTGGGAACAGAAACCTGGCTCCACCACCCAAGTACTGCCGGTCTGGCAGCCTGGCTGTGTCCCTGCATTGCAATATCCCTGCCTGGGGTTACACTAGTAACAACAACATGACATTCATTCCTGCAATGTTGGACATAGTAAAGCATTTCCCCTTCACTTCCTTCCCTGTATGATTGTGAGTCATGGTTCTTGGGAGCCAGTAACAGGGGAATCCAAACAGTGCTTCGAGTTGTTCCCAAACATGAACAAATACTTAATCAATCAGGGATTTATCAGAAAAAGAAACATTTGTTGGTGTAAGCTGCTATTTGGAGCTGATGTGTTCATGTCACATTATGTGGTCTTTATGCCTCCGTCTGAACTAGGCACTTTTCTTTGAGGTAGCCTCATCCGCAGAAACAGAACCAATCCCTCCTCCCTCCTGGTGTGGTAGTTTGCTTGCCCTTTGGAAAAGGAGAACCAAAGCAGAATATCCAGCTTTGTACCAGCTGCCCATGAAGTTGGCCAGGGGGAGTTTCCCTTGCTGGGGGAGTTTACCACAGCCCACATCTGCAGTTGAACTCTCCTTGACATGGTAGATGTGGCCTGTAATTGCTAACATCCCACTCTGTTGTGATCTTTAGTTAAAGGTGTCAGTCAACATTTGTCACTTTTTCAGAGCGGATACAACAGAGAATGATGGAAGGTGGGCAAAGGCATTATTGCTCCTGGTTGTTAAGTTCTCTTGTAACATAAGGCACAAAATCAGATCCAGCAAGGTGCATTGGTGCTTACCCATCCCTTTTGAAACTGAAGTCCAACCCCACAATCTCATCCAGCTGCTGCCTAACCCTGGAAGGTGTTTTCACACTCCCCACCATCCTAAAATTCTGCTGGAGGCACTGAGCGTCTCAGGACAAATGTCATGCCACAGTCCTGTGTGATCTACTAAGCTGGTGCTTTTCTGGCTCTCTCATTTGATATACCTGTTGGGGCAGCCTGTTTCAGAGCGTGCCACCAAAGCAGGGTTCACAAAAGATGCAGGGGAGGGTGATCCTTTCTCTCTGTCAGCCAACAACTCTCATTTGAACTCTCACCCAGAGTCACTGTCTGCTGCCAGACAGGTTCAGAGCCTGGTGCTCTCTGTTCCCAGAGGAGGGCCCTATGCATGTGACCAGTCAGGATGGGTTGCTCTAAGCTCCTTCTGTCACATCTATAACACAGCTATTTTGGAGTCCAGAAAGCAGCTAAAGAGAGTGGATGCAACCATCTTAGGGCTACCAAAAGCATGGTGTGAATGTAAAATCTGTGTTTCTGTTTACAGTCGGTTGAATTTGAGCGTTCAGTCTTTGAACCAGGTAGAGAGAGTCTTCCTTGTGAGGTATTCAAAGTCTGGAGAGAAGTGTTTTACTGACACTTTTCTCATGTTCTGTGTGCCTCAATGGCCCTCCCAGCTGTCTCCCTGCTGAGGACACCGATGGATGTACTCTGCTCTTAGACATCTGCTGCTTCCTACATTGCCTGAGGAGCAGCTCAGGCACCTGGTTCAGGGCAGTGGAACTGATGGAGGAACCTAAAAGTTGGTGCTGCAGAGTTCAAAGTTAGTTGTTAACTGCCTTTTATGCTCCTGCTTGCTCATTACTGTGGAAAACAGGGTAGTGCATTTCGTTAATCTCAGAATAGACACAGTTCTATAATGGGACATTACTTCTGTACATTGCACTTCTTTGTCTGAGATAAGATATGATTTCTAATGTCTCTTTTTTTTTCTTTCTTCGAGTTGGTACTTGTCCAGAGCACTTCTTCATCTTGCCAACTAGTGATTAATTGGCTGTACTGAAAGGTTCAACACTTTTCTGTACGTTTACCAGAGGAGGTAGAGGAATGTGTGCTCTATCTAGAGTAAAAGCATGCCCTAAGTGGATTTAAAAATGGGTCATCACTTGCTCATTTTAGAATCTGTGCCCTTAAAGCACATAAGGAAAGGTGCCCTACCTTTTTGATACCATTTTTTAAAAAACTTCATGGTGAGTGGGAATGTCAGTGGGAAGTTCCAAGACTTCTGTTTATCTTCAGTCAAACACAGTGCAGCTCAAGCACAGACTTCTTTGTGCTATGCTGTTGTTGTCAGCTGTCATATAGAATGTGGTTTTGTCCCTTGCTGCAGGAATTTCCATGCTGATTATACAGTTTAACCTCCTGACAGTCCAGGGGGGAAAAAGGGCCTTGTCAGCTGTAGTTTCAGTTCCAGCACCTAGTGTCTTTCAGCATTTCCAGCCCTACAGTAAGGCTTTGGAGGGTTAATGGTCCACTTAACAGGGAGAACCCTTTGAGCAAAGCTTGGAATGGGACCCAGCTCTCTGTTTCACAGAACTGCATCTCAGCTACTTGCTACATATCCTTTTAAAAGGAAATCCCAAATTAGGACCTTCTACAATCCATGTTGTCACCCTTCTGCAAGAGAACTTCATGAAGCAATTTGACCTTGTTCCTACTTCTGTGTTAGCATCTGATTCGTTAGCCCTTAGGTTGGAAATTCATGCTCTTGCAACCAGACATCCATGGTTCATGTCTCGTAGATGACCCAAACATGGGTGTGTTTCAGCTGGCCATGGTGCTTGTAACCACCAGACCACAATCTGCTCCCAGAGCCAAGAATAGCAGCAAGATTTCTGATGTTCGATTTTCAACAAAGCTGTCTTGCTTGCAAGACATTTTGGAGCATTGGCAATGTTGGTAAACTGACAAGGACCCAGGAGTGGGCAGGTTGAATTGGAAATGAGAAGACAGAACAAAACAAAAAAAGTATTTTTTAAAACATTCTCTAATCTTGTTTTTGGTGTATTTTTTTGTTTTGTTTTGGTTTTTTTGTTGGGTTTTTTTTTGAGTGACTCACAATTTTTAAATTTGTGGTAGGTTATAGTGTGGCCAAACCTAATATATTTTATCCTTCATCTAAATCTCTCTCCAAAGTTTTCATGCTTATTCAGTCCTTGATCTGTCTTTTGGGATGGCTTCTAAGGACACCAACCAGTAGCAGATGTGATAGCATTTTTTTTTTTTTTTTGTGGACATCTCCTGAAGTATTGTACCAAAATAACAAAGCAGCAACAGCTTTTGGGGGCTACCAAACAGTCTCCAGACAATCACTTCTTTCGGTCCTTGTCAGCCTAATTTGATTTGAACAGAGAACTGATAAAGAAATGCTGTCAAGCCCAGGCAAGTCGTGTTTCTGCTTCTCCATCTGAATAATTTCTTGACTGCTTGTTGAATGCTTGAGAGCAAGTTGGGTGCCTTCCAAAACAAAGTAAAGATAGCCTCCCTGTCCCAGAGAGGTTACAGTGCAAACAGAGACTACCCAGCATGTAACAGCAATCTTGTGTGCATACGGGAAGCAAAGGAGGCAGTTTGGAGGAGATCATATGGATTGTGTAGGCGGGACTTAAAGATAGGTGTGAGGCCATATTAGTTGCCTGTGTGTGCTATTGGCCTGTTGGAGTTCCCAGTGCACAGCCCTGGGCAGTCCTTCATCCCAAGGGGCAGGAGGGATGCAGCCCAGGCAGGTCAGTGGGCCAAGACATGTCCCACTGCCCCACTGTGCACATATGTAATGTTTTAAACTGAGCTTAGTAAAAGGATTTGCATGGATATCCCACGTGATCCAAGTGACCAAGACTAAATTACCAAGCTTTTCAACAGGAAAGGAGGCTTCTAGATCAAAAATTATAATGTTTCAGCATACATAAATTACAGGTTCATTTCTCTACATACTGGCAGTTATAAACAACTCTTTTTTGGCCCTAGGTCAGAGGCATGGCTTTGACCATAATTACATTCTTTGTAGATAACTTATTTTTGTTTTGGTTACCAGAGCTTTTGCAATGGAGCAGGCCTTTACATTACTGTTTGTGTCCCATGCTCTCATTTTTCTGTTGTGACGGCCACCTCCGGTCACCAACACCACCTGGGTGCTGGGCACAAGGGAGGGGCAGCAAGAGTCACCATCAAGGGGAGGGGAGCTCAGCAGAGAAAAGCTCTTGAGTTTTGAGCAGGACCCGTGATGGCAGAGTAGTGAGAAGCCCTGGTGTGGTGGTGTGCAGTGCAAGGCGCTTTGCCCTGCCTGCCGGAGGAGGAGGAGGAGGAGGAGGAGGAAGCAGTTCTTTATCACTTTTGTTTCCCGCTGTCCTGCAGTCAGGTTTTTTGCTTGTTATTCACTGTGCCCTTCATGTGTTTTCCATCTCTCCAGAAATCACTGGCTTTGTTTAAAATAGACTTCGAGCGGCTGCCAAGACTTTATCCAGAGAGGGAGAAAAACGCACGAACGCCAAGTTCCTATAGAGTTATCAAAAGCTTTCACTCCCCATTAAGAATACACCAGAAGCCGGGTCTTCTCAAGTAGAGTTCTGAATAGTCACTACAGATCATTCTGCAAGAGCCACCAAAGTGCTTCTGCCCAGGAGAGCACTCCTCAGCTCCCAGTGGTGTCTCCCAAGATCTGCTTGCAAGTGCCCTCACAAGTCTCTCGCATACTGGGATGTTGGCCTTCCTTTGCAGTGTATTGAATCTATACAGAAAAATCACAAAATTAGAGGAAAATGGCTTAAGGATGTTTGACTCAGAAACATTTAAAGGTACCCCGCTCATAAAGTAATAGATTTCATCAGAGCCCAGCTTTGTGCTGTAGACTTGCAGCCAAGAAGGATTTACCTTGGGGGGCTTTGCTGGCTATGTTTGCTTTCTGTTTATGCCTTACCACCTTTTTCTAACCCAGCCCTAAAGGGACTTCCTGCTCTGTCTCCAAAAGGAGATGCTATTGTTAAGTAATTCCCAGCTCAGAGCTTAGCATCTCCGTCTCTCTGCAACAGTTCAAGTCAGCAAGATAAGTACATGTAAAATTGAAAACAGGATCAGCTCCTTCATCACCAGGGCAAAAGATATTGAAATAGAGACAAAAATAAATATTCTTTGCTTTTAGGTAGAGCAGTGTGATTTAACTCTGGCTTTTGGACTTGTTTCCTAATATTTCTTGATTAGAAAAGCTTACTGAAAATATTTAAGATGGCTGGTGGGGAGAGACTTTCCTAACGGAAGCAGCTCTTTCTGACAGAATGTAAACAATCCCAGAGCAGGCTTCATGAACAGCACTCCTCCCACCAGGAGTGAAAACACACCAGCTCAAAGCCAGTAGCTCTGATGTTTTGGTAGCTACAAAAAGCTGTGGTGTGTGTCTAAAAGATACCAGGAGCAAAGGGTTGTCCTTGCACACTTTGGTTTCCAAGGAGCAGCAAGGTTTCATTTTGACTAAATCATGCAACAGCCTCTTGTCACCTGCTCCTTCACCTCGCAAAACAGCATCAGGGAGGGAAAGCTGCCTTGGCTGAAAGAAGTGTGTCAGATGCCAGATTTTTTGATGTTTAAAGGAGGGGGAGACTTAAAATTTTAGATGAAGTGAAAAATTATGATCTCCTGTTTTTCCTATTGCTCATCTCCCTGCTCCCCTTAGAGGCTGTTCTCTGCTCTCTGCTTTGTCACAGGTAGTCCTGGTTTGCTGCCGCTGGTTTTGTTATGTTCCTCCTCTTACTCTTCCTAGGAAAATAACATCAACTCATCACTATTTTTTCCTGCATGGTGAAAGAAACTGATACAAGCAAAATCTTCTACAAATCCTGGCTGTAGGCTACTGAAAGACGTGTAGGTTTTCTGTGAAGCCTGAGGGAGCTGGATGCTGAGGTCCTTTCTCGCTTCACCGTCAGCATGGGTGCAGTGTTTTCAGGGAAAAGGGAGTGTCCCTGACTATGCTACCCCTGTACGTGTGTGTATCCCTACTGTGATCAAGTCTGCAATTATGGTAAGCACACAGAGAACTCAATGCACAAAGTATGAACTTGTTTTGGAAGTCTGGGCAATAACATCATGATGACTCACTTTATCTCTGTAAAGAATGACTGAAATATACTTTTTTCTCCATAGTATTGTGAGAAATCAGACTACTTTAAAAAGCATTTTGGAGGAAATTGCTACTCCTAGTACTATTGTAAATTAAATCTTTGGTCATTCACTGCATTCATAATGCTAATGCTCCATAGGAAAGGAGTAGTACTTTCACTGCTTTTTTCCTAATACTGTTTTTCTGCCACTTCCTGTACAAGCAGGGAATGCTCGTATAGCCCAAAGAAATCCTGAATCACAAAACACCTTTCTGTCTAACCTGGTGCACTGAATCCCAGGAAGCTTAGCATCCATTGCAGGAATTAGCATTAAGTGTTGTTAAGACACACAGCTACCCCCCAATTTATAGTGGGGATGGGGGGAAGGAAGGGGGAGACAGAGTAACAGAAAACCCCTGGTGCTGTAAAAAATGGAGTGAGGTGTAAGAGGAGAGAAATGCAGCATCCAAGTAACCAGCAAGAACAAAGCACAAATTCAGCCTTTGCACAGCAAGCAGGAATTTATAAAAGGCATCAGACCAGGATGATTCTTGCTTAGTTCTTTTTTAACAGCTCTGAAAATGAAGTGAATTAATAGTTTCCAAACCTAACAGGTAAGCTTGCAGCAATCAGAAACATGAGAACAAAAAGGGTGGTGAAGCAATATTAAGAAAGAAGATTACATCCTGGAAATTGGTCTCAGTGCAAAATCTTTTTTTTCTTTTTTTTTTTAGTTACTGTAACTATAAGCAAGAACTGTGTGCCAGAGGAAATGAGAGTTTAAGAAAATATAGACAGTTTGGCAGGGCCACAAAATGAAAGCTTTAAGGAAAGAACATTTAGAGAACAGAAGGAAATATTAGTGGGAGAAATTATAGCAGCATAAAAGCATCACCTTTTGAAAGATATAATTTTGCACCCAACTTTTTACATCACTTAACATGCAAATGGTGAGTTTTGTCATATTGATGCTTGGATGGGAAATTATGAGCAAGCATTTTTTTTAACCTGATGGGAGAAAAAAGTGTGTACACAAAGGCAGGGAAAGACGAAAGCAATTCCAGCAACTTAATAGTTAAGGTGTTGGAATAGTTACCAGACACTGTTTCTGTAGGAATGATGAAGCTGAGATTTAGAAGACGTTGAAAGAATTGTGATTCTGAATGGCCAAATACACATTAGTGCCCCCACCTTGACACAAATAAACCACAGCTGCCTGGACAGCATAATTCCCTTTTGGCTTGAAACTGTGTATGTTATTTAGAAGGCTCTTTGAGAATAGAAGTAGCCCAGTGAGAGATTCATAGAGAAGCCAGGGATCTAAAGCTGACCCAGCAAATAACTGCTTCTTGCTCTCTGTGCTAGAAAACTAAGTCAGTTGGATCCCTAGCAAAGGTAGCTGGAACTACAGAAAAATAAGCCCTGATCCTTTCCTCTAAGAAGATAACAAAGAGATAGCAGGTGCTTGGAAGCTGTGGTGAAAGGCCTGGTTTTGAATCTCTGTGAGCATGGAGTTTGTGCTGCCATGTTTGCCTTTGGTTGGATGTCAGTAAGGAATGGAATTTGGCTCCTCCTCATTCTGCAGTGTGTAATTTTTATCTTTCCAATATGTGAAGTCACCAAACCTTCTAACCTGTTTACTCACTGCTTCCAGAGGCCGTTCATTTCAAAACATTACCTTTTTTCAGGTATGTAGAGTCCCCAGTTCAACCCTTTATAGTAGTTATTTATTACTCTGGTTTGGTCTGTGAATGCTGAAACCACTGTTTTTTCTGCCTCAGCTGCCTCAGTGTAGAGCTTCACCCTCTGCCTTTGCCACCCAAAAACCCCTGGTCCTTGTGCAAGAGTTGCTTCAGCAATCCAGTCAGCCAGCTGGTCCTGGCTCCACAGCCCCTCAGCTGCACATCCACCTGCAAACAATGTGCTGGCCAGACAGCAGCGTCTGTGGAAGGCATCACGTGTATCATGCCAGAGGCATGGACATCAAATGTTCCACAAGGCCAAGGATGGAAAGGGCAGCAGGCCTGTGGTTGCCTTTCACGAAACTTCACCAAAATTGCCTGTGGAGCATACTCAGGAAAAAAGGGGAAGAGGCTGGTGGCGTGGTGGGAATTTTGGATTGCTTTGTAGTTGTTGGCATGGTATACCAGCTTCCAATCATTGATTGAGAAGTGAAAGACTGAGCAGCCTTTCTGTTCCAGGAGAGTGATGGAGTACAGCTTGTTTAGGCAGGGTCTGTCAGAACGTGCAGTCTATCCATAGTGATGTGAGAGTCAGCCTTGGATGGAAAACTGGCCCAAGAAAACTAAATATTTGAGCAGCTAATCTGTGCTGCATTATCAGTACCTGAGCTAGGTAATTAAAGCTAGCTCTTGGAGAGCTACAAAGTCTCTGGCCATGCCTTTATGTTGCAATGTGGGCATCCTTTGGTCATGCCTTTATGTTGCAGTGTTGGCATCCCCTCAGGTGCCTGAGAATATTTGCTTCCAGCCTCCCTTTGGAATTACTTAATGCACTAAATGTACCACGTATGGTTGTGTTTATTTAGTCAGACATAAATATGCCTGTGGATATCGTGGAGACCATTCCTTAATGCAAACCACTGCCACTCTTGCTTTGGGATATTATTCTCCTAGATGCTGCGCTGTGCTGGGACAGGCAGGTCGCTGCTTTCCAGAAGGAAGCAACCACAAATGCACTGCACTCGCCATTTGTCCCTTTTGTTTGCCCTTCAGCCTGCCAAGTGCTTTGGTAGCCTCACAACTGCAAGCATCACATGAGCAATCTCTGGATGTTTGCTTCTGTCAGGCCTGTTGATTAAATATTTGGGAAAGATGGCTATATCGTGCAGCTCACTGAAATGCAGGAAGGATCCCAAAGTGTTTTACAAATGGTATTTAACTCCTGATTCATCCCATCTAATTTAAGGGTTTTGTCTGGAATACTTAAATTGAAGATTTGTCACTTTGGTTTAGCTTCTATCATCCAGAGCAAGTCTTCTAGTGCCTAGCAATCCATAAGACACTGATAGGGTGCTGCTTCCCCAGCCTGAAACACCACCTCCATCCTGTGTGAAGAGAATGAGGATGAGGAGGCACCCATCTTCATCCCACTGGGAATTCCCTTGCTTGCAGCAAGGTGGGTGGAGGGGGGAAAGTGGTGTCTCATGAAATACCCAGGATATGGGCAAACCCCTCTAGCCTTTACTCCTTCACATCCCTGTCAGGTGTGATCTAGGACACAACAGTGTATATTTCTTGAAATAGTGTATATTCCTGGCAGTTCTTACAGCTGGAAACTCCCTGGGATATTGGCTTGCTTAACCAAAGCTGGGAGAGCAAGTTGCTCCTTCACAGAAAGACAGGGAAACCCCTGACTGCAGAGGGAAGGGTCAGAGGTGCTGCCTGTGGAAGGTACAGAGATGAGCCTGGGTCAGGTAAACCCATTGGCCCATGCAGGAAGGTCGGAAAAATGAGTCAGGAAGTGAGGAACATGCTCATGTAAACTGTGGAACCAGTATACAAAAATTATTCACAGGACACAAGCTGGAAAAGGGTTCTGGACCTCCTCCTCCTGCCTGAGCCTAGCTCAGAGCTTCTTCTGCAGTATAGAGGAGCCAAGGTGGGGAAAGGCTGGTGATGTTCACTACTCTCACCAAGGTCTACATATTGTTGTCACTTGTTTCAGGGTCCTGGGGAAGGTCTGCATGTTATGTGCTGTATTCAGTGTGTGTGTTCCATGAACATTTAAACCATCCTGTGACACAAGCCTGTAGCTTTGGGGCAGGGCGTGCTGGAGCTACCATGGGTCTCTTGAGAGTTGACTGGTCCTTGGAGTTTAGGGCAACTGGATGTAACAGACTTGCTGCCTGGGAGAGAGGAAGAGATGGAAAAGTGAAAGAAGAAACAGCTCTGTAGCCATTTAAATCACAGGATTCATAGTTTAGTGGATTACAGACCAACACAGCCACCAGGCCCCCTTCTGGTCTTACTGCAGCAGCAGGGTACGCTGAGCATGCCTTGCTCAAGAGAAGTGAGTCCTCTGTGCTTTTTTATATGGACCTTGATGGATGCTTTGTGAATGCCAGTCCTGGTGGGTACACGAGGGATGCCCTGTGCCTTCCGACCCCACTGATCTAGCAAAATGCCCAGAGTTTGGCGTTGTGTCTGCACATCTGCAGTAAGTGTCTGTGTCTCAGGAGGGATGGAGGTGACTTCACTCCCTTTAGTGCCATGATGGCAGTCCATTTGCACCACTCCACTGCTGGTCCAGTGGTGTGCTGGGCCACCTAAGCACTGCCTTCATTTTTCAGATACAGTGTGTAATTAATCAGGGGACTTACTGCCACATCACTGTGTCCAAGAGTGAGTAAATGAAGCCAGATAGTCCTGTGCAAGATCATTGACTTTCAACATTAAATTAGAGATGTGATATGAAGAACATAAATCAAACTCTTGCTATTGGCAAGAGAGAAGCAGTTTTCTCCAGGACAGATTACTGTAGAAGATTTCTTGCATCTTCTGGAAAAATAAATGTTGGCTGCTGCCAGAGAGATGATACAGAATAAACAGAGTGTGAATAGGTGTGGCAGTTCAGGTCCATGAGTGACCGGGCCACAGTGCCAGCAAATGGCTCCCACCCACTGCACTGCCAGACGTGCTTTCTGAAGTGAGAACCAAATACCATTGCCTGTGTCACCAAACTCAGAGGTAATAAAGATCAGCTGACCAAGTGAAAAACCACTCTTGCTTTTTCCTTCCCCTATCTGCAGTAAACAGCCTAGGCTACTTGCACAGGAGGGCGAGGGCCCCCTGCTCCTTATCACAGCTGCTGGGGTCCCCTTGCTCCCAGGCTGCCTTCTGCCCCCACAGGCAGGCTGCCTTCACCAGCCCCTTGGGGAGGGGGAATGTCAGCTGTGTGTAATCTTTGATGTGATATGGGTACAGCCTCAGCAGGTACAAGCAGTGAAGGTGAATATTAAGAGCTGCTTAGAGGATTGATTTTTCTTTAAGATGAATCTACTGTAATTAAGCCTAACGGAGATGTTCGTGCTAATGCTGCATTATTAATTGCCTGAATTCAATCCTTCTTTTTCTTTTTTTAATTTTTTAAGCATGTGAACTTTCTTTACCTTTTTTTTCCTTTAAGTCTTGTATTACTTCTCCTTCTCCCTCTAGAATATATGTTGGTGTGCCTTTTCTTCTTTCAATGTCTGTTTTCTCTCAAGACCAATTTTTTTCTGTTGTGTTTAATTGTTTTTCTCCTGATTTATTGTTCCAAGCCCATGCTAGGCAGTCTGTTTATTTATAATTTGGACTATTTTAAAATGGATACAGAGCTCTAGGTCAGTGTTTAAAAATTAACTAATAAAATACACAAATGAGGCCCAATGGTCAACATAAGATTACACATCCTCTAGGATTCACATGCTACTCCAAATAAACCACTGGGGAATACCAGCCCCAGCCCCCAAAAGCATGGAAAATTCACTAATTTGGACTAAAGTGGGCTGGTATATATGGGAACCCTTCATGGATAGCACCAGGCCAGTCTTCTTACAATTGAACCAGCAGGTGTTAGTATGAGCCCTAGAGAGGAGCGACAGGGATGGTGTGCTATGGCAGAGAAATGCCGGGCTCTGCCCGGCTCAGGTACCCACTTCCCAAGAGCCGATCCTTTCGCTCCTAGGCATTTTGGGAGAATGCAGTTCAAAGGAGAATAACATGATCCACACAATACATGTCAGAAGACCAGAGCATCCTGAACTTCTACAGCACCTTCATCCTTCCACTGTGGATGTTGCTGATTCCCTTTGGAAAGGAAATCCCAGGGAAGGTAATGTGTGCGTCCCGCAGAGACGCGAACCCACCCGTCACCTCCCGCTGTTCTGGCGCTACTCCACGTGTGGTACCCTGACATTTATATCCCTCTCTTCACACTCCATTGCAAAACTTCTCCAGTAAACAAACAAATGGTATCAGCCACTGTGTATATTTGGAGAGGCAGCGTTGCCTGTGGAGGAGGACGGGCAGCAGCCCTCGATGGGAACGTGCAGTGCAAACAGCCCTGCTGGCAGCAGGCGGAACGGGTGGCTGTGCTGCAGCCTGGCTCAGCTGCGAATGGCGTGGTGGGGACAGGGGTCAAGCCACTGCACCCCCGAAAGGGAAGCCGGTGCTGTGGTCAGCTGGCAGCCACAGAAACCACCATCCCCCCCCCCCCCCCGAAAACATGGTTTCCTATGAGTGGTGCCATCAGTGCTCTGAGGTCCATTGTCCCTGCATAAAGTGTGCAGCATGCTGAGGGGTGGCCTGAGGCAGCAGGGAGGAAGCAGTGCCCTTGTTCTTGCCCAGAGAGGCCTCACTGGCAAGGCCAGAGGGAGAAGTACACAGGCTGTGGGCTTTGCCATGCTGACTTGACACCTGGGCACATTTAGCCGGATTGCACAAACGTATGAAGCAGCGGCACGGGGTAGCCCGTGCAGTGTGTCCTGCTCATCCCCCTGCAGAGGTGGGGGCATGTCCACCAAAGGCAAGAAAACTGGAGATGCAGGAACTAAATCCACCTGCTCTGTCAGCCACTTAAGACACACAGGGCTTTCAGAGTGGTGCAAATCAGAAGCAAAACCTTCCCCGGGCGCTTGATACATGCGTGTTGCAGGATCCCCACTGCAACACCCGGGGACGGCTGTACCGTGTGCCCAGACAGAGGCAGGGCTGGTGTGCAGAGATGCTGATGCTGGACATGGAAACCAGCACCGCTCTCACTGTGAGCACGAGGGTGATTTAGCTGTTGCCCCAATGAAAACAAGATCAGGCTTTTTAGTGCGGTGTTAACAGCTATGTTAAAATCCTCACACTTTCCAACAAAAGAAAGTCCCTCAGAGAAACCCAAACACTCACACAAGCAACACTGGAAGTTGGCTTGAGTTACAAACACAGGAAATTAAATACAAAACCATGTTACAATAGCATTGAGGATCTGACTTAAAACAAGCCAGACTAGAGCATGCACTGCTCAGATGGCCGTATTTTTCCCTACCCCCACTCCCAGGGCAATTGTCTCTACAAATACACATGTGCATGTAAGTAGCTGTATGTTTGTATATACACATACATGCATGCACAATTCCTACCACATTGAATAAACCAGGCAATTAAAGGAATACAGTAGCCTTTCTCTGGACTGAGTTGGCCCAGTATACAAGTACACAAAGGTGTTTTAGCCAGGACTGCAAATATTGTATATTATGGGGAGAATGTTTGGCTTTATTTTCTTCATTCCCAAATGGAGATTCTTGCAAAGATTCAGTTCACAGCAAAATTTCACTACAAATGAAGGTTCAACCAAGAACAGTGTGAAGGTGAGAGCAATGACAAGAAGACGGAGTTCCTTAAATAGGTTTTATTGCTGAAGAAAACATCACATTTAGCCATCAGTTTCAATTGCATTAGCAGAAGACATGTTTATGTCAACAGAAATTCACACCAAGGGTTATGCCAGTACAGCGGGATTACCTGGAAAAATTACTCTCCCGACTGACAAAGCTTTAATGGGCTTTACAACTGGTCTTCTTGTGTGCCCCTTGGCATGCTGCCATCAGGTACCATTACACGGCCTCAGCAGAAGCCTCTTCTCACCTCCAGTTGCAGCGCCACGCTGCTGGAGGCCGGTGGAAAGGGGAGGGTGGCCTCAGGTTAACATGTCTTGACTTGTCCCTTTCTGTAGGCAAAGCCTTTTCCCTTTGCTGCAAATCCCTATCTCGTGGCCTCAGTCCTAGGGTACATGCTTGTTTTTCTGCTTTTATCTTCAAAACACTCACAAATGTATTTCAAATGAGAACTCTATTATGTTTTCCCTTCCTTTATTACACTTTGCTACAGTTTGTCAATACTGGCTACCGGTGTTATTTGAGGCCACACTTGAAAAAAAAAGGTCCTTCACGAGCTCTGCACATTTATCTGAAGTTCTGCATAAGGTCACATGTCTCCTCCAGCAGAAGGTCTTGCAAAGTTAAACAAAGTCCCCTCGCTTGCTCTGTCTGAGTAAATACAGACCATATTGGAGTAAATAAACAGCCAGGCAGTGTCCCAGACAATGGGCCTTGGCGATGAATTAATAAACTCTGCCTCTCGCATTAGTAGAGTGTGACTGGAACTGGCAGGAGGCCCTGGCGGGACTCCAGAAACGATTATTACTAGACAGAGCCAAAGGAGACTTGGCACGGCGTGGAGCCCACAGCTGGAGATTAGGTAACAGAGTCCGCCCGCTCGCCGAGCTGCCAGGGCGTTGGTTACCCTGACTGAGGAGAGGGTCAGGGCTCTGTTTTTGTACCTTGGATTCACGTAGAGTGCCTATCTCTGAAACTCACACTGCTCTGATCTGTAATCCATAGGTTTATTCTGCAGGATCAAACTGCCATCCCAAACCCTGGCAGCTGACCAAAATGCCTGTCTGGTGAAACTACAGAGGATGAGCCTGCACCATCCCTGTCCTGTGCAGCACCCAGAGAGGTGGGTGGGTGGAACAGGGCTTGTGGTACTGCACAGGGGACAGCTGGGCCACGCAGCGGGGCAGCTCTGTTCTGGGTGAGGAAGCAAGAATTCCTTCTGTGAAGAGAAGCCCAATCTGGGCTTGTCTTCTGAGCTGCAGGTTGAATCCAGAGACAGGAGGTCTGCTGAGGGTGTAAAGTCCTCCTAATGGCTTGCACTGGGGTCATCTGAAACCCGTGGGGAGCCACTGCTTAGCCAGCCTCTTCCTGAGCTAGACAGAATTGTCACCCAGACACACGGATGAAGGAGCTGTAAATAGGAAGGGACCATGGACAAATGGTAAGCTATCCCCTCTGATCCCACCTCCAAAGAAAAGGTGTCTGTGTTGCTTCATGGACTGTGGTGTTGCAGCCCCTGAGCTCTCTCCCAAGCCAAAAGAACCATTCTTGGAGATTGGAAGCCCAGCAGCCATGTTGGATGAGCACTGCAGCAACCTCAGGTAGCAGGTTTATCATCTGGGCTACCTCCAGCATGCATGCCCTGCTGACACAGCTGTTCTGCTTCCCAGAGCTGAGCTACTTTCTGCACCCAGTGTTGCACTGGTTTATTTAGACCTGCTTCTTGGATCTCTGACATGGGACTGCTCGTTGCCATGCACAGACATGCCTGTGTTGCAACTCGCATCCCCATAATCAGCTATAAACCTGTTAGCAATATATTAGGCGGGCTTGGCACTTGTGTGCTAGAGTATTGGTGGAGGGGGAGGTGATGCCTGCTCCTGCTGTGAAGCATTTTGAGAAGTATGAATGCAAAACTCAAGCTTTTTCAGGGTCTGCTGATGAAGAGAGGCTGTATGCAAAACCACTCTTCTCATTCATATACTCATGATGAGAAAATGGTGGCATGAACTCCATCCCTCCATCCCTGAGAGCCTCCACACCATTCTGATGACCCTAATTTCAGGAACATTTTTTTGGTGTCCATGTCTTTTACATCTCAATGACTGCAACTCTGAAAACGAAAAAGTAGAAATCAGCCTTTCTTAGAGCCATTAGCATGAATAGAACTACCTGGATTACTTTGAAAACACATTTTGCCAAATATAAGGTGGTAAGAAAAGTTACCAAAATGAAGAGAATGAAATCCTTGATTTCACATGTATGCTATAGCAAATGGCATTTTCTTATCCTCATTTACTGCTGAATATCCAACCTGTCCTGGACTGAATGCCCCCAGAGAAGAACAATAATAGTTTCCAGCTCTGAATACTGCCTTTTGTCATCAGGTTTGAAAGCCCTTCACAAAGGAGAGGAATCTCATTTTCTGTGTTTTTCCACAGGGAGAAAAGGGGTCACGCAGGCAGAGCCGGAGCACCGCTCCACTCAATGCCAGCCTGCTGTTGTGCTACCTTCCCAGGACACGACCATGCCCTCTCCTGCCACCCCGCTCCAGAGGCTGAAATGCTGAAATGTCACTTGCGAGGACTTGTCCGATAAACATTCCTTATCTATGCAGGAGACTGCAAATGCTCCTGGTGTGAGAGAGTAGATGGTGGTTGAATCAGGCAGAGGAGTTTCCAGTGAATGCTGACCAGGGCTAATGTAAAACTGACTCCACAGCCCTTTGCTCACTCTCCAAGCTCCTCCTTCCTCAGTAAGCAAGTGGGTTTTTTCTTTCATAACAAAACTTGAAGCGAAGAATTGCTTTCCATTACCCAAACTGCAGATCTTGTCCTTCTCCTTAAATCACCTTCAGCTTGATGAGCATGGGCACTCCTTGCTGGTGCCTCTAAACATCGCCTGGAGAGAAAACCTCTGCGGAAAGTGAAATTCAGAAGAGCTAATAAAACATTTTCTGAAGAGTTTGAATCTCTCATTCCAAAGAAAACAAAAAGGTCGGCTGACCTTTCAACCTGACCCTTTTCTTTTTTTTCTAAGGCATTAAGAAAAACATTCTGCAAACAATGAGTGCTCGTGGTAATTGTCCCTCCCCTGTGCCCCAGTTCTTGCCAAAAGCAGCATTTCAATGGCTATGGGGGGTGGAGGTTGAAAGCAAATGAGTGAGCAAGCAAATGCTGGCTTTCACACATCAGTGGCTGGCTAGCCCTGACCACATCCAAGGAGGTTCAAGGTGAGGGAGTCAAGCTCTCAGGCTGCTCCTCACAGATTTTTTACAGTTGCAGTGTCTGAAATATTCCAGTTCAAGGAACTCTGTGTTGGAAAATCTGTATGGGAATCTGTGTCGGAAGCATTCAGAAAGTCCAGTCAAAGGGTAACAAAAAGGGTCATACACCCTTAAAGTGAAGTATAATTTAGATCAATATCTCTTCCATCAGCTGTTGAATTCCACCTTCATGTCACGTGCCACATCTGCTCATTCCTGAGCCTGTCACAATCCTTCTAGTGTTAGGGAGAGGCCTGGTGTGAAAACAATTTCATGTTAAAAAAAAATAACTGTGCTTTTTATATGAGAAAAGCCTTCTTGTACATTTATTTCCATTGTTTTCCAGCACTAGGACCTGCAGTGGATCCTGCTGTGACATGTTTCCAGCTGCAAAAGGAATCAAAAGATTTAGGGTTGAGTTCCCTCCTGATTCTGGAACATGTTCCACTGTGCAATCTTTTGTAATATCTCTCTGCAATAAAAGCACTAATGCTCTCCAAGAGGCCTCCCCCTTTCACTTTCCTCATAAGAGGTGATGACAAGCTCCCAGCCCAATTGTCTGCACACATCCTTAACGGCATGAGCCAGAGATTTAGCTACCTTTCCTGGTTGTGACAATAACCTGTACACGGGTCCCGGGCAAACCATTTAATCTCTGCCCCACCCAGGCAAAATGTCCATAGAAATCTCTTCTTGCTAGTACTGGAGCAGAAGCATTAGCACTGCTGGGAGATGGTTGTGAACAGGGGGGCTTTCAGCTGCCTTTGGGACTCGGCTGCCAGGAAAGGGGACCTTGCCTGTGCCAGGGCTCATCTTGCTAACTCTGAGGCAGCTGAATCCATTCTGTAAAAGCACACTGGTACTGTCAAGGTCCTGCCTTTGAACGTGTTTCTCCAGCTGTAAAATGTGGATAGAAACACTGAGCGAGCTCTGTAAAGGTCTGCTGAGATTTAAGCTATGTTGGCATTCTCCTCCTCAGTGTTAGTAGAATTGGCAAACACTAGGAGAGAGCAGGAGGGTTTCTACTTTTCTTTGAATCATACTGTAAATCACCACAGCCCTGTAATTCCCAACAAACACACAAGTGGGTTTAGGTGCTGGTGTGGGAGGAAAAAAGAGGTCTGGGGGGGCGGTGGTAAGGTGGGGGTTGGGGGATGTGTGTGTGTGATGACATGATAAGTAAACAGTGCATCCAGAATCTCTTAGTTACCCTCCAGATTTACTTCTCTTCTTCAGCAGGGGTTTGTAGAGCAAAGTACAATTTTGTGGCTCTTCTTCAAGACCATTAACTCAATATAAAAATATCAGCACTGTTTTTATTATCTGAAAAAAAAGAGCTCAGAGCTGAGTTTTTGTGAGCAATGCTTGGTTCATTATACAATGACTCAGACTAGGTTTTGTGGTGGAGGATTCAGCTTTTCCTTAGTGGTAGGATTAAGATGTTCTGTTTCCATGATAATCTACCTTTCATCTCTCTCATGTTGCAAAATTCATTTTTACCTTGATCGCACACAAACCCCTTAAGTTTCTTGCCTTTGTTATTGTAAATAATTTACTTTAGAAATGCTGAATCATGACACTGAGGTTAGAGAAAATTGCACTTGTATTTAAAGTAAGAATTTTTCCCACATCTTCTGAAGATTCCTGGACTATTATTTTTGTGTGTCCTTACATTTTATGGTTCAAAAAAGTTCAAGTGGCACTTGGCTTGGCTCCCCTCAGAGAGGTCCAAACCTGAACCTTTTACCCTGGAGATATTTAATTCTAACAAATGATGCCTCCCCAGCGCTACGTGGCGGGAACTGTGCCTGTGTATCAGCAGGAGAGCTGCATGGGCAGTGACAGGACTGACTTCCTCCAGACCCTGCCTGGGTGGCAGAGCACTGGTGGGTCCTGGGGGCAGCTGTGTGGGCTCCCGTTTCTGTGAATGGTGTGGCACCTGAACAAAGGCAGGCTGCAATTCAGAGAAGTACTCCAGAGTTTGTGTGAACACCTGAAGCTTATGTTAACACCTTGGGCCTGCAAAGATTGGGCTAGAATTCTCCTGAAGAAAAAGATGATCGTAGTTCCTGGTTTTTATTTGAACAGAAATACAAGGAAAAGGAGCCAGAGCCCCAGCCCCAAGCATGCACCACAGCCCACCAAGCAGTCTGAAAATACAAGTACATCACAGTCTGGTGCCATGGCTTGGTTATTACCCAGCTGCAACCTGGCCCACGAGTGCCAGGGCTGCCTCTCGCCTGTCCATAAGCCGCCTTCAGCTGGCTGGATCACAGCTGCTGTGAGCAGACATGCACTGCTGCCCAGCCTCTAGGGGCACACAGCTACCGAGGCTCCTTCCACTCGCGGTCACAAATTGCACTGAGAGCTTGCTTGTGTGTCAGAGGGCCACACTGGATGTGAATGCTGAGACAGGGTGCCGTGTGGTGTGTGCTGCAGGCCGTACTGCAGTGAGTGGTTACCAGCAGCTAAGAACCGGTCTGAGCCCAGAATTCCTTTTTTCCCCATTTTTAATAGGTTTTTATGAACGCAAGGAGGAGATGCAGGAGAGTGGGTAGAAGACAGTGTGCATAATTTTCAATTTTATTTTGAATTTTCTTTTTAAAGCTATAGTTGGCTTTAAAACACGTTCCTGTGTTACATGTACTTACAGGTGTCTGTTTTACCACCCTGTGCACTGTCTACAGGGTTACTGCAACACCAGCACTACTTACAGAGTAAACTCTGATGGGATACAGCCAGTGGGGCGGGTCCAGTGGCCTTGGGCTGGCATGCACAGCTCCTGCCCTCTCTTCTCTGAGCTGGTTGGTCGCCCACTGCCTCTACCAGCGGCCGCCACCTCTGCTCCACTGAGCACTGGCCGGCATGCAGAGAGCCAGACAGGGGCCACCTTGTTAGTCATTTAATGAGTAAACAAATCATTTCTCCAGCGTTCTCCAGGATCAGTCAGCCTGAGCCAGAAAGCCAGCCTGGCAGAAAAGGGTCTCTTGTTCTGGCCCCCCTCTGCAGCAGCTGGTGAGGGGCTTCTCCCTCGAACTGGAGCAGGGCTGCCACACGAGCAAGCCCACTGTGTACATAGCATGTGGGACCACCCATGCCAATGACTTTTTCTGGAGGCCAGCTCGATCTGCATCAGTTAATCCATGTTTTCTGTGCATTAGACCTCAAGTTCTTTTATATTCCCACTGATAGTTGAGTTCTCCATTTTAATGGCTCTCATCTTCTGTAGATGTCAGCAGTACTCTGTAATTGTGGATTATTTAAGCCTCAGCACATCTTTAGGCAAGTTTAATACCCTCCATTTATAAAAGGTCTGGGTGAGGCCAGGCAGCCGTCAGAGGGTACGTGCCAAACTGCACCATGGCCAGGGATAAAGCCCCATTTTCCTCTGTTTCTGAAATGGGATGTTTTCTGTTTAATCTAGGCAACTCTGTCAAAGGATGGGGTTTCCCATCAGGATGCTGTGATGGCTTCTATGCATATGAGAGTCCAAACCAAAGTCCAAAGCTGAAGTGCTTTTGGCTTTTCCAGTGTCAAAATAACTATTTTACCTGTTAGTTGCCCTGTGTTTTACAACCCTTCACATCCTCTGTGACCTCACAACTTCATGGATGGACTCTCAGGAAGTGCTAGCCCTGCTTACAGACCCAGCTACAGGGCAGCCACTATTTTAGCTCAGGCTGGAAGGAGCAGTGTTGGAGGGCAGAGCTATGGGGAGTTGTAGGACAGCAGGAACATCGCCAGTCTTCTTTTCTCCCAGGCTTTATCAGGATGCCATGAAGACACTTGATGCTTGCTCCTGCTTCATGCTAGAGGCTTTGCCACCCTGTGCAGGAGTCACATGGGTGCTGTTCCTGCCAGCTCGGAGGCAGCGCTGCAAGGCAGGCAGACCTCCCTTGCCCTGTCACCCGCTCTCCCGAGGGGTGGCAAGGGGAGAACCGTGTGCTGGAGGATTTGAAACAATGCAGGTTGGGGGCAGAGCATAGGACTCATGAAGCAGGAACCTTTGGGTTGCGTGTTAGCACTAGAAACCTGCCAGAAATGGGACAACTGCAGGAGTGCAATTAGTGACCCGTATTCCTGGCTGTTTCCACGGAGTGTTCATTCCCCCTTCCCAGCTGTGCTAGGGTGGAGGTGAATTTGCAGTGCAGCGGGAGCACTAACAAGTTAATGTTTAACATTATTATTACCTCATCTTCCAGAGGCTCCTTCTAAACATAACAATTGACGACAGGCTCCTGATAGTTCGGAGAAGACCGACCTCAGCCCTAAGACTATGATGAATATGATTTCCCTTCCCCCTCTGTTTTGATTTTCTGCTCTGTTACTCCAGAGCATTGGCTGGCCATGACCCCTGGCTGCTTTTTCTGTAATTACCAGCTCCTGCCAGATTTACTGTGGAAGTTAATGTCTGTTCCAGCCAAGTCAGCCCCACTGTTACATTGTACGAGACAGTAACCCCTTCAGTACAGGCAGAGCTCTGGTGAAGCAAAACAAAGAGTCAGGAAAGGGGTTTCTTGAGGCCCTGGGGTTCATGTGCCTGACGAGGGTGCTGCATTAACAGGAGCACTTTCATTGTGCAGTCTTCCTCTGGGTCTTTCAAATCCCGTGGAGCACCAGGGGTGCTCAGTGAGGAAAGAACAAGAAAGCAACTTGTACAAGAGTTTACTCTGACAAACTCTCAGGATTTGCTCTCAGTCTGCTATGCACCTCTGGGCCATTTCTTCAGAGCCTGTGCATGGTCTGGTGGGACTTGCTTTAATAAATTAACATTCTGGACATTTACCCTTAAAATTGGAAGGATTTTTTTCAGATGTTGTTTTTGCAAGCAATTTTTTACATGCTCAAACGAAGCATGCTAAAAAGGGCAAGACTCAGGCTCAGATGGCTGTCCAGCAGATGCACAGGTCTCAGCTTCGGTCCAGCCATCAGAAACACCTTGTCCTGCACTGACACGTTCTGCCCGGCTGATCAGAGCGGCTCCTAGGCGGCACTCACTGCAACAGTGTGCAAGTGCAAGAGCATTTTAAATGTCTGCGGAAGGTGAAACATAATTGAAACATAGTCAAGGGCTAAATGTGGTTAAAATACAGTCCAGATTCTGATAGAAATTGTATTCAGCTATATCTAGGATAATTCCATCTAAGCCATTGGAGCTGTGGGGTACAAATCCTGTGCCATGAGGTCATGGGGAAATTAGATGAGCAGCCTTTGTACAGTGTGCACCACAGGAACAGAAGTGGCCACCACAGCAGTGAGCAACGTCAGAAACTTCTGCTCCAGACACAGCTGGGAGATAATCATGAGGAATCAAAGAGATCACGCAAGTACCAATCTGTTAATGTGACCCATTACTATGGAGGAAAAGGCACTAAGAATAGACCAAGTAGGCTTGAGTAACACATTTGCAACAAATTCTGCTCCAGGGCTCCCATATTTCTGTTTAAGACTTTGCAGGCAGATGCACAGCATGTGTGTGTCCTGTACAGTTATTCTTTGTGTTTTAGACTGAAATTTAGATATTTGGGGCAGTACACATGCAGTAGGGTCTGTGCATTTGACTTACTGGGGTGACTCCTGACACCTGTCTGAGACTCTGAGATGTGCTGCAGTGCAGCAAGGGGCTTTTGACCTCACAGGCCAACCAAATATTCAGAAAACCATGAGAAATCTATAAAGCTTAAAGAAAACAAAAATATCCAAAAATATCCAACTGGAGATACTTATCCGCAGAAAAAGAGGACACATCTGAAAATGTATATGTATGGGCAGCCCTAGTCTTCACCACAATTTGAATCTGTGGTTCACGGCAGATAGCCCATTCTTGAGGAAAAAACAGCACTTTCTTCTTCACCAACACCATCAGAGCCAACTTTCGGGTTTGTGGGGCTGTGAGTGGGACTGGGCACTGGAGCTGCTTTGGAAGGAGAGGCTCTCTGCTTATTCCCACTGTGGAAGCTGGGACTGGAGCCATGCCAGGACAGTGGGGCTGCAAGTAGCAGTTTGATATGTGGGGATTTACAGAACCCAGCTTTCGGGTAAGAGACCACCAGTGACTACAGACACACCTGAGGTATAAAGAGCCACTGGCTTTCTGCATCCAGATTTGACAGGAGCTCACCTGCACCGCTGTCCCAATGGGTGGGTCAATGTGAGTCCTGGGTTCTCCTGGGCTGTGTGCCTTTCTGCACTGATGGAGAACAGGAAGGGAAGGTCTACACCCTGGTGATGTTGGCAGAATACAAACAGGAGTAAATACAGAGTATCCCTATCAGAAACATGGGGAGATGAAAGTCATCTGCAGCACCCTGGGCACAAATTCTTAACCAGAACCAGGAAAAGGCTCACCCACCAGCCCCTCTAAACCCCAGGCTGAGTGAGGACAGTGAAGGGGACCCTGCATGGGCCTCTCAGTGATGAAGCAAACCTTCTCAAATCTTTTCTAGTCTGTGAAACAACCCAGTGGCCTGTCACGCGACGAGGGGACGTGTCTGGCAGGCTGGCCCTGCGAGATGCAGGGTCTGTGGCAGGAGGCCACAGCATCCTGGCTGCCTGCCAGCCCGCGAGGTTCTCCTCCTCCAGCAACCTGCCAATCTGCTGCCCCTGGACGTGCTGTCAGGGAGCGGGAGAGCAGCCTGGCCCCGCGCTGTGCTCAGGCGTGAGGTATTTATTATCCCAGCAGTGAGAAGGTGGGAGTTGGATCTGTTAGGAAGGCAGGGATTGGCTCTGCCCTTGGCACAGGGGATGCCTGAGTTGGGGACAGGAGGGTGCCGCAGGAGTCATGGATAGCACTGCGGATGGAGGTATCTGTCTTCTCAAGATACTCCAATGTGCACACGTGCCTGTTGCCAGTTGGCTACAATAATCCATGTCAGTACAGAGTACAGAGGGCATTGCCCTCTCCTTTCACTGCTTAGGATGACATCTCAGCTTAGTTCCCAGGAGATCGCCCCACAGCTCCTGCCCTTGTCCCCCGGCCTAGCAAGGTCTGCAGCGCTGCCTGCAACATGCTGCATGGAGTGTGCTGGGCACACTCAGGCACATTTGCCAGCCCTCTGGATGCCACCACAGGTTTTTAGGAGCAACCCAGGCTGCCACTGTGGGAGACTGTGCAGACATGAAGAGATGCTGATCAGGGTCCCTGGGTGAATTGTGAATGGTGTGCTCCCCCTCGGCTCTCTGCAGATGCAGAAGCCCTGCACAGATGTGTATTGCACAAGCCGAGTTGTTTCAAGGCACACTTGTGAAGCACCCCACAGGGTGTCAGGGATCACCAGGGCAGGGCTGACTGCTTGTCTGGTGCAGCTGGCTGGGTGCTTGCCCCTGGCTGTGGCTTGTACCCACACTGCTGAGAGGAAGGAAGATCCTGTTCCTGCAGGGAAGTTCCTGTTCCTGCATCAGGGCAGTGATGCTGCACTGGACCTTGCAGGCAGGGAGCACCCCAGGGTGCTGTCCACCTTGTGAAGGAACAGGGCTATTGCTTCTATCCTTCATCCCTTCTCCCTTTGGTATGAGGTACATTGCTGGACACGTGGGAATCTTTCAGGTGTTTTCATGTTAGGAAGAGTCCAGGATAGATAAATATGTGTTACAGGCCATTTGCAATATCTTCACCAGTGCAGAGTTTAAGAGTCTCCAATGGCTGCAGCCTGGCATCCTCTTGGGTACTCAAATAATTTCAAACCTTCAGCTTCACAGTACTGAGAGAGCTGGATTGGCAAAAAATGAGTTAGACTTTCTTGATTTTATATGACTGACTGGTTTTTCAAATATATTTTCAACGAATATTGAAATGTGAAATATATTGTCAGCATTTTCTTAAGTGTCTTCAGGTGCAAGTAAACATGATGGGAAATCCTTGAACAAGGGCTGGAGTGGGAGGTAGCCAATGTCAGTCCCATTTACGACATTGACTGGGATTTGCTGAATTTGTTGAGTTTGACTGCAGTTTTCTTGCCATTTTGGGGTGGGTACTTGTTTTGTTTGAGTAACTATTTTAATAGTCACAGCCTAGGGCAAGAGCTTTCTGTGTCTGTAAATTAATGGTATAGATGGGCAACTTGTCATTTTGAAACACTGAAGAATTACACCTACACTGCTGTGTTGATATGTACAAATACCTATACGCCGACTGTTTATTGCTTATTATTGGCAATTACACATACTGGAAAGCCTGTGTAGTGAAACCCTCCCTGTCACAAACACACACAGCTATCTGGTCACCAAGCTGGGGGGTTTTTCTTGTTGGGTTGGAGGCTGACACCAAACCCAGCAACAGAACAAAAGCTTGGTCAGAGGAAAGAGGGTTTGCAGTGTATGAAGTGAGTTTTGATTCATTCCCAAGCTCAGATGTTGCTTTGGGAAACATATTCTCTTCAGGCCTCTCGCTGTGACTCTATAAACAGAGGCAGCAACGGGCATTTGGAGGCACTAAAAGTGATTTAAATGATCCAGCCTGGGACTTTTGCCAAGCAGCACCTCCTTCTGTTTGCTGCGGGGGCTTTTCTGCCCTCCCCCTTGCCGGTGGGTTGGTCGTTGGTTTTTTTTCCTTCTTCTTCCATGCAAAATTTTTTGAGACTATCCTTTGAGACAATCTCTTTCTCCTAAAAGAAGAAGGAAAAAAAAAGCTTGCTTCTCCAGATGGACAGCTGCTCCCTGCTCCTTTTGATGTTGCTTTTATCTGCCAGGCCAGTGCTCTCTCACCCTCTCCCCTCCCCCGGAGGCAGTTTCCATGGGGGTCTCAGGGGAGCTTTGTCTCTCACATGTGTTTAAAGAGAAATGTGGAGCTGACACAAAGGCTCCACAGCTCGACCTTTCGCCCTCTGGAGTTATGAGGGCCATAAAGCTCGAGTCCCTGGTAACAGCGCCGATGACCAGGGCAGTTCTGGACACAGACAGAGCTTTTTTGGCAGAAAATTGTTTAACTAAAAATAGTTCTAGGAAGGAAAATAAAAGGTTGTGCAAACTAAGCAATGTCTTTTATTGCCTTATTTGGTGTTACTGGTAATAACATGAATTTCTTTGGTATGGCCAGAGGCAGATGGCTTCATTGCATTTAGTACCAATTTTGAAATGCATGGGGCACAGATAAAACGTGACACTTGCTGAGGTGCTGGGGACCAAGCCTGTGCTTGCTGGCCTGCAGATGCAAGAGGTGAAGGCTGCACTGCTGCAGCACTTGATGTGCAGCAGAGCTCAGTGGAGGCCCTGGCTGAGGCAAAACCTCCAGGCATCAAGGCTTTCTCTACCAGGCAATGGGAGACCTGCTGGAGAGGAGGAACCTCAGAGTCCAGCAAAGGGCTGAGGAGCAGCCAAGCCAGCCAACAAACAACCTTTAGCCTCAAGTGTCAGAAAAGTATTCAAGTGCCTTAGCTCCAGAGCAGATGAAGGGATTGCTTTTCCCTTACTGCTCACACCTGTGAGGCTCTCCCACCATGATTTGAGTCATTAGTAGTGCCATCTTTCTCTTGTTTTTAATTCCTATTCGGCCTGGCTGGCAGCAGATGTTGGATCCAGGTGCTCCAGAGCTGACACAAAAGGTTCACTAGTATTTGCTTTCCTGCTGAAGCTCTTGCCTTCTGCCTAAAATGAGCCAGATATGGAATGAATGTGAGAAAAACCCACCTGATTCTCTTGCCTCTTGTAGAGGGTATTTCTTTGCAGGAGAGTTGCAAGAATGTTGACTCCCTATGCATGAGTTATATGAAGAAGCTTGGAAACTCACAGATGAGTGACTTGCCCAGGACAGCTGCGAGCCTAATGACAAAGCGGCTCTCCTGAGAGTTGCTGAACACCAGAAGAGAAATTCAGAGGTGGATCCTTCAATTCCTTTGAGGGAAACTCTAATGCTTGAATGTGATAAAGGGTTGGTGACAATGAAGTGCTCCAAATCAAACTTGCTGCAGTGTGGCCTGGCCTTTTAGGCAGGGGTTTGAAAGCATGCAGGAAGACGGAGAAGGAGTTTCAAAATGTTTATGGAATCTAAATATTGTGAGAAAATGCCTCATTCTCTTTTGGAAGCAGGTTGGTTGGGAGCAGTGGCCACCTGTTACATATGTATGTGTGGGTGTATCAGGTTGATGGAGCTCTTATCAAGGCTTAGGGCTATGGCAGTAATAAGACATTTCCCAGGAATCTTTCCTGTAACTTTTGTTCTTCGAAACCAGATAAAGTGAGGGTCACTTGCTGTGCCACAGAGGGTTAGGTTTTTCCTACTCAAAAAAAAACTTCAGTAGGCTTTTATTTTAGGTTAAATAAAACAAAGCCAAGAAGCAGGGGGGAAAGGGGGAAACCAAGTCTCCAAGAGAAGGAAGAACTTCAGTGATTTATGCTGAGACATTTTGTGTTTTTAACCTAAATACAGCTACTGTTAGAGCAGACAGGGAGAATTTTTACACCAAAAGGTACACACAAAAACCAAAAAGACAGCATCTCTTCCACTTACATGATCTCTCACCCTGGCAGTCTTTTTGCGTGAAACGAGTAGCTTTGTGCATGAACATAAGTAAAACTCCCTGTGCAACCATGCACCAACAACCACATGCAGTAATTCTTCATGTAGCTGTGTTTGCCTGTCTTGCATGATAAGGTGCACATATGCACTATCATATTTCTTCCTATAAATCTTTTCTTTTCAGAAAGTTGTAAACCTAACGATAACAGCACACACTCTCTTAAAAGCAAGGTTGACATTGAAATCCTTGGCTTAAAAATGTTGCCTGGGGGGAAAAAGTCTCCATCAGTCCAAAGGCAGCAGATTTGGCTCATGTGCCAATTGTCACTCTCCCACCACACCACAGGGAGCATGCTGGGGGAAGGGATGGTGCAGAAAAAGCATGTGAAGGGCAAGCAGTCCTTCAACTCTGGCGATCCTTCAGTGGTATATGAGCCTTGAGGGGATCACATGATGGGAATAGAGTAAAACAACCATCTAGCTCCTCTAAATCACATCACCTTGTGGAATCAGTGAACACAATCTCTTCCCTCCCATATATCACCCTCACACCAGACAGATCTCGAATGCAGAGGAGAATTGAGCACTTCTGCTCCAGAGCATGTGTCTGTGGTTAATAACAGATGATCCTAATCACTACTCCTGGAGCCCAGGGCTAGCTGATAACTCTCTCTTCTGACTACTGACCCCCATAATCTTCTCATTCCTGAGAGGGAGCAGATATTGTGAATGATGAGTTTTAGCAATTGGGACAAAAATAGTCCTCCTTTTGCTCAAGGAATTCAGATAGCAAACTAAGGGAGAAGCAAAGAAGCTGAACAGCCACACTACAGGGCTGGGAAAGATCTTCATCATATGTCTGGATCTGTCAGAAGCTTGCTCTCAGTGACCTTAGGCAAATTAGTTAGTCTCACAGCCTCATTTTCTTCCTCTGGAAAAACTGAGATAATAATAGACAGCAACTCCAGAACAGCACTATGAGGATACCTCATTAATTGGTATCTTTATAATAAGTCTTGAATTTTCCAGAGGTATTATATTAACAGCTGAGAAACACACTTTGCTGAACCCACTTCTTTCGTCAGAGAGTGGTTTCAGTGCTTCTGCAGCAGCCCTTGAGGCTGCAGTGCCACTGAAGGGCAGCCTTACCAGCTCTCCACTTACACTTTAAAACCTCTGCGCCGGCAGCAGCAGAGTCACAGATGCAGCTGCAAGAAGAAACCACACACCACAGTTGTGCAGGTGCATGTGGGCCCCAGCGGGGAAGAATATTAACTATTTCCTGGTAATAGGGACACAGAGGTCCTTCACACAGCTCAAATAATCTCAGCACAGTTCCAGGACATGGCCTGTGTGGGAAGCTACTATCCAAATGAATAAACAACTGTGCTTAACAGATCCTAGCTTATTTAACTGCAGACTGTATTCTGGATTCTCTTTCAAATTCAGCTAGGTTTGTGCATTGTGTCCTGTATCTTCAATGTGGCAGGGAAAGCTTTCATCTTATGACTTCCATTAGTGTTAGTTTAAAGCTTTATTTCTAGAAGGCATGGTTGATATTTACCCCAGTATTTCAAGATCAGATCCATTTTGTGTAGCAAGCTAATCATATTATTTGCATCTCTCCTTGACAAAAAGTTGCAGGATCATTCTTTGTTCCCACAAGGTACCTGGGAACTAGAAGAAAAATTTATAATCGATGCTTTTTTAGAATAGTTTTATGTCTTTAGGAGAAAATTGTTTTGTTATAGTCTTCTAATATGTTCTTTAATTATAATTATTGTATGAAATGGAAATGACATGCTTATTTGCAAAAGTAACTAGGCATGTTTCCCTTCTCTGAAAAGACTGAAGTGAGAATGAGGCCTCTACTATGAATGCATGCAGCTACATTTTAAAATCATTTTCTATGAAATTGCTTCCAGTTATCTGGTTTGCTAGAATATTAACATGCAAATCTAGGCAAAGTAGATTTTTTTTATACACTAAATACCTGTGAACCTATTAGGATTGGCTGAGCTGAAGCTGCTAGAGGAGATAATGATGTTCTGCTGAAACAGAGCAATGCTTCAGTGAACCCTGATGATGACAATACATTGAAATAACAAGATGTGGCATTGCAATCCACCCACACATCATCATGCATCACACCAAAAACGTCACGACGTGCTGATGGTTAAGTTTCTCTTCTAAAATCACAAAGCTGGCAGTTCTAGCTGCAATGCTCACAGCAAACTGTCTCTTTTCATTTCATGTCTTTCTGGTTTCAACTGTACCCAGGATCTTTCTTACCTGAGATGGTGATGGTGGATGCTTCATAGAATTTAAAAATGGGATTCAGAAAAATACTTAGCCATCCAAGTTTCCTCTTACAGAGCGCCACCTGAACAGCAGGAGGCTGTAAAATGAGGCAGAAAATCTAGTAAGAAAGAAGTGTGGCACCAGATTTCCATGCTGTCTTGCTTTCAAGCAAGAAGTGGTCTCTGTCTTTCAATTCTACTTGAAATATAACTTCTTCAGGTGTTCCAAATGCCTTTGCACTTAAAAATGTTTAAAAGCTGAGATGTGGCATGAATTTCAGAAAAGGATTTAAGGGTGGTAGTTATTACTATTATGGCAGAAATTCCATCTATGCCATCTATGCCATCATAACAAAATAGTTAAGACAACTTTTTTTCTGTCTGCCTCCTTGTCTGTTTGATAAATAAGACAACACATTTTTCACAACCATCTTCAATGTTCTACCACTGATAGAGCTAAAGTAAGATGAAAAATTTTAGGAAAAAATGCTGAAATGGATCAGGCTAAATCCAAAGAGGGCCATTCAGCCCTCAGCCTTTCAGGTGATAGTGCCAGTAATATTTGCAGTAACGGGCATCTAGTTAGGGCAGTGATATTTTGTTATGGGAACTCCCATCCACTGGGCCCTGAACTGAGCATGCAGGTTTCACACTGCAAAGGCAAGAAGCAGTTCCTCAGCAGAAAGAGCTTTGGATTGCCATTGTGCACAGACAGATTTAGAAACAGGGAAGAGTCTTATGGACCCCATTACTGATCAATAGAGCCACTGTTTCCTGAAGAATGGCATTGCATACATATAAAAATAGCATTTAAAAAGTATAAAATAGATGTGACGCAGTGCATGGACATCTTAGCAAAAGGACTTCGGGTTCAGGAACTTCCTGTACAGACACAAGCTGCATCTTCTCCTTGTTCATACAGGAGGGGAAATGAAAGACGAGAAACACCAAGGGTGGGAATTAAGACTGTTTTCATTTCCTCTTTCTTGTTTGTTACTTGGTCTTTCTCTAGTAAAAGAAAAAGAAAAAAACAAAAACAACCCGGCAACAAAAAACCCAGCTGCACCTGGGGTTTTCCATAAATGTTCTCTTGCAATTCAACTCGTTCACCTCCTGGCAACACTGAACTCCAGCAAAATACAGTGCACTCTCTCTTTAAGAAAGACTGCTCCCTGCCCAGCTGTTGACTTGCCTGAAGGTGAGACCTCTGCTTAAATTCATGGCTCCAGCTGTCAAAAGCAAAGAAAAGCAGCTTTTCCTTGGCGGCTCTCTGCTTTGGGTAGAATTTGACATCTTCCTCAGTCAGCAGAATTTAATCAGCATCAAGTGCCCACAGCCACTCAGCTCCACCACTGCTGGGGCTGGGGCTAGGGAACCAGACCTGCGGAGGAGAAGAGGGGGAGAGTCCTCAACACAGCAGGCAAAGACACAGGCACAATCACACGTTTCTATGGGAAATCCAAAGCTTGTCACCATCTAGGGAGAGCCTCATTATCCTATTTGACTTAAGAATTGCTGTTATCATGCAGTAACCTTACCCGTCTCAGAGTCTGCTGTGTCCTCCTGAGCAGCTGAGAGCAGTAAATGGAGTGAGTTATTGACAGCTAACAATGATACTGATTTCCAAAGTAAACCTGCTGAAATGGGCTCAGGGATATAGTTTCCCAAATTTGAGTGGACAAGTAAAGCCAAGGGAGCAATTCCTGATATCGTTATGCCTTGCTTGTCCTCCTTCTAGGGAAAAGAGCACCTTAAGTTATTGTCACATAGATGCCAACAAACTAAATGATCCAGCACATGTCAGAAAATTCTTAAGCTGAGTGCCTAACCTATAAAGCCTAGCATGTGATGCATTCATGAACCTCAAATGGTCAGATCAGACAAGTGTGTGCACACATAGTTGCACTCAGACTTGCCTATGGACATACTACAGCAGGAGGGCATTTGCTTTTTATCAGTACTGTCACCTGCTTCCTGCAACCAAGGCCCCAAATCCTGCAGAGAGAAACACACTGGGAACAGATCAGGATAAGGTGGCAGCCAGGGAGGTGAGGGTGTGGCAGTTCCCAGTCCAGGTTTTGACCCTGTACTGATGTGTGTTTGGGGACTGCACTGTGCCGTCACTGGGAGCCAGCCTGGCTGCCCCAAACTCTCATTCCTCCCACCTGGAGTAGCTGCACCCAGCTCTGGGTCTTCAGCACAAGAAGGACACAGATCTGTTGAAACAGATCCAGAGGAGGGCCATAAAGATGATCCGAGGGCTGGAGCACCTCTCCTATGAGGAGAGGCTGAGACAGTTGGGATTGTTCAGCCTGGAGAAGAGAAGGCTCTGGGAAGAGCTTATTGTGGCCTTCCAGTACCTAAAAAAGGAGGCTACAAGAGACATGGAGAGAGACTTTGAACAGGGGCATACAGTCATAGAACAAAGGGGATTTGCTTTAAGCGGAAAGAGGGTAGATTTAGGTTATATATGAGGAAGAAACTCTTTACTGTGAGGGTAGTGAGGCACTGGAACAGGTTGCCCAGAGAAATTGTGGATGCCCCATCTCTGGAAGTGTTCAAGACCAGGTTAAACAGGACTTTGAGCAACCTGATCTAGTGGAAGGTGTCACTGCCCATGGCAGAAGGGCTGGAATGAGATGATCTTTAAGGCCCTTTCCAATGCAAACCATTCTATGATGTTGGGGGACTTGCTTAGAGCGAGATGACTGCTGTTATGCCAGAAGTGTGCTCGGGGTGCTTTCTCAAGGAGACCTTGCTTACCTATTTAGAATAAACTATACACAGTAAGTTATTTGTCTGTATATTTTCAACACTCAAACTCCAGGCATTCCTATACATGTAGTTCATTTTCTAGCACCTGCAGCTATTACCCATTTCCTGACAATATCATCATGCCCGTTGAGGAGAGGAAGGACATGTTGGGTTGTTCTGAGGTTTTTTGAGGTTTTTTTAATGTTTACCTCTTCCACCTGTTTGATATTAGCCTGCATAATGGCCTGGAGTTAAAGCAAAGGAGGCTGCTGCTGGGAGCAAACAGGAAATGAAGCAATACCCTAGATAAGGTGGGCAAGGGCAGCAGAGAAACAAGCCTGTGGGGATATTAACTGGTGAATCTCCACGTGCCTCTAAGCAGAGGGGGTGATTAGCTCTCCTCAGATCCAAGCTAGGTATCAGAGGGATACTGAAGCACTGAATGCCCCTCAGCTAGGAAAGAAGAGGGGTGAGAAACAAGGAGATGGGTAAGGGGGGAGATGCTGCAAATGCAGGTGGGAGTGCAGGTAAAGGCTTGCTGCTCAGGGAGTGGGGGACAGCTCGCAGGTGCATTGCAGCCCAGCAGCTTGACAGTGATCAATGTAGAGCTCCGGCTGTGAACTGTGTACTCTCGCAGCCTGTAGCCATGAATGTGGTGGGTTTTTTTCCCCTGTTCCTTTGTATTTGGGGAGTGAACTTCATAAAACCTGCATTCATCGTTTCTGCTCAGCCACATGACAAACTTCTACTGAACTGTGTCCTGGAGGGGTGATGCAGCCACAATAACAAGATCCCTCCTGCTCCAGTCATTAAGAACACTGCATTTCTCATGTCACAGAGCTGGGGGAGGGGACCTAGAGCGGCCGAGAAAGCAAATCCCGCTGAGGATACTGTTTCAACATGAAGGAGACCATTAAGCCAGTGCATTTACCTACAGAACTCACCGTCAAATGTCCTATCAAAAGACATACTTTTAATCTTATGAAAATATCGCTCATCTTTCTCAACATTTGCCTTCCAAAAAAGCTGTTACTGATAAGCAAACTTACAATCTTGCTTCCCTTCTTAAACCTCTTTAAAGCTTCGCAATGCTAAAAGGCACAATGCTGATTTTGTGTTCTGTCTGGAGCCTCTTCTGAAATGATATTGCCTGTATATATAGGAGCAGCTAACTGAAGGCATCTGTTGAATGTAACTGTTTGAATGCTGCATGTTTGTTCTATATGTATTATTTTCTTTATTACTTGGAAATAATATGTCTAATTATGTTTTTCTGACAGTGATATTATTTGTGAAGGTGGTTTTCTGCTGTCAGTCAAGTTCAGTGAGTGGTCAAATACTGTTTGTAATTTTTTTAGTAAAATTTTGTTATTGATTAATAATGTAGCTGTGTATGTTTAATTATTTTAATCGTTCTTCCCTGCGTCTTGTAACTAGAAGAGGTGAGATACTCATTCACGAGCAGATCATCAGTTATTATTCACTCTAATGCAATTTCATGGAAGAAGATGAACTGTGACAAACTCTGTGTCTGTAGGATTACCTGCTGTACAGCACTCTGCTTGTGGGAAATGGGCCAACTAATAATGCTGGATTACAGAATAGATGGAAATGACTGAAACGTATTTTCTTTTGGGATCAGAAATGTTTTGCTAGAAGTCTTAGAACTTTCATTAAATTTAGTGACAGCAACTAGCATGCACTATTTTTAAAAGTACACATTCAGCAAATGTCTGCTGAGAACTTTACCAACTCCATTTTCTTTGTTTTCTAAAAAAAGGTCCTATAGATTCTGACACAGCCAAATTGCTGTGGCATGCAAAAATACAAGTGTTAGCTAAACCCTGGTAATTGTACAAACATGTGCTTTTAGCTGGGGCAAACACAGGATGAATGACATTAACTTTTCTCTTGGGTATAGACTAAACATACTTCTCCTCTCAGGAGGAGTCATGATTGCAGGTCCAGCAGGGCAGCCTGGCTAACGGGCAGTAACTGACCTTAGCCTGAAGATGTGTCCCAGCTTGATGTGAAGCCCAGCTCCTTCCCAACAATGACAACAAGGGACCTGACCTGGTGAGTAGAGAGGGAAAGTGTATTATTAATGTTATTTAATTTGCATTACTGTGATACTTAAGAGCTCTGGTTTGGATTAAGGACTTTGTTGTGCTAGGCTCTGTTTAAACACACATAAAAACACAACAGCGTCCTCAAGAGCTGCCTGCCTTACACAAACACACATGGAAGTCAGGTATGGTTTCATGCTGAGGTTGGGCTTTGTCTTCCTTAATGCCTTGTGCTGTGCCAAGCATGTTGTCAGTTGTTGCAGGCCCTCCATATCTCACAGCCCACACCTCAGCCTGCTCCTGGCTGAATTGGTAACTCAGCAAGTGCTTGTGTTTGCGTAGTATGCAAGGTACTTGAGGCCAAGTAGGACAGACCTCCTATCTTAAGGGTAGCTACAAAAAGACCCCAAGTATTGCAGTTCTGAATGGGAAGAGCTTGAACTGGCTGAGCATGGAAAACAAGCACCTAGCACTAAGCAACTCAGGGGTCAGGAGAAGGCAGAGTTGATCTGGCGTGGGCAATACTACAAGACCTCTTGAGACTGCTGCATGCTTGATGCATGCAGGATGACTAAAGGGCCACAGAGCTTGTTATTCCATGGGAAGTATCTCTCCATCAACTCTGAGGCAATCTGTTTAAAAACAACAACAAAACTGCCTTTGGAGGCAGCTACTAAAGCAGGACCAGTGAGAAGCAGTTAGTTTATCCTGTGAGAAATGTGAATTTGTTTTGCCTGTAGGCTGTTCATAGGACTTCTGGCTTTAGCACAAGTATCATAGAATGTTAAGGATTGGAAGGGACCTTAAAGATCATCTAGTCCCAAACCCTGCTGCCATGGGTAGGGGCACCTCCCACTAGACCAGATTGCTCAAGGCCTTAGAAATCCTACCTTATTCCCTAAAACTTCCTCAATAAAGGTGAGTTATAAGCAATATCTGTCTTTCAAAGCAGCGATTCTTCTTTTACCCTGTGAAGGAATGGTGGCATGATCCTGAGAAGGAACTGGATAAAAACCTGTTTGGGTAATATCCAGTGTTCAGTGGCCTATAGTGACAGATTCATAGTGGTGTACATCCAAATGGTGCTTGAATTTATCATTTTCTAAAAGTAAACAAAGAGCTCTCTGTGCAGTAATCTTCTAATTTCCCCTCTTTCTCTCAACATTAAAGATTTGACTACATTACTTCTTAAAAACCTAGACTCATAGAATATCATCAAAGTTCAACTCCTGGCCCTGTGCACGACATCCCAAGAGTCGCACCATGTGCCTGAGGGCATTGTCCAAATGCTTCTTGAACTCTGTCAGGCTGTGCTGCAACCACTGCCCTGGGGAGCCTGTTCCAGTGCCCAACCCCCCTCTGGGTGAAGAACCTTTTCCTAATATCCAACCTAAACCTCCCCTGACACAACTTCAGGCTATTCCCTCAGCTCTTGTTACTGGTCACTACAGAGAAGAGATCAGTGCCTGCCCTTCCAATTCCCCTGATGAGGAAGCTGCAGGCAGCTATGAGGTCTCCCCTCAGTCTCTGCCTGGATGCAGACCAAGTGACTCCACCTACTCCTTTTCTGGTTTCTCCTCTAGACTCTTAACCATCCTTGTTGCTCTCCTTTGGATGCTCTGTAAGAGCTTTTTATCTTTTTCCTACTGTGGCTCTTAGAACTGCCCCCAGCACCTGAGGTGAGGCTGCCCCAGTGCAGAGCAGAGAGGGACAATCCCCTCCCTTGCCCAGCTGGCAATGCTGTGCCCAATGCCTCCCAGGACAGGGCTGTCCCTCCTGGCTGCCAGAGCACTGCTGACTCATGTTCAACTTTCTGTCAGTCAGGACCCCCAAGTCCCTTTCCACAGCACTGCTCTCTAGTGTCTCATTCCCCAGTCTGTATGTACACTCAGATTTGTCCTGCCCCAGGTGCAGAATCTGGCACCTGTCTTTGTTGAACCTAATTAGAAAACTAATTTAATAATATTATATTTATAGATAGCCAGTCAGTTTGGTTGTGTTCAAGATCTGCAGAGTGCCCATCTGGACAAAGTTCATCAGTATGGCTACAGCATCATTTACATGTAAGTTGTATGTGATGTGCTGCTTGCAAATGCAGTGTCTTGTGGGTTAAACAAGTTATGTGGTCAGACTGATTCCAGGAAAGCATTTACATATCAAAAGATGTAAGAATTCTCAAAACTGGTATACGCTTAATAAACAAGCGTCCTCAGGTGTTGTTCAAGATGGTTTGGTTTTGTTCGGAAGGAAGGATGCAATGCAGCCAAGGTGTTGTGGTCTGACTGATAAACCAGTTCTGGTCGAGATGGGGCACAGAGCCTACACCACTTAGCTAACCTCATTGAAGAAGCGAAGCAACTTGCGTCTTCTTTAATGTATTGCACTCTGGCTCACTCCTGTGATCAGTCACTCCCCAACAAAAAGACACATTTTTACTCTTGTAGACAAAATGTATAAACATTTGACCCCTGGAAATATGATATACAGCTAAAGACAGCCTTTGGAAAACCTGGAGTATGTACATGCATTAAAAATTTCTCCTATCTCACAGGACCAGCATGGTAGAAAAAAAGATAATCAGTTGTCTCTCTTGGTCTCCCTCTCCACCCCACTCCCTCATGCCCTTGCACTCCCCCTCCCTTTTACTGCAGGATGTGCCAGCATTTGTCTTGTCAAAAGCCAGTCTTGGATCTTAAAACTGAAGAAAACTCCAGTGAGTTTGTGACTAGCTCAGCCTTTACCAGGCCTCTTGTCCTCCCCCCCAGCCTGCACCATGAGCAGAGTATGTGGTGGTGGGTGTGCTCTTGGGAGATGCAAGAGAGGGGCACATGGCTCCCTTGCAAGCACATAGTTCAGGCTTTCATAAATCAGGGAATGGGAAGTGTGTGTAAATGCATGCTGGCAGAGCATGAACAGATGCCACAAGCCATGGGACAGTAAGAGGGTGCTACCATTCAGTTTGATCTTGGTCTGTACTTTCCATGGTGAAGTCAAATGAACAAGTGCTTTGTGGGCAGTGATAGGGACCTGGGTCCTTCTCTGGACTCAGGGCAGGTAACATCAGCTGATGGCTGTGGGATTTCCACCCACCGCCCTCCACTACACCATACACACGGTTGTTTGCTCTCCCTGTCCAGGCAATCTCTGGCACTGCTAGAAAGACTGCCAGCAAATCTTTCCACCATCACCACTTTTAGCAGTGGTGATTTCGTGACATAGAAAACTGTCCATTTGGAGTTGCAAAGCAGCTTATTTTCCAAAGAAACTACCAACCAACATTTGGGTGATTCTCCTTCAGCCACACTCAGTCTGGTCTGAATTTCAACCAGGAACCAAGATACGACAGCTTCCAGTTCCCACCCCTGGTACCTCACAGTGTCTTGTCCTGATCATTAAAGATTAAATCACCCTGTGAGTAAACATGTATGCTGTTCTTAATGCATATGCATCTGCAAAGTCCATGCCAGGACTTGGGATGGAAAAGGTCTGGTGGGACTTTATGCATCATAAAATGTTAATAACTTGTGAAGCTCCATCCTAAGTTTGCTCTATTTCCCCCTTGTTAAATTTAAAGGAAATTTTTTAGATAAGCTTGTTCTCCTGGTCATTATTTCATATAACATCTTGTTTTTGTGTTAAGGTCATGATTTAGTTTAAATTACTAATTCTCTCTCCCTGTTGTTTTCTTTTCTGACATATTTAAATGCTCCTGTCCCTGCTCATCCATTCTTGTTTTGTTGCTTTCAAATCAGTTTATTTTACAGTCTTCAGGGCAGTTTTCATTTTCCTGATCATCAGGGGTTGTGGTCTATTTATTTTTGTAAATATGGGTAACAAGGGCTGTATGCATTGTTCGGGATGAAGTTTTGATACTGCCTTATACAATGGTGGTAATGCTTTTCTAATCAACTAAAGTATCTTGTCTAATATATCCTCTGACTCTGTTCACCTCTTCCATGGCTGTGTCATACTGGTGGCTCAGTTATCCTGTAATGGATGAAAAAGTTTTGGTCTTTATTCACCACTGTTTCTTACAGTGTCCCTGTCTTTACAGCAGGAGCTCCTGCTGCCTAGGAGTATGACCTTTATGCTGTGAATTTCTGAAGTCATCACATTTTTCCTGGTATCCTACTCATCCTCTCTGTTATGTGCCATCTCACCTTCAGTATTTTCAGTACTTTAGTAATTTCAGTAGCACGCTATTATTATTAAATTTATGCCTCCATCAGCCCTGCTTAAGAGAAATAATAAATAACATCTCCTTAAATTTTGTCTTATACTGTTCCTGGTGGGAATCTCATCTTTAAACTTATAACACAATACTTCTGTTGCAACTCCTTTTCATCAATGGCAGAAGCTATGTATGCGCCTTTGCCCATCTATTTCTGCCAAACACTTTTCTCCAGTGCAAGAAAGCCAGGAGGAAAGCAGACCTCTTAACCATGTGGCAGAGAACAGAAGCGTGTCATGATATGATCAGCCCTGAGCAGAGATGGGAATAGGATCCCTAGAAGTACTTGGCAAAGCAGTTGACATACCTATGGAGGGGGACAGAAAAGGATTTCTGCTACTTGTACAATATTTCCAAATATGTTTTGGGAGCCACTGTGGAGGCACATTTTACTGGGGTTCAGCAATACATAGCTGTGGCCTTTACTCCATGCACAGAAGAGGCTAAAAAACACCCAAAAAGAGTCTTGAGTTTGTGTGGCAGTTCGTCTTCAGTCTGGTCAGTCTGTGGGGGAAGTCTCAGAGCTTTGAGTGCAGTGTTTCCAAAGGCTGAGAACAAACCCTAAGCATTTGTAAAAACCGCAGAGTGTACAGTTAATACACCCAGATGTGCTGTCAGCTCCACAGCACTGCACTGGAGTGGATGGAGTGTGTAAATCTTGGAAAGGTTAAAGCTGAGAGACCAGTGATATGCATAAAGACTCATGTTCCTTCCAGGAGAAGGAGGAGGAGGGGGTTGAGGTGTTATCATTCTCCATTAATCACTTACATCTCCAACCTGCCTAAATCCTCTGAAAAGAACCAGCAAAGAAAACACCAGCTGCTGTAGCTCCTACTTTTTCCTCTGTAACCACCAGTCTCCCTCCCTCCTCCCTGCCTTCCCCAGACTGTTTATTTTTACTGCTCGTGAATCAGCCAGAAACTTGCTCCCTGCAACAGGATCAGCTGAGAACAAGCTGCAGATTGAATGTTCCCTGAGATATCCTGGGTTTGTTTTGTAGCTTAGGACCAGGAGCAAAACAGTGGAGAAAATGAGAGAAAGTGATACCTTCTTCCTCACCCAGAGATGGGACTTTCATTCTGCAGAGAGTGGGACTTTCCCAACTTGTTCTTTGAACAGCACTGCAGCTTTCACTAGAGATTCTGAGCATGCTAAGCTTATGAAAGTCACTTAAACTGTGGGTGCTTTGGGTAGGGAACCATTGTTTTATACAGGCGTGCCTAAGTCCTACAGCAGCCTGAACCACTGCACCAGAACACCCCACCACACCACAAGCAGCACAACACTCTTCTCTTTGGACACAGCTGTGCTGGGATGTGAGCAAAAAGAATAGCAAAAAGATTCATCTTCCAAGCTCGATTGCGCCATGGCTACCCCAGCTCTGACATTAGTGCTTCAGCTCACACCAGAGGCAGGGGCGGGGAAGTCCCTATGTTAGTGAGGTCACTACCCTGCTTAGTGAAAACCATCCTGAGTGACAGCCAGGTACATGACCGGGGTAGTGAAGAATGGCAAGTGGTGACAGAGAAGTGACTGATGGGGAGGAAAGGGCTGAGACAGAGGGAAACAAGGGGAAAATTGAAGGAAAAAAGGAACTGAAACAACCCCCCTAAGACAATTTTTGTAGGAAAAGAGAAAAAGAGAAGGTAAAATCATTCTTGGGAAAATGAGCATCTTCCTCAGCCAGGACAGGCTTGTCTCTCTGGTGCCTCTCTGAACCCACACTGCCTAACCACAATACCCATGAGTGCAAGACCTGTGCATTCTCCTGCCACACCACAGTCCTGGTCCCTAGTTGGATCGAAGTACTGATCCCCAAGCAGTGAGAATTTGGGGAATCACTTTTGGAGTCCTGTCCTCCATAGAGCAAAAAACAAGGAAAACCTTATTTACAGAGCTGCCAAAATATTAGCTTTCTCCAGATTCTTGTGTTCAAACAGTCCACAGGCCACCCTGACATTTGCCATCTGACAAATCATGTGATCCGATTTAAATCCAGCATTTCAGTTTGTATGCTTCTGAAAGGCATGAACTGCTACCCCTGTCACCAGGTGGAATGGCAAAGCACTTGACTTGTGCAAAGGGGTGCGTCCCCCACGCAGCAGTGCCACGGCACGCACGCAGAGGCTGAGCTGTCAGCTGGGCTCTGGCCTGGTGCAGAACTGCTAATCTCACACTGAAGAGGCTATTTGCTGCCAAGACTTCTCTGCCAAAAGATAACTTTATAATACTGATAATCAGGTGCCTTGTGATGATAAAATGCCTGTTGCTTGCCTCTGTATGAAGAGTTTCTTGCTGACATGCTACTTATTATGGCAAACCATGTTAATTACAGAAAAAGTAGTCTTTCACTGAAAAGAATCAACAAAATCTTATCTTAGCCTAGAAGTGGAGAAAGTGCAATCAATTAATTTGTTTCTGAGTCTAACCTCTAGACATAATAGATTTTATAGCATGGCTATATATTGTAATTACAGGATGGAGCAAGTCTATACTGTAGCTTGTATTTGAGTGTGTAATGAGGAGTGAAAGATTGATGTTCAGTGTGGTCAGATGACTAATACACTGTTAAAAGCTGAACTGGTCGAGCAAGAGTAACAGGCACCCGAGATAGCATTTGATGTCTTGCTGAATAATGATGTTGTTTCCTATGTTGATTATCTTCCTTTAACCTGGTAATTAACTTGTTCTAAGAGTACTGAGTGCAACACAACATTGAAGACACTGCTACTCCATGGGTAGCTGGTGTCATGCCACTGCTCATCCCTGTGGTCTTTTTTCTCCCTCAAGAACACTAGGGGATTTTCCCAGACTGCACACAGTAGGCATGGATATATAAACACATGTGACAGATGACAGATGTCTTCTGAGAAATTGCATTAATGATACTCTTCAGTCTTGTCTGGGAAAACAATGAAAGTAAAGACGAATGTAAGAAAACACCATACCTTGATTGCAAAATAATGTTAGGTAAACCTTTAGCATAGACAAAGTCACTTTCATCCTAGGATTTGTGGGGGCTTTTTTTGTGTCAAACATATCCTTTCTGTAATGTGCTTCATAAAGACCTAGAGTACTCTTCCTCCAATGGAGTTCAGTGGGGTTTTAGCTCTCCTGCTGTGTTCAGATGATGATAAAACAATGTTGGGTCATTACAAGGTTTAAGCATGGTAGATGCCCTACATTTACTGTGTCTCTCTGTCTGAGTTCTCTGTAAAACTTTACTGTGTGCTTGGCAGTTTAAGCCCCGGAGATTTTACTGATTTTTTACTGGCTTTATAACCCAATCATAACTTCTCTAAAAAAAACCCCCAAACCAAAACCAACAGGTGGGATTGAGGTTTCACTGCAAAAACAAACAGACAAACAAAAATTTTAACAAAAGAAATCCTTCAATAAGGAGGTTTCTAGCACAGTATTTGGTAAACTTAGTGCAATACTTGCACACTGTATCTTCAAGCAATGCCACTCCTGAACTTTGAAAGCTGTAGGGCTCAGTTGTCACAGAAGTTTTTAAGGCTACAGGAAATAACAAAAGACCTGCATTTGTAATATCTGCATTGCTTCTGATAATTTCCTTGTCAGGATTGCATTTAAGGCTCTACGAGCTTGACTGGCAATGTCTAGGCTACCTGCTCCTGCAAGCAGGGGTGACTCACCTGGAATTTCTATAGCCTGAGCACTAACAAAGAGCCTGTGACTTCCCATCTGCCTGGGGCTCTTGTCTGCTGCCCTGTGTGCCTTTGAAGACAACATGTATTCAGAAACAGAGGGGGAGGCAGAAATAAAGGGACAGGGATAGCAACAAACCCAGATTACGGTTTGGGCACCTGCACTTCCTGTTTCTGAGTGGCTCCACTCACAGTTACAATGCTTAGTTTCTTCTGCTTTACAGAGGTACCCCCTGCAACCCTTAATGTCAGAAGAAGCTTTTGGTCAACAAAGCCAGTAAGTGAGGTAGGATTTGGATATGGAGAGGCATCACCAGAACCAAACTCTGTCATGGTAGCAAGGGATGCTTCCTGAATGCGTAGGCAGTAGGAGCCAAGTAAGAGTGTAAAAGCACTCCATGAGCTGATAAGAGCGGATTAAGAATTTGGCACTGAGAAAACCACTAAAGAAGGACATGTTTCAGAAAGGCAGAATGAGAAATCACCGCCTGTCCTGTTCCTGCCCTAATGAACTGACCACTGCTGGAAATGGTTATCTCAGGATATTGTTGAAACCCATCTACTATGATGGACGAGATGTTTTAGGTGTTGTAAGAAGGCATGAATGACGCTTGCTGACACTGAAGCTCCAGAAGCACTACACATGATTCTCATTTTCTCTCTCACAGGAGGCAGAAGAAAAGATACAAACTAGTAATATCCAGCCTGCTGTTTCAGACTCACCTACATGGGGTCCAGGCTGCTTACATGGTAGAGATCCCTTCAAGCCCTTGTAACCTCAGTCTCAAGCATCTCTGCCTCCTCTCCTGCGCTGCCATCCACCAGCTGGGGCTGGGTGTGTGAGGTGGGGGTGTCTGGAGGAGAGGGGAAGGCAGGCGGACAGCTCATGTAGAAAACAGCTTTGCAATGCCTAGATCCTGCAGTTTTTTCTTTCCCCCTATTGTTAAGTGGCATTGAGCACCAGCAAAACAGGAAACTGCTTCCTCCAGCCGCTGACCCAGCGAACCCAGGGCAGCTGCTGGCTGTGCAGAGTGGCCTCCCTACGCCACCCTGTTCCTAGAAAGTGTCGAGACATTTGGAGGAGTCTTTAAGGAAGAGCAAAACGTACCAGTAAATCTTGAATAAGATTTGCTGGGCATTCTCAACAGAGGCAGGAAATAGTGCTGGTGAGGTGGTAGGTGACCCTTTTCTTCCTGAGACAGCAACACCCCATGGTATCAAGAGAATACATGCTGCTGGGGTTTCTGTCCTTCTGATGGGACTGCAAATGGAGGATAGCAATGACATCATGGCTCCCTTTATAATTGCACATCCCTGGGTGATCTCTGATAACATGTTATCCTCCCTGGTGACATCCTGCTGACCTAGAATTCCCGTTGATTTGTTTTGGTTTATTTTTTGGTTTTGTTTTTTTAAATGTTGTGATATTCTTCACTTGGTCTTTTAAATACTTACATAGTTAAAAAAAATTCCTGTAACCTCAGTGGGAATGTTTGGTGGAAATTTTTCACAAGTGCATTTCTGTCTTTCTGAAAGTAGGACACATCGATGTGAAAGAAATGATGCTCAACCTAATCTCTGTCACCTCATTACTCTTGAGCTCCAACTTAATTACCTCCCTGATGCTTTGCACAGCTCTTAACCAGACATTTTGTGTCTACTTAAAAATCTGCCATGCTAAATGAAGTGATGACTATATATACCCTTCCTGCTGGAGAGAGGAGATGTGAGGTTTGGTAAACACCATTTCTAGAGCACCCAGAAGGTGCATGATACTGTACAAGCTTGATCCTGCACTAGTGGAGTTCACAGATGACTTACAAAGACCCACTGAAACCATGCTGAGCGCTTATGTCACAAACCCACGGTGCCGCACTCATGGCCACACAGTCTCTAGTTGATGTCTCTGTGGGCAGTGCAGTGTCACTTCCCAGCAGTGGTGCCAGCAGCCACAGACTGAGGACTGAGAGGAGGAGGGGACAGGCAGGAGAGCTCAGCTGTGTCACCTCGCAGGTGCACTCCTTCAGAACAGGCTGCTCTTACACTCTGCTCTGCTCTATGCACAGCTGAAAGTTACCAGGATCAGTCAAAACACACGGTGGATGTTCAAATTGCATCTCTCTCCTTTTTTATCTGACCATTTTCCTCCAGTGTTTTGCATTGGATTTGGAGGTATGTGAGATTGTCTTTTGCTTGCCCCGTCCTTCAAACTAAGCACATATGATAACATGTTGCTTCTTGTCTCTAGGCCCTTTCTCACACTTCGGGAGTTAAATGAATTGGCTCTTTAATTTCACTGTTCCCAGAAGTGTGTCGAGCACTACAGCATTATTCCTGGATTCAGTACATACATGCCATTGCAGGGTCTCCTTAGAGAGCACAGGTGACACTATCACTTGTACAGATGAACAAATCTGCATCTGGGCTTTTCCTTCAGCCTTTTCCCCCCCATTTTTTGTGAGATGGGGGCTTGTCACAAAACCACTTCGAGCATGTGTGAGACACTTACTAATATGGTAAATATACATCCCTCATCTTCCTTGACAGGGAAACTTTCTAAAATCTGGATGGTACTTCAAAACCATGTAGGCCTTGTCCAACAAACAATCTTTTTGCATCTCATTCAGATGGGCTTTGGTTTGCACTACAATAGTAATGTGGTGCATTAGAGTTTTAAGAAATGTATCCATATCTATTTCCTGGTCTCCCTCACAAAATATAAATCACTGTTAGCATTGCTATTACACAACGAAAATCAGTGTCTGTTGAACTCAAGGTTACACTTAACCTATCTTTGAAACTCATTATGTGTAAATATAACATGATATTAAATAAAATAGGAGGGATTCACTAAAATGAACGGAAATGCTTAGGGAAGAGCTTAGGGTAAATTGACTAGTTCCTAAGACATAAGGAACCTGTTTCTTGAGGAGATCTTCTCTTTGGAAGTTCGCCTTCTCATTAGGAGAAGCTTCTCACTCAGCAGCTTTCTGATGGCATATTGTGGTCTCAGAAAGATCTTTCTAAAATGCCTTGTTTAGTTCTCTGTTGGAATCTATAAAGTATTCAGAATCTTTCTCTTTTTCAGGGTTACCAGCTGACGAGGCGAATAACATTGCTTGGTGCCTCTGTATCTATCTTGACCAACAAGTCTCTGATCATTGCCCCCGTGCATGTCCTTTATTTCTTTTCACAAGAGCCACTTACAAAGAAGGTTAAGACCCAATCTCAGAACTGACATTCACCAGTACATATGTAACCCACTGATAGGTTTGTTGGAAATCCACCTAATACCAGAAAAAAAGAATAACTGTTCCTTCCTCTTGTTAAAACTTCTTTTTACTCCCCTGGCACAGGGCTTAGGGATGTTTTGGTAGCTATTCCAGGGTTAATAGTCTTTCTGCTCAACCTCTGTTAAATGTTGGCTCTGGAAGGCTTTTCCTTTGCCTACTAATCTCAGATCTGGTGAGGCCAGTAAGGCAGTGAGGTGTGCATCTCTGTTTTTACAGTGCTAATGATAGACTTGTAAAGGGGGGGGAGGCTGTTACTAGGGTTTTGCTCTAACACTGACTCTTTTTCCTGTGCATAGCTATACTTTGACGTGGTATTCTTGAACTTATAGATCAAAGAGAATTACCAGAATGATCCACTTGTGAATTGTGGGCCATTATCTGTTATTAACTCATCTTGAGCACTGTGGTGAGCAAACTGTAATTTACAGTATGTTATTACATTTCTGCTCGCTGTGGTGTGCAGCAGCTGAATATGTGTGTGTGCCAGTCCATGATGAGTAGTAATCTTTGCTGGCTAATTTAAATAGATCTTTGCCAACCTCTACTAAGGTTGATCAAGAATTTAATTTACTTCTAATAGTTTTGTTTTTCTGCTTCCTGCCCCTCCCACCACATTTAGGAGAGAAGATTTCACCTTCTCCTTTTCTCTTCAGTACATGCTTGCTTCCAGGAAAACTTGGAAGCACAGCAACAACCTCCTCCAGTTCTCTGCCAGATTTCCTTCAGGATTTAATGATTCAGGTGGCTTCATTTGCTAAATTTTTGCCAAAAAAAAAAAAAAAAATAGTTCTCCACCGACACCATATAATAAAGTTGAGCAAACAGGAGGGCTGGTAGGAGACTTATTTTTATTGCCTGGCCCTGGTCACATGACAGATCAGGTTACAAAATACTAATACCCCTGCCAACTCTCAGGATCCACCAATTCCTCTTGCTACTGTTTTAATCCAACCTGCCTTTTCTTATTTTCTTTTTTTTTTCCTATTTTTTTCTATTCCCCCCCCCTTTTTTTTTTTATGTTAGGGCATGGGGTGAGGGGTAAGACATCAGGCTGGGGCAGGAGATAGAGTGAAAAGTAAGTATATCATGATTGGGAGTATCCCTTTAGCTCCTTCAGTGTTTGTTCAGCACTTTTTCACCAGCTGAATAGCTTATTCCCTTGGAGTGTTGGCAGCCTTTGGCAAAAGTAAAGCAATGTCAGCATTCCCCTGTTCCATCTATTTTTTGGAAAGGAATCGTTAAAAATGTTCCATTTTCACCTTGTTTGCAAGTTGTGATTAAGGCTTCTCCCCCAATTAAATTGTGACATTCTGGCTTGAAAAACAGCTTCAAGATTGGGAAGATAAGCTAACACACATGCACACATGCAAAAAAAAAAAATCCTCCTTCTTTCTTGTGGAAAGAAATTCAGCAGTTCAGTGGAGCCACTTCTTTTATTAGCAGTGAGACAAATATATTTTCCAAAAAATTGCTGATAAAACAACAGATTTGAAAAACATAAACTTCTTGCGAGTCTCTGGAGTTCTTCATGGCAATTTCCCCCTTTGTCCCTTCTTCCAGTATACAGCAGAACCAGAGCTTTAGTGCCACTGGTTCCTGTAAGGAATCTGCCTGCAGAGGTAGATGCCCTGTATCTTTGTACAGTCTCTGATGTGGCAGCTACACTGCTGCTGACACCTCAGCTACATCAAGGTGGGCACCACCACAGCTGCAGTGTCCCAAAGGTACACCTCAGCAACAGAGGTAGTGCCTAATAGAGGGGGGGAGAGTTTTGTGCAAAAGGGAAAGAAACCTCTGTGATGCCCTTCCCACAGGCATTGATGCTTTTTTCAATAATAAAGCTCCACCTTTATAATGAGGAGCTGTGGCACAGAGAGGTTAGGAGACCAGTTCATGGCAACACAAGACTTCTCTGGTGAACTCAAGAGTCAGAATTCAGGTGAGAGTTGTAGTCCCTGTGTTACAGCTACAAGACCACCCATCTTCTCCTCTGGCAAGCACGAGTGGAAATGTACTTCTGCCTTCCAGTGTCTGTGACCATGGTAGTTTCCAAGGGGGAGTATGTTGCAATTGTTTTAGTTTTTCCATTTCTGCTCTTCTTTCACAAGTTGCCTATAAAAATCTGCAACACTCTTACATTGTCCATGTTCAGAGCTCTCTTGAAAACACAACCCTACTCTGATTTCTGACAAAACAACCTCTTGTAGTCAGGAGTGTGTTATGACTTCTCCAGCAATCAGGCAGTGTTAGAGGAAGTACGTGTCAGCAATGACTCCATGCATCCACCCATCTTCGCTTGTTGTACCCACTGACTGTAAGCTGGTAGGGGCAGGGACCATCACTAAAATTCTACAGGGTTTTGGCCTATCAGTACTTGTAACCACAGCACTGATGGTGTCCCCTTAGAATGCCTGTTTTCAGGAGGCTTCAATCACATACATTCCTTATTTTTTATGAGATTTTTAATGCTATGAGGAACAATGGAATTTATTTTACTGAAGTATTTCCTCCTCAACTGCAAATAATACAAGCGCAAAAGCATCAGGAGGATAATACCATCCATGATATAGGAAAGTAGTGTTGGATCTCTACACTTCCCTTGACTCTTAACATAATGGAGTTACCTTAATAACCTCGTAGACTTTCATAAACCATGGCCGTGTTGCAATGACCTGCGTCTTGGGTATTTGTTTCCTTGTTCTTTAAGCAGTTTCGTTTCTGTGTGTGCAATCACAGCACCCTCTACTGCCTCCCGCTGAACCTGCAAAAGCACCGTGAGTAATTGTGAACTCCAAAAAGGATTTTTGGAGTGACTAGGCTCTCTGATTATCACGCGTTGTTTCATATATGGAACAACACCTCCACCATGAGAATGATAATGCAAGAAGGTATTTCAGTTCTGTCTAGAATGCACACCAGAGCTCATAAATGAACAGTATGAATTCCTCAGGGGCTCAAGCACCTATGAGCCTGAGAGCAGCTTTTCCTTTTAATCTCTAAGGCATTATCTTTCACTTTTGTTAGGTCCAAGGAGGAAAAATAGATCTGTTTTCCTAATGATAAACACGAAAAGGCACTAGGTCACGTGCTACTTCTGTGTATTCCCGCACCGACTGTCACGGGCTTGACAGAAAACTCCCCTGTTACAGAACCCACCCCCCAGGAGCTTCAAGCGTCAGGGGTGCGAAGTGCCCTCTCGGCCCTACCAGGCGCAGGTTTCCCCTCTGCTCTTTTCGTACAAATCCAGGGGTCTGCCTCGTTTAGTCTCAAATCCCGCCCCTCACCGCCAGCCGCGCTCAGCGGCGCCCCTTACGCCAGCCCCTTCAGCGCCTCACTGGGGGCGACGGGCCGGCTCCAGGTGAAGCCTGCGAGCGACTCCCGGTGCCCGGGCACGGACACCGCGGCACGCGCGCTAGGAAACACGGCCTCCAGGCCCCGGCAGGAGGCGGGCCGCTGGAATCTCACTCGTCCCCGCCCAGGAGCAGGCGGGGCCGCCCCGGGCCCGCCCGGCCCGGGCCGCTGACGTGGAGCTGTCCCCGCGCTGCGCGTGCGCGCGCGGCCCTTCCGGAGCGGAGCAGGATGGTGCTGCTGGAGAGCGAGCAGGTGCGGGGCCGCGGCCCGCCGGGAACGGGGGCGAGCCCTGTGTGCCGCCGCGGAGGGAGGGACCGAACGAGCGAGGGAGAGAGAGAGAGAGAGGGGCGCTCCGCAAAGTCCCGCGGCGATGCCGGGCCCGTGCCGGCCCCGGCGGAGTGGGAGCCACTGCGGGGGAGGGGAGCGGAGCGAGCGCCGCTGTCGCCGGGGGCTCTGGTTCGGCGAGGCAGGAGGGCCGGGGCCGTGGGAGGTCCGGGGGGCTCAGAGCTCGTGTCTGGAGTCAGAACCGCGGGCCGGGCCGCCCCCGGCTGGGACCTCGTGTCCTGCAGCTTCAGCGTGGGGAAAGCCGGGAGTTCGCCTTCCCTCGGCGCTGCCTTCCGCGGGCAGGAGACAGGCCGGGGCGAGGCCGGCGCTGCGCGGGGGGAAGAGCTCGGCGCTCGTGTGGTGGCTCCCAGCCACGGGCGCGTCTCTTTCTCTTGCAGTTCCTGACGGAGCTTACCAGGCTCTTCCAAAAGTGCAGGACTTCCGGCAGTGTTTTCATAACGCTGAAGAAATGTAAGTGTTGAGTCTGTTAGTGGATTAAAGAGGTGTTCCTCTAAATCTGACTGAGTGTTGTCAGCAGGTATTTTAAGCGATACAGATGTAATCCAGGGTATCTGAAAACAAGAGCGGCCATAGGACAAACCAGTCAGCTGATGGTACTACTGATGGTACTACTGATGGTACTACTGATGGCAGTTCTGATACTATTAGCCCTACAACTACTAGTTGTACTAGTACTATTAGTACTAATAATCTTTGAGTAAGACTGTATTTCAGACTGCAGGAAATACTGGGACTTTCTGATTGTTAAACAATAATTGAAAATCGCTAGTTTTCTGTAAAGGGAGAGTTCTAATGTTTTTGTGTGTTCATGTTGCTCTGGTTCCTGGCTAGCTGGCACTTCTTGAGAGGCCGTGTGTTGAGGCAGCAGGGTGACATGCATTTAAAGCATGCTGCTACTCGAGCAGGCGGGGCATGCAGCACGTTCTGGAGAATTTATTTTTTTCTGGCAGATGTTGTTTATGGAACAGATCCTTCTGGTTTCTAGAGTAAGGGCAATTTGGCAGCAGTATTAGTTCTGATGGCCTCAAATTCCAAGGTGTTTTACAGACCTCATGAGCAGTTTTTAACATCTCACATCAGAAGGCATCTGTTGATTTTAACAAAATTAGAATAAAAATTCTTTTTCAATACAGACGATGGCCGAACAAAACCAGTCCCACGCAAAGGCCACGTAGAAAGTTTTGAACCAGCAGACAACAAGTGTCTCCTAAGAGCAACTGATGGAAAGAAGAAAATTAGCACAGTGGTAAGTGACAACTTTAAGTTAGAAAGATTAGTGGCTCTATGTATTTTTGATTTAGTGCTCCACATTTTAAGTGAAACTTGAGAAAATGTTAACTGAAAGTTGAAAACCCGGTGTGTGTTTACTTTGAATGGGGGATTGGGAAAGGCTTTAGCTGACTTTAGCTCTGCTCTGTGATATGACACAAGGAAAAATGCTGCTTTGAGAAATAGTTGAGAACCTGAGCTGCATTTTTGTGGCCCTACAAGTGAATCAGACCTTTGAATGCTTCTTCACATTCTTCCCATTTGAAAACACGTGACGTAGGAATGAATGGCCTGTAGGGTGTTTTGTTAATCAAGGAGTGTTTTCAGTTTTCTAAATCCCTATGACATACCAGTACAGCATATTGAACACTGAATGTGATGAGTTGACCAACTGCTGCTAAAAAGACCAGATGGTAACTGGTGGGTAAACACATACTGATACTTGGTCTGTAATAGAAGCCAGAGTTTCCATGGTTAACCTCTGGTATTACTTTCCTAGGTGAGCTCAAAGGAAGTAAATAAATTCCAGATGGTAAGTTTTGTATGCCTTTTATCTTTCTTTTCTGTAAGTAGTAGAAGTGGTCAGTTGGAAGCACTGGACAGCTGTGAACAGGTTGATTCTGTGCTGAACTGCCACAGAAACTAACTTAGACTACCCATCTGTCTTAATCTGTTTAAAAAAAAAATCCTGTTTTATCTCATCTTGTACATTGGTTTAGAAACAGTATTTTCCTGGTGTAGGGTGTAAGAGCACGATTCCCTGTGAAAAGGCAGGTAATTAGCCATAAGTAATACATAAAATGTTACCTTTTGCATATTGTAATTTATATTGTTCTTCTAAACGGTTCTAATTGTTTTTTCAGGCATATTCAAATTTGCTAAGAGCTAACATGGATGGCCTGAAGAAGAAAGACAAGAAAAGCAAGGCCAAGAAGAGTAAAGCAACGCAGTGATGGGACAGCGTACTACCATCACTATAATAGACTTGACCCTTGCTCAAAGCAAAGTCCATTTCTTTTTATCATTTGTCTTTGGCTTTCCTTCCAGCAGGATACTGGGATGTGATCAGTACTTTTGTTTAAACTGAGAGCAGAGGTGCTTTTTGGATTGTTGTATGGCAGGAGTATGTACAGCATTATACCGAAATAGCTTTACACTCAGCTGGTTTGTACTTACACTGCTGCTGTTTACTCTGCAGTGTAAAACCTGTGGGGGGGGGGGTAGCACAGGGTGAAGAGAAATGCTCTGTACCAGAAGCAAAACAAGGCTGGAGCAGGAGTCTCAGTGACAGATGCTCAGTTTTATAGATGAGCCTCAGCAGTTCGAGGGCAAGCAGATGCCAACATATTATCAGGAACAGCTGCTTTCTTGGTTCTGTCTTAAGCTGAGGGACATCTCTACCTGATGCAACGCAGATATCCCCAAGGCAGCCAGCACAGTGCTTGAGTTCTTGCAGAGCCTTCACTCCATGCTGATCCAGCTGTTCTGACCCCGGCTCAGGGTGGGGGGAGAGTAGGACTCTGTGTAATGTTCCCCTCAGACATCGCTTTAAAATGCTCATGTCACCTAAACTTTTTGTTTTTTAAAAACATCATCCTTCAGTATATGGAGGGATCTGAATTTTCCTTCCTTCGTATAAGCAGATGCAAAAAGTAAATCTGTAATTGCTCCTATTAAACATAATGAGAAATGGATTGAGTGTAATGACAGCTGTGACTTGTCTTGGTGAATCGGTAGGAATGGCACAGCTATTTATGCCTTTAGGATTGTCTGCTGCTGCTGGGCATTGCTGGTAGAAGCTTCACAGTTCTCAGAAGGTTTTTGGTTTGTCTTGCAAGTTACCTATACATATTTTAACTTTGCCCTTCTCTTTGCTACAAGAAAGGGTAGAAAAAGTAAGTAGGTATTTATTAATGTAATGAGCCTACAATGGCAGTCATTAGAGAAAGAAAGAGGTCTAAGTTATTTAAACAGAAGGTACCAAGGGGGGAGGGAGGGCGAACACCAGTATAGTTCCAGAAATCCTTAATATTTCTGCATATTCATCCAGTGTTTTGCTGTGAAATATAATGCGTAGTTAACTATAGCTGCTGTAAATCATAGTTTCTCAGCTTTATTCTTCCTGATGGGGTTGTGTTGCTGTTTAGCTTCAAGAAGGTAATGATAATATTTCCATCGTTACTATGATTCTAACTTCAAACGTCATCTGACCACTCGGGTAAAGAAAGTTAGTTCAAAACTTTGGTTATGACTCAAGCACATGCAGGTTTCTGTTTCTCTTTAGTCTTTGGTTTAAGTTCTGCAGGTCTGAAACAAGTGTTTCCTTTTATCAGGTGTTGATGTTGCAGAAGCTGCTGCTTAATTTACACGCAAAAGTACAGACAGGACAAGCACAGGGAGCCAGCTTGTAACAACTTTCAGCCTGAAATCTACCATATTTTATATATAAATTAAAACAGCAGATTTAAAAAACGGAACCAAAAATGACACACAAAAGGCTTGTAATGAGTATTTCAATAAAGCTCAGCAGTTTTTATTACATAAAAACTCAAAAATGTTTAAAACAATTTGTTAGAGGTAATTCATTCTCATAATTCTAGAACTGATGTTTCTCGTTGCAGTACTAAGGCATTCTGAAACTATTTAAAAAAAAGTAGTTTTACATCTGTACAGCTGATTTGTGCAGCATAAGGGGCAAGAACTACATGGTAATACATATCTGTGGCTATAGTCAGACTTGTTCCTTAATTGCCTATAAAACAGTTACTTCCACATTTTGAAAGAATTTAGTTCTATATTTGTCATGGTTTAGGAATGTCATTCTCTAGTTTAGTGCTCCAGTTGAATCCATGTGCTGCTCACTACCCTCTCCCCCTGACGGTGGCTGGAGAGGAGAACCGGAGGCACAAAAGGTAAAGAGCACAGGTTGAGGTAAGAACAATTTACTGGAAACAGCAGTGAGATAAGAAAACAGTAACAATACCAATGGCAGAGGGTACAGGAGAGGTGAACACAGAGTCCCCAGAAGCAACATTACCCAACTGCTCCCTCTGCCACGCTGTGCCCACCTGGAAGGGGCCTGGGGGTGTGAGGGTGGTATTGATCAACCTCTGGCCATGCACCCTCCCAGCTACAGCTAAAATTAACCCTGTCCTGGCTGGAACCAGGACAATATTATACATGAAATGCCATTTGGACAGAGAAAGAAGGACTAGTTGCCTCTCTTGCATTATTACAGCTTTTTGAAATTCCTTTTGACAAAACACTGTTGCCCATTTGTAGAAGCATCCCACAAACGATGCTTTAAGTACTAAAACAAAACCTTGTATTCATCTCGGTAACTGTACAGGATGAGTGCAGGAACCCTGCAGAGGGAAGGAAAAAAGAATTTTAGAATTTTGAAACTGCAGGTTCAAATGCTACAGTTCTGTGACAAAACCTCACAATAAGATAGCAGCAAAGATGGAGTAGAAAACCAGTAAGTTTTTGTTTGGCTGTGACTTGAATTTTCCCCTCATCCTCTTTCTATTGATCTTGCCTGTTCAGTTTTCACTTCAGTGTTCTGAAGGCTTACAGCAAAGTAGTGCTCAGGCCTTGAATGGGAGAGGAAGACTGTCAGGGACTGTATTACATTCATACCCAGCACTGTATGGAGTATTATATGTATGTAATATTTGAGTTCTGTTGCTCACAGCCTTGCAAGCCCCATGAAGAAAAGAAAATGCTTTACTTGGTATTTAGCTGTCTTGGTAAACAGCAAACCTGAAGCAACTTCAGTGCATCTCAGAAAAAGGAACCAAAGTTTTAGTCTTATTTAAAGGTTAAGTAGTACCTTCAAGTGGAACAAAGGTTTAAGAAAATGTATTAGAAATGAAACCCGTAATTGAGCATAAGTACCCAGGTCTCAATTGTACCAGTACATGCAACATTTGACTATTTGAGGTTTAAAACTGGACATACTGGATGTGTCCAGACTGTATATCAGCCTTGCCAGAATCCAACAGCAAGACTAGGAGTTGGACATAAATGTTTTTATGCTTACAAAACAGAAATGGGCTTTACTGTACATGCTGGGAGAGCATGCATCGTGTCTGCACAAAACTGGGCACTCTCCCACCTATGCCTGACTGCCATCGTATTATTTCAAAGCAGGAGGAATTAAATGTGCTTATGAGTTTTAAAAGACAAAGGGAGTCCCTCTCATCAGAAAAGAGGCCTTTTATGTAGCAGTATATACATGTATTGTATATTTACATATATAGAAGTATAGCTACTGTGTATAGCAGGATACCTGGCTGTACATAATTGTCAGCTATTCAGTTTTATTAACACAGCAGCGAGATGAAAGTTGCAATACATTCTAGAGCTTCCTGAAAAGACTTAGAAAAATGAAGAATTTACATTTTATCAGTGAGGGTTAGTGACCAGTCAACTCTTCCTATAGTTTTGAAGGAAGTACACACATTTCCTGAGTATTTCTTTTTGCCTCAGAGGGGAAAGAGGAAGACAAGTTAGGAGCAGCTTCTCTACTAGGTTGAATGTAGAAATAATTGAGGCAGTTCATGTACCCATAAGAGCTTAACAAATTTACCTCTTTTCCATTTTGATACTGTAAATTTCATCACAAATTGCTTGTAAATATGAACATCTCTGTTTGGGCCATCGTGACATCAGTTGTCTCACAGTAGCATCAAAGGCTTGTCTGTCTCCATCAAGCTAAGAAAAAGAAATTGACAAGGAGCTATGCTAGTCTTAAATTCTTTTGTGAAGAAAATACTTCTCCCAGTAGGATGCAGCCTTCTGAATACTGTGTACTGTCAATGCTCTTTTAATTAAATAGCTTTCAAAGATTATCAATGTCAACAACACGTGCAACTTCATTTATTTTTAATAAAAAATATTAATTTCGTGATCAGTTTCTTAACACATTTCAGTGCTAAAAAGGCATAAGCAATGGAAAGGGCTCTCATCTTGGCAGTGCTGGAGAGAATATAATAACAGATGTAATGGTGATCAAAAGTGAATCATGCAAGCTGATCGTGTGCATATGTATTTTTTTTTTAAATACAAGGTGATAAACTACCTCTGTGATTTAGACAGACTGGATGAACGAAGCATTTTGAAAATGTCTTGATATGTTTCACAGGGGTTTGATTACCAGACAAGCACTGCTTCAGAGCAGCAGATAAAAGGTATGAAAGTACTAAATGCACTTCGAGGTAGGATGCCATTCTTGAGTTTGGGTTTTTTTTAGGGGTGGAGAGGCATCCCTCTCTCTCTTAAGCTAGTGCTGTCAGTGGAGAAAAGAAGAAAGCTTTGTCTTTGGTGTTGTCTTCTCCCACCCACCACTGACCAGTTCCTGAGTTGTTCAAGGTGTCAATATAATACTTATACATCCCCTTTTTATCCTGGCTTCACTAAGGGATGTTTCAGCTACTGTACTTGAAACAATTGCCTCTGGATTTTGGGCTCTCTTTCATTAAGAGCTTCAAGGAACACGTTTGTAGAAACTGCTATTAATACTTACTGGTTTCTGAAAAAGAGCAGTTAACATTTAATTTTAGATAACTATTCTTGGGGGGGAAAAAACCTCAGAGCTTTGGATTAAGACTTCCTAATGTTGTCTTGTGTAACTTGGACATTTGACAAAATGTTTTTTCTAGCCTCAGTCAAGCTCCCTGGGTAAAAACATCCTTCTAAGTTTTAAACCTAATTCAAATTTGAAAGAGAAATCTAGAATGGGTGAATTTTACTCCATTCATTGGGAACAGAATTTATCATCTCTTGTGTTCAGGTAGAGTTCTAACAACAATACTTAATTGCTTACCTCTAATGATAAGAAGTGTATCACAGTTGCTTTTGGCAGATCAACCTGTAAAAATACCAAGAAATCAATACTTAACAGTTCTCTGTTATCAGTTTGCCAGCTAGAGATCAGCTATACTGAACGGAGTCAGACTTTTTGATTTCCAGAGAAGGACTCATGCTGACAGAACTGTGAACTTAGTTTGAAATGATTAAAACCTTTCTAACTATTCATGACAGATTCCATTATAGAAAGTTGCACATAGGTGCAGGCAAACAGGCAGTTACGTTTCCTGAAAAGCATATACCATTTTAAAGTCCTTTGTGACATGGTCAGTGAAGTCTAAAAGCTATATACAAACAAGAGCTATGTTGGCTTAAATGGAAGTGCAAATCTAGCAGGAACAATTTATTACAGCTACCACAGTAGCACAGCTAATTACAGCTTAAGAGCTTACAACTTAATACTTACATATAAATTTATATAAAATTTTATTCCATGCAACTGAACTGTCCCATAGATGCAATTTGAGATACTTTTCATGTATTAGAGAAACAGACCAGGGGTCTTATTTAGCAAGAAGTTTGATTCATTTGGTATCTCTAAAGTGAGGCAGTTGGCAATAGTTTGTTCCAGATAGGAACAGCATCATCCACTGCAATTAAGAATTTGGAATTAATTCAGGCTTCTGCTAAATACTTACTGCTAAAATCTCAATCTCACTTGTTTTCTGTTGCAGGCTAGAAATGAACGTCTGAAGTCTTGTTTGTACCTGGGAACAAAAGAGGGGCAAAACTAAGATACACTGCATGTGTGACACAGGTTATGAAATACAAAATCTAGACGAGAGCAAAAGAGGCTGCATCTAACAAGACGTAGAACTACATCATATTTAAACAATTGTTTAATATAATTTTCAGTAAAAGTTTCACAGTGATCCTTGATGAGAGGAAGGAAACTGGGGCTGAGACACTTGAAGCAATGGTACACACTTGGTAATACTGGCACAGTGCTAAAGCAGACAGAACAATGTGCATGCTTGCATAACTAGTGAAAACCTTCTGTTTCTGGGTGTTAGATAACTTTCAAAGGAAAGTGAGAACTTGTGACTGGATACAGTGAATCACCTCTAGCTAAAGAAGGAGGATGGCTTTTGAAAGCCGAACTAAAATATGGGTCCTGCATTATAACACCTTTTTTCAGAGCAAGCCAGTGGTCCTGCAAAGGTAGCACTTTACAAATGTAGTTGCAGCCTTGCATTATGTTGTCTTTTGTACCTTGGAAGAGTTGCTTTTACATATTCAAAACCTGAAAACAGCAAGTTTGTTTAGCTCAAAGCTCAGAGAGTAACATCCACTTCTTTATTTGAGTTCTGAGAACTATTAATTGGGGAGATTTCTTTGTTGCACATCCAAGTTTGGACTGAAAAGGGGGTAAGATTACAGTTCTGCTTTACCATGTACTCTAAATATCTTGAGGCTAATAATCCTAAATGAGAAAACTTTGACATTTGTTTCTAGCATCACTGAATCTTTTCTACATTACTACAGTATCATGTTTTAGGCAGGGTTGTGGGGTTTTTTTGTTATTGTTTTGGTTTGGGGCTTTTTGTGTGGTTTTTAAAATCTGCAATTTTTTCTTAGGCCTTCAGTTTGAGACAACATAATGAAAATAAAATACATAAAGTATCTTTTACAAACATACTACAAATTAGAAGTACGATGAACTTGTACCTTTTTGTTGGTTTTGTCTGGGGTAGAGTTAACTTTCTTCACAGTGGCTGGTATGGGGCTATGTTTTGGATTTTTGCTGAACACAGGATTGATAACATAGAGATGTTTTTGTTATTGCTGAGCAGCTAATCACTCATAAAGGTAAGTAAGGAAGCAATAGCTAGTGCAAAGACTATTAGTCACAGATGCAGGGATCAAACACTATTGTACTAAAGTTAAAAGAATTTTCTAACATCTTCCCCCACTGCTGCATAGACTCCTTTTTTAAAACCAATATAACTTGTTTGGTAACACACAGAGCCAAGGCCTTTTCTGCTTTTCCTATGGCCACACTGGTGAGGAAGCTGGGGGTGCATGGGAGGTTGGGAGGTGACACAGCCAGAGCAGGTGACCCCAACTGACCAAAGGGACATTCCAGACCATATGACAGCATGCTCAGTGTACAAAGTGGAGGGAAGAAGCAGGGACATTTGGAGTTGATGGCGTTTGTCTTCCCAAGTCACCATTACAGATGATGGGGCCCTGCTCTCCTGGAGATGGCTGAACACCTGCCTGCCCATGGGAAGTGGTGAAGGAATTCCTTGTTTTGCTTTGCTGGTGTGCATGGCTTTTGCTTTCCCTGTTAAACTGTCTTTATCTCAATCCAGGGGTTTTCTGGCTTTTACCCTTCTGATTCTCTCTCTGATCCCACTGGTGGGGGAGTGAGCAAGCGGCTGCATGGGGCTTGGCTGCTGGCTGGGGTGAAACCATGACAGCCTCTAACATACTTCAGCATTTAGGGAGGAAGAAAAAGAAAGGGAAGTTCCAGAACCACGGTTCCTAGTAAAGTGAGATTTCTAATATGTATGCACAATGATAGCTGAGCCACGATGTCACAGATAATCCCTAACATCCAAACTGTTAAAAAGGGTGGTCTTTGCCTTCAACCTTTTGGGTTATTCATAGTCTATTTTATGAATAAAGAACAAACAGCATCAATTTGTATAAGTTAGGTGATCATGGAAGTATGAATTCTACCATTCCTTAACTTTTAAGGATCACTTCTGAATACTTATTTGATGTGCGTGTACCTGAGTTTCCTGACGACGCCTGGCACTGGCAGATAATTTTTCAGGAGCTATAACACTAACATTAGGCACTACAAGAGATCCATGTGATTCAAACACACCTAAAATGCAAACATATAATTTTAGTTTATAGTATTTCTTTATACAACAAGTACCAAGAAACAGAAAATTCACAAATTATTAATAAGCTAAAATCAGTGCAGAACAGGGATTAAAAAGCTGCTGAAAAACTCCAAAATCTGACAGGATAATGAGACACGTGCACATAAATTCTCAAACACTCACTTATGACTTTGAAGGACTGGTTGTTAAGACTAAGAAATTTGGTATTTTACATCACTGTTCCCTGAAACTAAGAAAAAGTTCCAAATGACTTGCATAATTTTACAAAGGAATGCAGGGCACCTAATATTAAAAAAAAAAAAAAAAAAAAAAAAAAAAGTAAAGCTATTACAAGAATGAGGCAACTATTTAATGCTTGGTCCCATAGCAGAATCACTGACGAAACAAACAGTAAACCCCAGCTTCCCCAAAATCAATAATTAAAATCTGAAATTACTTATTTTGAAATCTCAATTGCCACTTCTGGTAATCACACACACATCCCCCCCACCCCCCCCAGTTAAACCTTGCCTCTCTCCCTTCCTATTAGCAGAAGTGTTTGTGTGTGAAGTGTTTCTTTAAAAATCACCACCACCACCCACTATAGCAGTGCTCAATAAAACAACTATCAAAAATGCCAAACTTGAGCCACACAGTAAGTACTTAGTATTATTCTTTATCTACAAACTTATATTATCAGAATAAGGAATACAAAACCATAGCTAGAAATGTAAAGGCATTTTCATTTGAAAAAAAATGGTTTTTGTAGGTTTTTTTTGGTAAGTCAATGTACACAGATCTCAATACGCTCTCAGTCAAGTTCAAGTCATTTTTCATCAAGATGACATTTAAATTTCTCCTCAGCTAGGAAAAACTTGTGAGTTTTGGCTTTCCCAACCTCTTGGATTACTGCATCAACAAATGCTTGTATGGAGAATACTCTATCCATTGGTCTGAGCACTGATTTTGTTAGTCTGGAGAAAAATTCAGTTTTAGATCACTTGGAACAATATCTGAGATTAAGAAGCAGTGTCTCTAATCAGAGCTCTGCTACAAAACATTGTCTTAGTTTGCCTTTGGTAATATTTTCCTATAAAATAGTTTTTGAGCAGAAAGAGGAACAGTTTGTATGTTCTGTAACTAGATATTAAATACCTGAAATATTAGTAAATGATCCTTTTTGATTTGGTATTGAAAGATTATCCGAGGTTTCTCTAAAAATAAACAAAGACAGTTAAGGAAACAGATTTACAATCATAAAGAAATACTGTAGTAAGACAGTGGTTTCAGACTATCATAGATACTTAAACTTAGTTCCAACAGGTAAATAACTTTACGGATACTTCCCAGCATATATTTATTATTCATAAATAAATTCTATTCAGGAATTGACAGGAAATCATTCAAAATTACATTAAAAAGTCAAGTCTAGAAGCAGTGCTTCCTGTGGATACAAAAAATGTCCTCCATATCATGCAAGAGTGATTTATATCCTAATACAAAAATATATTGTGAGAGTATTCTCTCTGAATTATTAATTTAATTCTCACAGGTTTCTGTGAAAGAATACTATTAACGTGTAAAAGGTAGTATTTGTATTTAAGAGCACACCTATTCAAAGAAGCTTTCAATAATTAGTTTGGGTAATTTTACTTTCCACATTCAGGAATTCATTAAAAGAGAAATTTGCCAGTGCTATTACAAAATCAGCTATTGCATTTCTCTGTTTAGCAGCACCATGCAAGGGTTTTTCCATTCTGTTTTCAGGATTTAGAAATAAGGTAACATTATGAAAGAATGATTTTCTTTCACAGCTTCTAGTAGATCTGTCACAAAGCACCTGAGGATCAGGTTAGTTGCAGAGTTAAACACCAAGACTGGCTGAGGCCAGAAAAAGGAGAAAGAGAGGTGGGTAGCTGGAGACATCAACTACTTGTATAAACTACTGCTTGAGTTCAGCATTTCCAAGCTCAATGATTTCCTTTATTGTTAAGCCTAGTCAGAAAAACTATGGATGGCAAATCCAAATTCTGAATTCTACTTTGTGTGACTAATGCATGTCTATTCCTGCCTCCAATGCACACATACATACACACACAAATATATCTAGGTGCATCTGTAATGATATACTTACAGAGGGCTATGTGTAAGTAACAGCTGTACTGCTTGAGCACACAGGAATGACTAGCCTCTCCTGTCATTTCTGTACTAACTTCCACTGGTGACAATAAATAGCAATTTCAATGAAAACAGGATGAAGGGGTTTTCCTGTGTACCTCAAGTCTTTGCCAGGTGTTACTTTCACTTGTGCCACCAGAGCATACAGGTGTGCTACAGTTACACCTGCATTTCACCATACCAGTACTGCCTCAGAATGAAAGGGATTTGCTGCTTTAATTCTTTGATTACACAGTACACAAATGTAATGGACTTCTGCTCAGTAACAGGGACTTGCAGGCAGCCAGCCAAACAATACTGCTGTTCTAGCCGCATTAGGGTAACTGTGGCCTTTTGAAGGCACTATACTTATGAAGCACTATGGATGTGTGAATGTAGCAGCAGCTAGGGAAATCATTTCTTTCTTATCTCAATTCAATTCTGTAACCAAGCCTTTTGCTTTCTTTTCCTCTCAAAAGAAATTCAGCAATTTCTTTGCCAAATAAAATTAATGTTTAACTGAGCACATGCAAACATATATTCACTTCTGATTTTGACTATTCACATCACTGACATGTTATGCTACTTACCTACTACATCTTTCATCACTGATTTTCATTTTCAGTTTCTGGATCAGGTGATCTACTAAGTCAGATTCTAAAATCCTTTTCTCTGTCTGCCTGTCTTTCTCAAAGGACTTCACCTATGATGTAGTTCAATAGTTCATAAGATTGTTGATTCTTAAAATGGCATACAAATCAACTTACCAAATTTAATCAAAACCAAACTGTTTCACTCATTAAAGGTGAAAGAGTCAAAGGTAGGAAGCTATCATCATTACCAATCAATCACATCAATTACCAATCAAAATTAAATCTTTGATTAGATTTTTTTTCCAGTCAACTAATTTATTCTGCATTCCCAAAGCGTAAACTAGCTCGGCTCCCTGCATTTAATATATGATAATTAAGTTCTAAGCAGAATGGTTTATAACTGTAAATACCATATTATTAATATAATATTTTTAGTTAAGCAATAACATTAGAATAAGGCTTGCTTTTCAGTTTGCAGGAGTTAACTCAAACATTCAAAACTTAGGAATCTGCACCATCTTTATTGGCAAGAGATTAATCAGTAACACCACCATTCACCTCATTAATATCTCCTTTCTTGGTTTTGCTTCAATAAAGCCATTTTTAAAAGAACACTCTATAATAAGCTTGTGGAGGACTTTGATATATCACATTGTCATCATCATGATTTACTTATTCTTGCAATTATTGTTGCTACAATAACAGAGCAAATAAGAAGTGAAAAACATTTTAGTAAGGCACATTGGCTGTCCTTGCCAGATGCTGTCAAATGGTTAGTATTTTTTTCAGTCAAAGAATGAATCTTTATCCAAAAAATGATAACCTTTTCTCTAATGATCCAAAATATTTTAAAACTTTTAACTTCAAAAAACCAAAGGCACCAGAATCACAGGCTGCAGAGTACAGAAGATGGTAATTCATGTTGTGACAGAGTCCAGTCTTTGCATCTTAACCTGAGTTGAGAGAGGTGAAGAGTGTGGTTCTGACTGTCTGTTGGAACTACATAGATTTTTTTAGATTTACATTTTAGTTGTATTTATTTTGTAACATGAAAAGGTGCCAGTTGCAAAGATTGCTAATTCAACAAATTCATTTTGTAGATTCAAAGAAATCAGAGACAAGAGAAACCTTTTTCCGTGTTAAACCATTGATGGCACAGTCAAGCAACGTTTGCACTAGTTTTTGGACTTTCCTAGAGGGAAGGAGGTCTGTGAATAACAGTGTAATGTAGGGATAAAAAATGTTTAAAATGTTGAAATTCTTCGGAATAACATTTCTACGACTTAACAACCGAAACTGTATTTACCTCAACTCCACTTACTCAAGTATAATTTATATTATATTAATAATGACCTTAAAAAAATAAAATAATGTAAAATAACAGAGTATAAATCTGAAATACCATCAAGCATCCTCTGTTCCCATGCTTACCTTCACATGACTTCCTTCTTTATCTGACACCAGAGCCACATATGTAATCCCAGAGCATCTGCAGTATTCCTGCAGTTCTTCCTGGGACTAAAGTGTTAACAGAGGAAGGAGAATGAGACATTAATTTGACAGATTATAAAATGACCAATTGAGTAATCAAAGTCTCCTGTCTTTAATTAAAGTAACTTGATATACAACAGTCACACTGTTTCCAAGAGAGAAAAGCTTTATTAACAACTTGAGCAGATGAAACTCCATGAGGCATATATTTATCCACCTAATGCTTGCTAAAATTGAAATCTAAGTCTACACTTAGATAAAGAGAATGCCTAGGCCCTGCAGTCCCAGTTCCCACATAGAAGGGCTATCTACACCTAGAAGTGCAGGGTCTAAGTAACTGTAAAAATGTGCAATATAACATCAGTCAAACAGTCACCACCCTGCTGCCTGCAGCTTTCAGTCCTGCATGGCTGGAGGTCTGCCACAAAAGCTGACTCTAGCTGGGTTCCTGTAAACCTATGGCTATGCTGACTTACTCAGCACTGGGTTGCAGGACAGCATTAGACACACCCAAGAACTACCCAAATCTTCATTCTTTATGAATCAAAAAAACAAACAAAAAACCCTAAAGCAAGAAATTCCAGCCTAGGTGATCACAGGAAAAGTATATGATCTATATTTTTTCCAGTCCCAAGAGATTGAAACTGTAGGAAATGTTATGGCAAAAAATTACAAAAACGTCAGACAATGTACTGAATGAGCTCAAAACTACCTGCCCTGCAACACGTGACTTGGAAGGGGCAACTGCAGAGTCTCTCTTTTGTTAGTCACCAACTGGGACACTTAAAGGTGAAGTAGACTCATAATCCTCAGGTAAGTGCCACCACCTCTAAAAGGGACTTCAGTGTTGTCACATAGCTCACTACACTCTATCGAGGTAGTGCTGGCTAAAGCTCTGTTTGGCTTCAGCTGGACATAAAAGGGCACAACTCAGCTTGTCACTCTGTCTTCCCCTCCTACAACACATCTCTTCAAGGACTACATAGGGACCCATCTGGTAGCTCAGTTTGCCAAACTCTATTTCTAACAGTAGAATGATGTCAATATCCCCTCTGTACCTGAGTATCTTCAGCCATCTATCTGGCTATTTAAAATCGATGCTACTGTTTCTTCTTGATGTACCCCTTATTAAGTATTAAATTTATTAATTGAGGGATCCTTCTTTACACTTTTAAATACACCAAAAGAATACTGCAAGGCCAGTGAGACTTTCTTGACATTAGTGTGTCTGAATTAGCACCCTACATGCTCAGTCTTATGAGTCTGTACCTCCATAAAAACAGAAAAATACCCTGAAAAAGTATGGTTTCAGTCTGCACTGATCTTGGAGAACAATAATACAGTTAACACATAAAAGATAAAAGTTCTACCTGGGACCAGTCATACATTATTTCGGCTGGAATTCCTGCAGTCCAGAATTTTTGAACAATGTTGATAGCTCTACCCATTGACATCTGACCAACACTTACAACCAGCAGGTCACACGAGCTGACAGAAACCTGAAGGGAAAGTAAAACCAAGGAGTTGAGATTAGTCACAAGACCACCTTTCCCCCTTCATAAGGCAGTTAAAGTAACAAAGATGGACAAATATACCAACATTTGCCAAAGTGCATCAAGCTAAAAAAAAAAAAAGGGGTTAGATCCACCTCTTTTGAGAGTTACAATCTACCTGAGTCTGTCTGAAAGTCACTGAAGCTCAATCTTTGATGCAAAGCACCTCCACAGCCTCAGCTTGGCAAGTATCCCAGCCTATTCTGTTCTTTCCTTCCCACTCTCCTTGGCAACGTTAATTTATTCTTATGAACATAATAAAATACACATTCCACAGTCAAGTGAAGATGTGTGACACTGTACAAAGTAGTCAATATTCTTAAAGTTTCTTTCCATCTCCATCTTCTATATTTTGATAAAGGGAGAAGTAGTAAGGAGAAAATAACACTAAATACCTACAGTTGTACTCTTCCATCTGAAAGAATACACAGGCTGAGAAAAATATTCCATTTAAATTGAAAATAAAATGGTGGAAGCCTGAAGATCCTGCCTTCCCTTAACAGTCATTTACTAAATAGTTCTATGTGGAGAAACACAAAAGAAAACAGGCCATCTTGATATCTGCCTTCTTTTTCAGTATGGTATTATTTTGGAACACATCTGAACATCTTATTTTTTGTCAATCTCCAGCTACGATTAGGTTATTGAACCGTGAGAAGTAAACAAACAAATTCCCCACTTCCCAAAAAAGAGACTTACAGAATCCTCCACACTGGAAACAGCAGCAGTTATTTTATCTATAGCTATGCTGACTCCAACAGCTGAAGGAACTGGTCCTACCGTCTGTGGCCCTCTAAACTGTGGAATCTCAAAACAAGAAAAAAAACCAAAATGGAAGATCAAATAGTTACCTCGGCAAAATGCCATCTTTTTCATGGGTTAAAAAAACCCACTCAAATTTATTAGAAGAGATGAGCACATACCAGATGATCATATCTGCCTCCTGCAGCAAGAATTTCAGGCACAGTTCTTTGTCTTCTTTTGATGTATGCTATAAACTGAAAGATAATACCATTGTGCTGCTGTATTTTGTAAACTAGTCCCAGATTTATAGAAATCTGTAAAATAAAAATGAATATGTGCACATATAGAATTAATTTCCTGTTAGCAGCATGGATTGAAAACACTGTTTTTACATAAGGAAGATACATGGTAATATTCCTTATCTACAAAACTTCAAAATACAATGAAAAATATGGAAATGGTGCTTTAATCTTACAGATCCCAATAAACCTATAGCACAATACCCAAACAGCAAGCTTCAGGGAAGGTGAAGGCCTTAAGCAGTCATTAGATTTCTGCATTTTTAAAATATTTACAGTTTGTTCCAAAATTTAATAAAACCCCTCTTTTATGCTCTAAGTAATGCTTTCAGTCTTGGTTGGGGGAAGACAAGAAGTCTGAGTGTCATTAGACAGAAGTCAAGCCAGAGACTTCTGACTGAAGAGGTCTTATTTTTAAAATGCATCTTAAAAAAAATAAAAGGGGAAAAAAAAAAAAAAAAGGAAGAAATATCAATGCCAGTACTATTATAGGCCATCAAAAGACACTTGCATGTGCTTTTCCTATTATAAAATATCATTACTTTGTTTCCTGGCAAATTACAAGGCCCAGAAGCCTTTCAATCCATTAATTTATTAGCAGAGTATTTCACACACCTGAAGTTTTATTCCCAGTTGTTTTAACAGACCAATGATTTCCTCTAAATCCTTCATACCATGCTTCAACAGCTGAGTGACACCTGGCTTTTGTTTTATCATTGTGTTTAGAAATGGAAATACATTACTTGCTTCTCCCTTCTGCTCAATGAATCTGTAGAGTCGAGAAAGCTAAAAACAAAAAAATAAAATTATAAGCACACATAGCAACACAGACAACACCCATAACAGGTCCCATCTAAAAAAAAAAAAAGAAAAATATCTGACTTGACATTTGTGGGAGTAAGACATCTGCCTTTTTTGTTTGTTTTGTCTAGCAGCCTGTTTTTACCTAGTGGAGTTGAGGAAAAGAATAGACAGACACAAGTCTCAGACTGTCCAGAAGTTAACTTCAACTCTATGCACACGCAACATTTGCAGAGAAGTTTTTTTAATGTTTCTCTCAGTTTGTTTTATTAAATAGCACTCTACCTTTTACCCTTTATTAGTTTCCACAGCCTGAGAAATACGTTTAAAGAACAAACTGCAATACCGACTTCCAGAGGAAGCAGGGAACAAAGTCAGACCACTTGCAAAGAGATTGACCTATTTTGAACAGCACATGCAACAGCTTATTTTTCTTACTCTAGTTGGGTAAATTACAAAGAAAATAAAATACTACTGACTTATGGCAAATTACAGGGAAATTAACACTGAATTAAAATCACTTACACTAGCTGATGTGAGAGAAAGATTACAGAATTTGGCTTCTACTTCTCTTTTAGTTAGCTTTTCAGTCTACAAGAAAAACAGATTAAAACAGCATTTGGTTGGGTTTAATGCATTACCATAATTATTCAAATTAATTTCATCTATATTCTGTGCTTATAAAATAGAAAAGACCTAAGTGATATTAGAATACATTTTAAAGTTTTTATTGATTAGCTTGTCAATTCTTGATCATACAGGTGAATAATTCTCTCATAAATACACATTCAAGAATCATCTTAAACCATCCCAATCCAGAAGTAACAAAAAAGTAAGTAATCTACGTTTACAGTCCAAAGATAGACAGCCTTTTTATATATCAAGAGTATACTCCTGGTTATGTTGGCAATGGGTGGTTAGTCATTTTAGAAAAAGCTCCACAAAATAGAATACTCTGCAGTGATGATTATAGATGCTGGTTAATAACTAATGCCTTACCACAGCATCATACAGAATGATGTAGACTTGATTGAGTTTGTCCTCTGGTATCCCGCAGTGCAAAAGTATAGCTTTCAGTAAGGCAGTATGGTTTAGATAAATACTGTAATTTCTTTCCTGTCAAAGCATAAATAAAAAAAGAAGGGAAGAAAGAAATGAAAAAAGCAGGTTTTACTTACATTCTATTTTGCTTAAAAAAACCCCAACCCCCACAAAACAAAGAGGCTTCCTGAACATTTAATAATAGCTCAAAATTAACTTCAAACCTCTTCTTTCACTACCTTACCTTCCATTTCTAACTAAAGAATGGCAAGTCTTGTCTCATTCTACAATAATCACTTGCCTGACAGAAGAAAGACATTATTTCAATGGTACTTTAAAGGATTCAGTTAATATTTCCTTTGCACATAAACCTATGCTTCATTTTAAGTTTACCTAGGAAACACATTTTTATGACAGTGTTCTGTAACTGACTACAGATTAAAGGCTAAAGGAAGTATCCTTTTACAACACGTCAAACTAAAAATTCAGTTAGATTAAAATTTTGGGTGGAAAAGAGAGGAAAGGGGCTGATTAGAAAATCTACCTGTAGCACTGAAAACTCTTGAATGATTTCTGAAATTGCATAAATTGTTTCTGCTATAGGCAAAAAGCTATTTCCAGTAGATGTAATGATGTCAAATGCACATTCTAGGAGTTCTTTGGGATGACAGCGGTCTAACTTCCGAGGTCTGAAAACTCGCTCTATACAGTATCTAAAGGAAACATTGAAGAATCAATCAGCCTCTTCAGAAGTCACTGTCCAAGCATGGTATCAGTGCAAAACATCACCTCTACATCTCTTACCTTTTCAAGTTTGATATGTTATTTCTAGCTACAAATCTTGCAAAAGGAATCTGAAAAACAAAATACATGAAAATTGTTGAAACAAAACAGTTGGTCTCAAGGAGCTCTGTAGCTGGAGATGAATTATACAGTGCAGTTACACAGTTAATATAATGGTTAAAGTACTTGACATAGCTAAGTAATAGTATTCTGACCATCCTTGCTGCAAGTTTTAAATAAAAACATTATTTTCACCTTTGTTAAAAAAAAACCAAACAAAAAAAGGCTATTTATTCAATACGTGGTCAGGGCTCCAGCTGTCAAGAGCATGAGTACAGAACTCAGGAGTACAAGAAGAGACACTGAAAGATATACTACTTCAGCAGTCAAAAGAAGTGCAAGCCTAAACCAAATTCCACCACAGCACCCTTCAAACCCTGTGCAAGCTTTGCCTGCAGAGATGATGCTACTTACTCTGAGGTCATAAGGAAGCATTACCAGCATCCCACTGTGATCCATGAAATATGCAGCTTCATTATGTTCATATAGTTTTTTATTTCTGGGCATCAGCAGCGGAGTATGGAGCTTGATGGCTCCTGCACAAAACCAGAAAACACCTCTCATTTCACAAGTAACACCTGCTTTTTACAAGTTCATGAACACCCTTGCAGGGCATAATTACATCAATCCATAAGTTAAAAAAAAATAAATATTCTTAATAGACTTGCCTCTTCCATATTTAAAGAAAGAATGTCAAAGTTTTATGCCTATGTTGCACGCTTCTTGGGCTCAGCAGGGAGGCCACAGAAGAGGGAACTGCCAATTCCACAGCCTAGCAGAATCCTCACTTTGCCCTCCCTCTTTAAACACCACTTTCACAAAAGCAGGCATACGAAACAGATGAGAAACTCTGCAGTTACCCGTAGCAAGTACTGCTTTGGTCTAGAGGCACTTCCATACAGAACAAATATTGTTCAGACATGTTGCATCCTCTGTCTCAAAAACATACTAGAAGTGTTTGTGTTTCCTTTTAAAGCCTCACAAACACCTTTTTTTCCCGGGTATATTTTGCAACCATCTATCTGTATGAATCCAATCTTCATTACTATTAATAATACCACTTATTACTGAAAAATAGTTTCCTGTTTTAAAGTCTCTAGTGATTCTCAATCAAATATTATTGAAGCTTAACTCAATTAGATTTCAATATAAACTTTTAAATGAGAAAAAAAGATCTCTCAGATAGAAAGAAATTCTTCTAACCATCACAGATGTCAGAGACAATCTAATGGAAAAAAAAAAAATACGCAATCCCCATTATTTTTCCAAAAGAATGAAAACATTTCAGTCTCTAAAAAGCTGACAAACACTTTCCCAAGTCTGTCAAGCTTTAAGGAGTGGGGGAAGAGAGTAAATTCTTCCCTGACTTCGCATTTCTCAGTCTCTTACTCTTTAGTATTGCCAAACTTTGATCATGCTTAATCAGATGATGATTTACTAGGAAAACTCCTAGTTTCTATTTCAAAATTCTCTATGTTTATATAAAATAGTATCATGAACACCTGTAAGCCAACACAATTTATAAAATTTCAAGTGTGACAACAGCTGCATAAATTTTCTTCTTCTCAAAAAATAATTTTAAGCAAATACTAATATTAATGACTGGATAGATTCCCGGAAAGGAAAACAGAAGACATCATGGCATAAGCTTTGGCTCGGGAAACTCCTTAACAGCACAGCATTGCCAAGAATACTATCACTGGAAGTACCACTACACACTTGCTCTGTTTCCATGCTCTCCCTTATGCCCTTCCCATTCTGGCTGTTCAAAGAGAGGTTGCTGTGCTACATGGATGCCTGGTCTTCCACTACGAGCTGCCCTTATACTCAGATCCAGATTTTGCATAACAGCCTCCACCTCTAAAAGCTTATACAGATTTATCAGAACAACTGTATACATTCAAAAATATAATGAAGATTTTTACTCTTCTTTCTGTGTAAATCATTCAGATTTTATGTTAGTAGCTATTACTGGAATGACAAAATAACAGAAGAAAACATTATAAAAACTTCAAATGATGTACAACTACTGAACATATTTTCTGATTTCTCTTATAGCAGTAAACCCATTCCATTCAATCACAAAAAAGGTAATTAATGACTTTTGTAAACACACCCACCGTGTCTTTTAAATATCCGGCTGATAATCTCACATACATGCTGCTGTATCTTGGCTGCCCAAATAGAAAAACTACCCTGAAACCATCACAAATAAAAAGTACATATATAATTCAGGTGCGATGAACACTCCATGTAGGCAATCATTCCATGTAATATAGGCAATAAACATTCTGCTATCTCATCCCACTATAAAAAACTGAAATGCTTACACAATAAAGAAGAACTACAGCTATACAAAGCATTATTGTACTGTGTTACCTTGAATTTCTATGGATTTAGAAAGATTCAAGAGCTGATAAACTAAGAAAAATCACGTCAATTAGAAAGGGAAGAAAACATCCAGAGGCAACACTTTCTGCTGACAACCAGTCAACGATTAGTTTGACAGGAATTCAGAGTAAAGAAAGTCATCATCTGGACATAAGCTTAAAGCTTTAGCTGCTACAATCAAACACTGCTGGTTTCTTCACTGAAGAATGAATGTAAGGTTCAAATGGGAAGTGGCTTTTCAAACCCACACAGTAGAGACTGTAATTTTAAATGGGAACCAATGGCAAGGTGAATGTTGAGTTAATGCAATTCACTCAAACACACTAGAGGTTTACCCATATAAGCATATTTTTGAAAAATTCAACACAGGGTAAAAAGCCAAACCCACACATCCCCTGAACACTTACAAACCTTCAGCATATCACTGTCATAAGTATAGTCTATTGCTGGAGATATACGCTGTGAAAATATCTGACTCATCATAGTCCGGTAGGCCTTCCCATCCACATTTGCTAAGGTATGGTGGAGGACTTCATGGAGTTCAGACTCTTCCATTTGTGGTGGTGGAAGATGTTCACTTTTTAACAGCTCCACAGCTGTTGGCCGTGCTGCAGGATCATGGTTCAGGAGCCATGTAATAACCAATCTCTACAAATTAAATCAAAATATTACAGATTAGAAACATTTTATAAGTTAACAGTATTTACAACAAACTTGGTAGTCACACCACTACAATAACAAACTACGAGACGCTACAGGGGACAGAACAGCAGAATCTAAATCTTTTGGGTGTATATTATTTGCTAAGTAAATTCTGAATATCTTTTATTATCATCTGAACAAATTTACTAAACCACACAAATTATTAGACCTGTGCCTCCTGGGATGACAAAATATGTAGTATCCTTATCCTTTATTGTTCCATGGTATGCTAGCTCTGACATCTCTTTATCAACCAAGTTAAGAAAAAGCAGAATTTCATGCTCAGAATCAAAGACTTGAGAGGTACAAATATTAGAGAAGGGGGAATCTTTCTGGCATATTTCAGTGAAATATACAAAATGGAAATGTTTTTATGGTACTAGTAACATGCAAATTGCTGTTTTACAAGCATAACAGACAAAAAGCTAATACTAATGGTCAATGAAAGAGTTGATTAGCAGAAGGATAAAGCTACCTAGATGGTTCAGAGAAGATTACACTGCCCCTTATCACTTCATTACTCTGCCATGGAGGCCTCCAGAACACGCCCTTGGCAGCTCTTGCAAGCAGCCAATTGAGCTTGCTCATCTCTTTCTGTTCTGTGACAGATTTCTTTCAAAAAGTTTAAGTTAAAAGTTAAACAATTGAGCTGCCACTTCTCTGAGCATAAAAAGCCAAAACTGTCCCTCAGAGCTAGAAAGGCATGCCAGTGAACTATAAATTTCTTTATGACTGTGCTCTGAGAATTTTGTTGGTAAATATATTTCCATGTCAACTTAGAACATTCTTTTGAGATTTCATTTCCTTACCTTGTTCTAATATCACGTAATAAGAACTTGGCAGAGAATACTAGTGGGGAATTAAGTGGGAAATTAAGGGGCAAATTAAGGGGGAAAATTATAACTAATGTTTCCTGACAGGGAATACCTAATAGTTATAATATCATCAAAACTACCTGCTTTGCATGCTTGACTTCATCGAAGTCCTTAGGAAATACAATTGCAGGCTAACAAAACAAAAAACAAAATCCACATTTCAATTTTAACAGGCAGTTCAGATTGCTCAGATTAGCCTTATTTTTAGGTTCTACATATTTAAACAGAGAAACTAAGCATTCCACTGCCCATGAATAAATAAACAACAAAACCCCAAACAAACAAACAAACCCCCCACACGGCAAATTTAATTTGAAGAGCTAAAAGGAAAAAGAATGCTTTGATGTTGTTTCGTACAATGAAAATACAACCCATAATCCAAGCATTTACCAACTACAAATACCAACTGATTCCTGAGAAAGGCCCACCAGGCCTAAAGCTAGGTATACTAAAGAGATGATTCCTTTATCTGACATGTAAAAATTAATTTCACAGACAGAACACTGACTGCTGGCAATACCATTAGAATCCACAGTGCATTAAAGGAATGTCAGTGTGTCAGCTCCAATTGTATTCTTCACTTTTCAAGATATGTTTTACAAACCTTGTTTTTAAGCACTCCCTATGGCAACATTTTTTTGCTATATTTTCCATCATTTTTCTTCTCTTAACAAACTATTTGATGCATAGAATTAGTATGTTTCATATCTGGGTACTTACAAGCCTTAGCTGACCAAGAACAAAGATCCTTTCTGATGCAGTATTCATAGGATGGTAACACATCTCAAAGAATATTATACCTAGGCTGAACAGGTCCACTTTCTAAGGAAGAAAAACACCCGAAAACTTGTATGTAGTACCTATCAATTCTCTGAAGATGAAAATAGCAGAGGAAAAAAAATAATGTTTAGGCTAAATTTCAAAGTCTATTAAAGCTGGAGAGAAGGCTGGGGTTTTTTCCTGTGTCTTTTTGTGTGTTTTTTATTATTTTTGTTTTTAAAGCTTTTTTGTTAGAAGACACAACCCATTAAGATTTGCTAGACTTTAAAGCCTATCATCTAGCATCTGGAAGTCTTCAAGGACAAGTTGAATGGGGCTTGAAGCAATCTGGTCTAGTGGAAGGTGACCCTGCCCACGGCAGGGTGTTGGAACTGGATAAGCTTTGGGGTCCTTTTCAACCTAAACCATTCTATAATTCTATGACCCCCACTTTGAAAACATTTTCTTGCTTTGAAATTCAGTCTGTCTCTGCACATAAACAGGATTCTCTTTGACAGAAAAAATGCACCCCCACCTCCCACAGTCAAGGTCTAGAAATCCAGAACAGCAATATATGCTTTATTACCTTAACTAAAGACGGTAAGATTTCTATCCTATTCAGTTATAAAGGTCCTCCATGATTACATGCTTTCAACTTAAAGTCGCTTGCATCTAGTCATGATCACGCACAGGCAGAAAAACTGACTTGCCCACATCCTTCTACCCTTGGTTTCCTCTTGAAGGAATGATTAATCCTCCTGATTATCACAGGAGTCCCACCACACATCTTTGTCAAGGAGAAATGACCCAAATCATAGCTGGTACATCTTAGATTCCATGCTACCTTTTCATTAGGTCTACTCCAATCATACCTGATTGTATGTAGATTTAGTGCTTCCTTGGACCTCTGGGCTGACATACAGCGCAGTGCCAACCATCCCTGTCAAGTTACCTGTGTGGCAAAAGATGAGAGCACCAGTTTCAAGAAAGTGGGAGAGAAATGCAGCATCCACGTCCAGAAAAAACTCAGTCATGTTCTCTGTCTTCTAGGCTGGAGTGCAGTCCTTACTAAGAGAGACCCAGCTGAGAATACTTTGACAAACAGACAGTTCTTACCTTCACACATCAAGTACCTGTGTCTATCTGTAGTAGCTAAACTTATCTACTGCTTTACAGATTTGTAGTAGTAGGTCAGCACACAAATATTACAACTAAATTTCACTGCCATTACACCTGTCTTTAAATGTACCATGTACTAAAGTTTCCTTAAAACAACAAATTCAGACTCTAACAAAAACCAAGCCAACCAACCAAGGACGCTGAAATCTTGATATTGTCCTGTATAGGCAAGAGAATACAAGGGCAGATGGAACAGATATACCAGATCTCTATATACCTCACCATGAGGAAAGCACTGATCTATGGCAGAAGGCTAGCAGAGATAACAAATTAATTCTTAGATAAGAGGCAAAACTACCAGATTATAACACAGGCACCCAACTTGGTGGCTGGGGGTCCCACCCCTGGCCTCAGTAAAGAGAAGTTTTATTTTCAAAGAACAAACGAAAATTCTAACAGAATGTACAAGACCAGTGAATATAATGTTTGCTTAAAATAATTTAGAGCAAGTTGCAACGTAAACTAACCTGATGGGTCAGACACAGCAGAACCATCCGAGAGATTTTCCTCTTGTTTAGAGACCACCTGAAACCAGCAAAACAGTCATGTTGTAAATGACACATGAAATGCTTCTGTTGGCTTTTCTTGTTACTTCTGTTGGCACTGCATGGTTTAATTCTATAACCTCACAAATTTAAAAGAAGTTTAGAGCATTCTCAATATATGAACATTGTGGTCATTTAACTTACGTTTTATTTTTCAAGTAATTACATTACCAAATTCAAGGGGTTTTTTCATTCACTTCAAGCTGTACTTACTGCATTTGCTGGATAATCTGTAGCTAAACCAAAATCACCAATTTTCACATGATCATCTGAATCTAAAAAAATGTTCACAGGTTTCAAGTCTCTGTGGATCATTCCCTGTTACAGGAGGAGAATAAAAAAAGACCCACTGCATATTAAACAATAAACAAGATTCAAAATAAGTCTTTATAATAGACTGGAAAATCATAATACATATTTTTATTACAGTGGGAAATCTATTGCATTAAGTCACTGAAGATCAGTCTTGAAGACTGACTATAGTTTGTAGCCCAGAAGCTAGAAACAATTTTCAGTGCTACCAGATACCTAACAGAATGTTTTTAAAAGATGGTCAAATTTTTATGACAAATGGGTAAAATCTGAAGCAGTTCATTATAAAAATCACGTTAATGATAAAATATAATAAACCCCAAGAATGGACTAATAATGGAAAGGGCAAAGAGAGGAAACTTGCTAATAAATGAACATGAAGAAACCCATAAAGAAAGAGGCATAACACAGATATTATGCGCAGGTCATAACTATCATATTTACTAACCTTTTCATGGATGTAAGCTAACCCATCCAAAATTTCTCGGAAAAGCCTCCAAAGCCGACTTGTATCTTCATATAACCCTTGGTCAATAGTGTCCCTTAATGTGCTCTTCTCACAATACTCCATCTTCAGTTGTGCATGCATAGAGGACAGAGGAAGAAAGAACAATTTTGTCAAGAAAAGAGACTATCAGAAACTTGTATCTGTACACATATTAATGTCAGGGCTCAGGAGCAAATAGTTTCACCAAAACATTCAGCTATTTGGAATTTTCCTGACAGCTGTCTTTTAGCTACAAACATGTGCTCACTTCTGGGTCCTACCTCATTTTCTGGGACAATCCTAGGAGCTTGCAGCAGCATATTCTCTAACATAAACATTAACAACAAGGTGGAACCAGCCAAGCCATAATATATGATAAAGCCAAACCCCAAAGAATCTCTAGCTTTATTTCACTTGGCATCTTAGCTGCTTTTATTATGAATATACACAACACACGCAAACAAGTGTCTTAAAATGTAATTCCACCTACTTGTAACTTCCTTCCAGACAAGCTCTAGCATTAAGTGCATTATAAAAAATTGCACATTACCACAGAATAGTTAGCTATGATAGACTGTTTCTGGGAGAAGTTGACTACTCCTAACACAAAGGAGGTGCCAGTAGAATAGCCTGAAATTGCAACCCTGCAGGAGTTTCATCTTGTGCCTACTGTTAGAGCCATACAATGGCTTTACAGATTACTGATTTCTATTAAAATAAAGTACATACACAATGCTGTGCTTTTGAAGAGAATGAGGAAGTTTCCACATCTGTGAAACACAATTTCCTCTCTGGAATTTAACACGGTAGACTTCAAGTCTACATTGGGAATTAACACCATAACCAAACTGAGGAACACCAGCTACAGTGTTGGGGATTGGGATGGATATTCTCAACAAATAAGCACAAGGCGAAAGAATGCTTTGAAAGGCATGGACTCAAAGGTTGGCTGCCTGGGCTGTACTGTGGTTAGGTCAGGAACTGCCAACTTTTACTTGTACACGAGCAACACCAGTTACTTATTATGCACTATAGTAGTAAAAAACTTCGCTCTCTCCAGTCACAAATATAGAGCCTTGGAAGGCATAAAAAACCACATGCATGGCACAGTGCCTCCCACCATGCAAGCCTTCAAAAACACAGTCCATTGCACAAACAGCACTGAACTTACTCATTTGCATTTTTAAAGGTCATTACTTTTCTCATGAAAAGCAGCAACTAGTCTCTGCAGGTTGACATAAACAGTATCCTTTCATGTGAACACACGAGCACATTTGTACCTGAATGTACAGATAATGCACTGCCTGAATGACTGGTGTCCTGTCTTCTCCTCCATGGCTGCTCTTTTCATTGCCTTCTTCATTCTTTATCACAATAAAAGTAATAGAACAGTTAGCTACAGAAAGCTGTGCACTTTTTTATTATGCATACTACTATTTTTTAATGGCTGGAATACACTGATGAGAACTCAGCTTCTATGGGTAGGTTTGAAAAACAGCAAAATAATACAATGACATTTTTGTAATACCACTGTGTCTAAATAAACTAGAAAAGCAGGAGTGGTGAACCCTCGAAGTGAAAATGAGTAACATTTTGCCATCATTAGACTCTGAAGGGAAAGAATTCTGGAAAATCTGGATGAAGCTTAAATTTCAAGCTGTGTCATACTAAAAAAAGAGAAAAAGATAAAATTTGAAACGAAAAGATAGAAAGCTTGCTTGATACATAATGCATCTACCACCCTCAATCAAAAATTTTGGTACGGTGTGTGTATATATGTATAATGACAAAAGAATGCACTACCATATTGTTAAATTATATATTGAAAACTTTTTCATGCCAATGTACATTATAACAGAAAGAGGAAAGGGATGAAGCTTTAAATAAAAGCATGTTACAGATCATCAGGACTGGCAGTGACATATTCTAGAGGCTGTAGAAAAGCGTGCATTAGCTTTCTAGTGATACAGGGCACTGACTGTCCACAGCAAGTGCTGTGACACAATCTTAAAGTCAACTAAAACCTTAGACATTACAACAACTTCCCCTCCCTTTCTGTCTGCCAGCAATACGTATTTTGTCTGCTTTAAAAAGGGGCTATGAACAGATATATTGGTTAAAAGCACCTAAGTGCAGAACAGAATTTCAACTTTGAGATGGTGTAAGACCGTGTAATCCATATGGCTAACTGTTAAGTCATAAATACACTGAAGTGTTAAATTTGCAATAACTTGGGTCATGACTAAAAAACCCTCATATTTAGCTCAATAAACACTATAGGAAACAGATCCAGATTAGCTGCATCAGACTGATTTTTATGGAATGCAGCTCACAATGGCACACCACTCACTCTAACAGAACATAACCTCACATGTTTCTGTACTTACATCAGAAGTTAAATAAAACTTCCTAACTGACCTGTTTACGTGTCAAAGGCTATTTTATTATATTTTAATTTTCACTAACTTTATCTTTACACCTACCAGAGAATGACCTTTACTGTTTTCATCCTCGTTATCAAAAATTATTTCACTTTCAGAATCTGTGGTTGGCCTGTTTAAAAAATAGAAAGAAAAAAACCTCAAAAGTTCTGCATACCAAGAAATATTTACTAAAGAATCTGGAAATTATTCAGAGGAAAATAAGAAAATCTAAGCTTCTGCTGAAGACTTTCTATACGCCTTAAACAAAAAAAGCAAAACGAAACAATACCCAGAAAAGCATCCTGCTTGCAAAGCAACACTTCCTTTGACAGTCCAGTCTCTAAAAGGGAAGGTGTATATTTGCATCAGTAAAATTTAATTACTATTTCCAGTAAGCAAAACTGAGATAAGTTTACTTACTTGCTTATACAAAAAAATGACTGTGAGTGAGAAAACCCAACCATACACAGAGGAAGGTATGGAATACATTAATAAAAACCAAAACAAAAAAGAAAGGGCAAGTTTGATATTTTTCAAGATTTGTAATATTTCTGTTACTGTTTATTAAAAAACTTGAATCTCAAGGCTGGAAAAGACAACCAAACATAACAGTCATGCATTCTGGCAGAAATAATAAGAAGCTTCAAGAAGACTACACCAAAAAATTTTCCATGTAGACTGACAATCTTATCTAGAAAATTTCCTCTTCCTGGCTATCTGACTGCTAGCAAGTACACTAGTTTTGAACAAGGGGACAAAATAAACATACTGTGAACTACTGCTGACAAAAGAAACAAGAACGATAATAAGGCACAAACTTGGGAAAACTAACTCTGCTCACGCTCCCTATAGTGCCAGTACTGAAGCCTACTCACAAAATTGAATGCGAGAACACGCCATCACCATCATCGTCGTCGTCACTGGACTCCTGATCAGCTCCACTGAATTTGTTGCTGGAGGATCTTTCACATGAAGTACTCCACTCAACTGAACTTGTCAAACACGGAGGAGGAGCATTAGTTTCCACATCACTTGTCTCCTCAGGGGAAAGGATGAAGAGACCAGCTTTGGGGTGCATTCTTCTCTCTTCGGTTGCTTCAGATGTTGACACAGTGGGAACAGGACTTTCATGTTTTTCTATCCAAGCATTGTAATACCTCACAATATTCTCATGGTTCAAGCGGGAGAGTAAAGTTACCTCCCCCTTAATCCTCCGAAATTGCTTGCTGGTAGGGTTTATGCGAATGCGTTTTACAGCATAATAGCAACCATCAAGCTTATTTCTCACCTGCAAAATTCAAATTAATGTAAAGTCAAACACTTACAAACGCCTTACCAAGCAGAGCTAGAAGAAGAATAATTTCACAGTATAGGAAGTCTTCCTTTCACCTGGAAAATGACTACAATTCAAATGCAAGGTTCCCCATACTGACAGGCTTCTTCCCCAATCTCCTAGCAACCTCTTGCAAGAAACTTTTCAGACTTCGCAGTTCCAGATAAAAACCTCAACACAGGCACAGCACACTAGCACACAGTAAATAAAACCATGCAAACATTGAATATATTGTTTTGCTTCAGAGAAAACAAAACATATCCCCAAAAAGATTTCCACAGAGGAAACAATTTTTATACCATACCTTGATGACTGCTCCAAAAGCCCCTTTACCAAGTAATTTTAGCTCTTCAAACTCATTATAGTATCGTGAAAATTGTCTCTGTGTTTCTGTGAAGAACGAAGCGCTGGATATCCGACTGCTGGGCACAACTGTCTCCATGCAATCTATACCTGCTGAATCTGTAATGAAGACAAAGCTACCATTGCTGGCAATATAGGGAGAAGGCACTAGGGACTGCCAAATAAGGATCAAGGAGACAAAACCTAAATAACTTCAAGTGCAATTAAAACCTAAAATACAGAAGTGCTCTGCTGTGTAGAGTTAAGTTCTAGTGCAAGCATAAACCTTAATACAGTTTTTAATTATAAACATGAATGATGCTGGACAAAGGAATGATTTTAACAAGAAGGTAAGAAGGAAAGAAGTCTCACTGGAACACCCTCTTCCAAAGACGAAGTTAAGTCTACATGTACACCATGCAGGAGGTGAATGAGTTTACATGTTTCTTTAAAGCATGAGCTGCTTCTACTGAAGAAAAAACAGTCGTCAGTCCACCCCAGCCAGTCTTGGACAGAGGCGCTAAAGACCACACTACCTTTTAGGTTAGTTAATGTAACACACTTGTGCAGTCTTGTGAAGCTGTAGCACAGCTCAATTCTTCTCTTACTGCAGGCATGTAGTCCACTTATTTAGCAGAATACAGGAAGAATTAAATTCCTTACCATCTAGATTTTCATCAGCTACAGGTATTTTTATTCGTGGAATGTTTATAAAACTATGTTGTAGCAACTGCTGAGGAGTCCATCTTTCTTTATCTTCCAAGCAAACGCACCTGTTAGCAAACCACAGAGAGAACTATTCCATGTCTGACACAAATGTTAGAAGAGTTCTAGTTATATTTAAGAAATTATTACCCCCACCATTCAGGCAGGAGTAGGAAGCAAAGACAGACTAAATGACTTATCCACAGTGATATACAGTTGGTGGCAGAGCAGAGAAAAAGACAGCACCAAACCTGCTCTCCCAAATCCCAGATTAGCAGCCCGAGCCATGAGAGCAATCATCTCTTCTACAAAAACTACAACTAGAGACACAGGAGGATTTAGTTATTCTTTGCAAAAGCTGTTAAAATCTTAAAAAAAAAAAAAAAAAAAAAAAAAAAAGGAAAATCAAAGACAAGAAGAAACAGGAATGTGACAAACATACTTTTCCAGAAAGTCTTGAAAGTCAGCAGGTAAACTGGTAGGAACAGCAACTGGGAATTCCTTGGTTACTTGACCCTGGCTCAGTGAAAGCAAAAGCAAGCCCAGACGCCATACATCTCCTTTTTTTCCAGGCTTGTTGGGAAGACCATCCTCACTAAAACGAACCTTGGTTTGCTCAAAAACATCTGCTTTGCAGATGTCAGCTAAGCGCTTGGAAATGCTGTAGTCTGTGACCTTGATGTTTCCTTCAGCATCTACCAGGACACTGGAAGCACAAAGGACCTTGTGCACTACTGAATTATTGTGCAAGTAGTCAAGAGCTGACAAGATCTGGATCACGTAATGGCGCAGCTGCTCAACTGGAACAGGAGTCTCCTTGTGTAAGTACGTAGAAAGGCTGCAGCCACTTATGTGCTCCACTAAAATATCCACCACAATTGAGTCGTCCCGCTCTTTGAGGTTCATACATTTATAATGCACTATGTTTGGGTGACTTAGCTTTGCCAGTGAGCTGAACTCTGTTTCTGCTCCCTGAAGCTGGTAGAGAAACACAACATAACATGCATTTTGTCACATCTTGGAACACATTTCCAATAAAATATGTAGCATATACAAAATACGTATAAAATACATGACATCCTCATACTTTTCTAAAAGGAAGTACTGTGCACTGGGGAAAGTACAGCTTTGCTTTCTAACAAGTAAACTTGGTTCCCTCTTTCTTCAGAATTTTAGTATTTTATTCTTTTATTTATGCATACTTGCAAACACTTTCTTGCATTTGTATTATTGCAAAGGGAACTCCTGAATACCCCAACATCTCATCTTCTTTCATGCAAATGCTCTAAATGATTAGCATTTTCAAGTTAATTACTACCCTCTCAAGTTTATATTAAACTTGCAGCCTGAAGAAAAACACTGAACCTCAACCTAAACTTTATTAAGCCAAATGCAAAATACAGGCATTACCTGTTTCTTAGACTTCTCAATCTTTTCTATTTCATGAGTTGTAAGAAACCTTCCCATCTTTTTTTGCCAGTGCAGAACCCACTCATATATTAGAACAAAGTCTCCACTGTGAATTTCCAAGGCATTGTAGACAGATTTACCAAGCTGTTCATCCTTTCCTATACACAAAGGGAGAGAAGAGGAACATGGCTTCTTCTGTTTCTAAGGATCTGGCAAGAGCTCCTGCAAATGCTAAATAAATACCAGTAAGCCTGTTTTCTAAAGCCAGAAACATAAACCTACTTACAAGTAGACAAGAGACATATCTATATTGTAAGTATGGAAAATATCAGGCTTGATGAGACTGAATGCTATGTAACAGTACTCAAAAGAAAGCAATAGCACATTGACAAAAAACTGCTGCACATCTTCAAGAATTTAAAGTTTTAATAAATGAACAACCTTCCTGCTTAGCAAATGCCAGCTCTACACATAGTAACATAATCGTTCATCCTCAAACTGCAAAACAATAAAGTTTTCCTTTCTTGAGAGACCTTGAGGCTCTTCATCCATCCACTGAGGAAGTGCTATGTTGAAAACAAACAGTGAAAACATTTGATGGTCTGTCCACATGGGCACTTCATGGAGGTCTTCCAGCTCTGAAAGTCTCCTGTGATGTCCTGTATTAATGATTTTGCTAAACCTGCTGCTTTTATGCCGTTGCTAGCAGCAGCAACAGAAGCAGAGTAAGTATGCATCTCCAGCCCTCTGCTTATCAGTGGTTTCACATGTTACTGAAAGCATCCCAAACCCCAGCATTTCAAGCTGCAATTGTAATTTTGCTTACCTAGACATTTTCCTTTATGGACAGTAAGTTGTCCAGCACCACTTGTGCTGAAGTTCAAAACTTCATGATTTCCAGGGGACTCTTCATTATTACTAACAGAAAGCTGGCGTTCCCGTCTGAAATGTGAAGAGAACATTTTTCTCCAACTCAGACATATAGTATATTTAAAGTCAGGAGTTGAATACAAACCTTCAAAATTGGAAAGTTTCCAAGTTATCCACAGCACATAGCTTAGTTAAACCATGACAAATGAAGGTAGTGGGGGAAGGGGACAGGAAAGAGACCAAAATGAGCAGGTGAACAACATGGCACACTATTCTCTTGCCTTCAAATTTCACTTTGTAATCTAATGTTTGCAACAGAATAAATAAATAAATCATTCTAAAAAAATCCGTATGCAAACTGACATACTTTGAACGTCCAGCTGAATTTGGTCGGTGTTTATTATTCCCTCCATGTTCCAAACAGCTCCCATTTAAGCGTGAAGCAACTCTGTGTCCTGCAGTATCTCTCCTGTGAGAATCTTCTGGATTCTTCAGAGCAGCTATTTCCAAACGTTCCTATAAATCAGGAAAGACACCAAGTAAGTACAGAAGTCACTCCTATCCTCGCATATGCAAGTACTTAGTTATTATTCCATGAAGTCATGCAGATGACAGAAGAAATACGTTTTCATAATAAATGTACATGTGAGACCAAAGAAGAAGTGCTGAGATTTCAGAAAGTACATTTCCACACTGTCTGGGGCAGAATGTAAAGAAACTGGAAACATTAATATACCAGCTTTTTTCTATTCCTGTTTGAAAATATCCACCTTGGTACACTCAAGATGCTAGTCTATTCCAGATATAAACCCCAGAAATAATCAAGAACCTCTTTTAATTCAGATCTACTAAAGGCCCTGAATAAGAGAAGATGTCCTAGAAGATTTCAAATTTTTACATGTACTGTTACAGTCCTGGGAAGAACTTACTGCAATGTTTTTTTTGCACACCTGCTTAGAAAGAATACCTGTTTGGCAATCTCTTTCTTTTTTCTTTCTTCCCTTTTCTCTTCCTCCCTTCTCTGAATCTCATTAAGGATTTCACGTTGCTGAAATGAATTTCAGTATTGTTAGAGATGCAACAGTACATGCAGTGCAACTGCTAAAATCTTACCCTGATTTAAAAGAAAAAAGCTATGATGCTGATTTTTCAGAAGCGTTTAAAAGAGGACTTAGAGGATGTCACAAGAATAAAAAAATTGAAGTCAAATTAGCTCTCCTGAGGAAGTTAACAGTATCAATTGTATGATATAGGAGAATGGAATTGTAAATTACTTCTACTGCCAGACCCAAAAATAAAGTTTCACACACAAAAAAAGACAGGGAGATAAACCCAAACAATCTTTTAAAAACCAGAGCTATTCTATCCATATTCCCCACAGAGCAGAAACCTCACACTACCAGCCCCTGTGAGACTCGGATGAATCCCTTCATTTCTAGTGAAGGATGGTGGTGGTGTGACCTCTCCTTAGGTTAAATTTGGTGCTCTCTAGAGATGTCTGTCACAGTGAATATTCCAGTCACCCTAAGAGCAAAAGAAGGTATGATAGCCTGTCTGCCTGGCTAACGCTTCCTAGTTTAAGATTGAATGCATTTAATATGCACATTTGCTTACACTTTTGTATAAGGTCCTCTTGATAAGTGATTTGCATAGGATGAGAAATCAACATTTAGGTTTGTTTCAGGCATAAATATTCCCCAGGGTTAACACCACATCATTAAAATATTACAATTACAGCAGCAGATTGTTCATATAGTACATATTGATCCACTCATACTGGCAGGTCTGACAAGTTAATAACTCACTAAAACTCACCATTATGCAGAGTGATTTTAAAATCATGATTATGTTATTTTGAGAATATATGGTTATTGATACTTTGTTTTCTCTTACCTCCTGCTCTTCTCTTCTCTTAACTTCTTGTGCCCTACGCAGTTCCTCCTGAGCCAATCTTTCCTGTTCTTTTTGATGATTTTTTAGCATTTCTTCATGAAAAGACTTGGAAGGTGGTTTATTATACTCACTGAGAAATGACTGTACATGGTCAGCAAGTTCAAATATCATCACCTGAAAAAAAAAAAAATGAATGACATACAGAGTCAAATGATAGCCAAATGATACCCAACCCAAAAAGCAACACAGCAGAAGCATGATGGCCAATTTTTTTACTTATCAAGGAGAATTTACCATATTTCTCTATTTATTAATAAACTGTAACAGGAAAAATCCCTGACCACAGTAGAAAAGATTGCAAAAATTACTGGAAGTCAGACAACCCAAGTCATCTTATTTTTCTAAAAGAAAAGTAAAATTTAAAAATCACATTCTCATCTTCTTTTAGGCATGATTTTTCTACTCCCAAAGATATGGGTTTATGACATACGAGCTACAACAAAACAAATCTTTTGCACTTATCTGTTAGTGCACCTACTGCTACGAAATAGTTACTTATTTCTCTAGTAACAGCAAATCCAACCCTTCCTGCACAAAGCAGTCCCCCAGTTAGAACTGTAAGTCACATAAGGCATTCCATATTCATATAACCACGACTACTAAAATAGAAAACTGAAAACTCTGCTCAGCTGAATTCTGCTATATGGCTTGCCAGCTTGGAATCAATTTTCACTTACTGTTTACCTGTGTATGTATTGATAATCTATTGACCTGTCAGGGCTTAAGCTTTCAGCAGTCTAGTAGCATCCCCTTATTAATTCAAGCAATCTACACTGCTAATAGACCATCTTAGCTCTAAAATTAAAGAATAGTCCAGAACAAAGGTGCAGTCAGAAGGAGCACTGAGAAGGATTTGCATGTACAGGTGGGAGATCAGCTAAATTAAATTGTACCATCTGCCTGTAACAGGGTGACATTTAGAAGATTCTCAAACACTGAATCCCCTGCTTGAAAGTAAGAATGAAGCCAGGAGGCAATTCAAAATAGAAAGAATAGCACAACATGCATAAATCTGACATGTGCAACTAAAATATCTTTCCCAGGTTACTGTTCAGAAGGCAAGGCAATCATTGCATGTAGACATATGTATCAAAAAAAAACCACCAAGAGAAGCTTCAATAATTAAAAAAAACACCAACAGTTTGCTGTTCAGTCTGAACAGGTGGCTGAGGTATTGAAAAACTTTCTATATCACAGAATAGAATTTAATAAGGCATAGCTGTCAACGTAGAGCAAGAAGTTATCTCCCTTTTGCTGCAGATAAAGTAATTCAGTAATAAATGCAACTGCATATGCCATTCATACAAAACATGTACATACATGTAACTCACAAACACATCTACACATTGCTGGAGCAAGCATGACTCTTGTTTTGGAAAATCAACATTAGGAAGATGTATGATATATTTTAGGTCCTTTCAGTGAGATCAGAAATCAAACTGGGATTTGATAACTCTTGGGGTCCGTTGTGAGCAGACCAAGTATATATTGCATGGTTTTGTGGTTACTTAGAGAATTTAACCCTTGTTAAATCCAATGAATTGTCCATAGCACTGTCATTAGAAAAAAACAGCAAACAACAAACCCCACTCCCTAAATTCCAGAATACACCATTAAACTGCTTATTTCCAAAGATACTGAAAAAACGGAGGAAATTCTTGGTTATTGAACAGAATGAACAAAACAAATCTGGCTAAAAGAGTTATTTTGAAAGTATCTGCAGAAATATTGGCAATCAAAATACAAGTATAGTACTCAAATGGAAAAAAAAGGCTTGATGTGGCAGGACTGAATGACAGATAGCTCTTGCTAAACCTGTAAAGTTGACAGGCTTGGGAAACTGAAAGCAAAATATTGTCCCATTTCAGCCTATTATAATGTACACAGCTGTGTAACTCTCACTTGTAAAAAGGCAAATGGAGCTATTCAAGCATGTTCACCTGCAATATTTCCAAATAGCAGGAAGAAACACCAAAACCCCTGCTTTCACCAAGAATTCTTTGCTTGCTCATAATTCTTTGAATCATTTCAGTCCTCAGCAACAACAGAAAGATATCATTAATACTAAACATACCTGAGGATGTATAAAATCCCTTAAAATAGATACAAGGGCTAAGCTTCACATATTTCTCCATCTTTCTCTTTTTACCCTGTTCCAGGGCAACCCAACTATCACTACTCCTAAACACAGAAGAAAAAAAGGCACAATGGCATGGGGTGACTGTGCTACGAAGTGTTGAGCTGGTGTTGGAACAAAGGTCTCTTATCCTTCAGTTCAGCATTAGGTGAACAAGATCACATGGAAAAATTCCCCAGGTAACCACTGTTTGCCTAAACAGATACAGCCTCTTACAATATTCAAATTAATCTGAAAAGTGAAGAAAGCTCTCAGTTTTACAGTTATCATTGCTTTTCATACTGCCAAATAACTTAGAACCTTTAAACCTAATAACGTGAACCTTTAAACAGGAATAAAGCTTCCACCATTTATACATGCACTGGATTTTAAGAGGATTCACAGACTGGACTTCCATTAATTAGAAACATTCCTAAGAAAGACAGTCCCTCCTTCCTTAAAAGCAATGCAACTTACACTTCCAATGTGGATGTATTTCACTATATTATACCATACATTTTTAGAACTACTTAAGTCCAGAGTATATTTCTCAAGGAAGTGAAAAGCTCTTACCTCTCCACGGCGCTGTTTTGCCAGTTCAGCTAGTCTGGATTTTAGTTCATTTATTTTCTCATTTGACAAGCCTTTTGAATTTTTTAGTTGTATTTCAGGAACTCTGAGGGACGGCAACAAAACATAAAAAAGCCCTTATTAGAAAAACTGAGTGTAAAAAGCAACAGATTGTTGATAAAAACAGTGTGTGAGGGAAAAGGAATAGAGTTCATAGTTACTTGGCAATTAGTCAGTGGTCAAAGAAGCAGAATATAAATACTACATATACAAGATAAAGCCAGAAATACTGTATTAAATTCCCTACCATCAAATTTTCTGGTTTACCAGATTACCTGTTGGTTACACTTAACAGTAGAACTACCAAAGAAACCCTGCAGACTCTAATAATCCAGCACTTAACCACTAACTTACTGAACAAGCCATTTAAAATATTACTAGCATAACATTTAGATGTTTAAAATTTATTTATCACCACTATACAGATTACACAAACCCCAAGAAACAAATGCAATAAATAAATACTAGTTAAATTTAAAAAATATTTAAAGTAAGGTAAACAAACAAAATATCTGTAGGTATGCTCTTTTAAACTAAAATGAAAAAAAAATGAGAGTAGCTGTTATGTCCTTGCTATAGGGTATAACTGAGCAATTACTTAGTAAGGAACAGCATTTCCCTTCTACAGCACTCATGCCACAGCACAAATGGATGGACTGAAGGGAGTTATGCTTTGGACTATCAGTGGTATAAGGACTGAACAAAATGGGGCACCAACAGTTCACCCAGAAATCACTTGCCAACAAAATGCTGGGGCAGGCTGGTCACCCACAACCCCTTCTACATTCTCTATGGAGAACTCTTCCAAAAGGTAATCCAGCAGAAAACAGAACAGCAGATGGCCTTAAATCAAAAGGAAATTCAGTCTGTCTTAGCTGAAAGAGTCAGGAGTTGAAGAAGTTTAACAAGGGCACTAAGATAGTGGCAGGTACACCTGTGTTTATGTATCTCCAAGCTACAAACTGGGGCTGCAGTCTTGCACTGACAAACTCATCCCTGTTATTCTACGTTGCACAAAAGACTAAATCCAATTCAGGTGCAAAGTTTAGAGTTGCATATTATAACATACCACAAGCTTAATAAATACTGACATGCAGAAAGCAAGACTAAGAGTGATGAATAAAGCTCCATGTTTTTTTCAACTTACACTTTACTACGGAAAGCAGAGAAAAAAGGTTATATTTGAATGTTCACTTACGTATCAGGGTAAGTATGTGGACACTTAACCCACAAGTCAACTTTGGCATACACTTCATTAGCACCAGTCAATCCCTGAGGACGCAGAACTAAATTAATTTCAGGAGGCTGTCGTACCTAAAATACAAAACAAAACTTCTGATTGAAAATGGTTGTTTGGTTTTGTTTTAATGAAAACACACAACTCTCAATCTATATTATAGTAGAATACAGCTTAGACCATCCAAACCACGAAAAAAATATGCTAATGTGTTGACATTGCTCAATAGGAGTGAGCTGGTCCACTTACTATCATGGTTTATCCAGCATATTTTTACAACTTCTTCAGATAAGTGCGGTTAAAGTCATTAGAAAGATGATTCAGACTGAGCAAAAATGAAGTTTTATAATAAAGCTTTTGTATTCTGCTTACTGTAAGGTAGCAGTAGAAAAAAATTAAATAAACTTAACACATGTTATTTATATCACCAATTAAAGCATTCATTCTAAAAACAGCATTTTTGCTTTTGTGTTTAGATCATTAACACTAGGCATTATTTTATTTTCTGACATGGCAACGGACCATAATGTCACACTGATATACACCTTACATGGCCAAACCAATGGACAGTAATTTTTTTGTAGTTGTATTTTGTGTTTTGCCATAAACCAGAATTTTAACAAGCATTGCCTTCCTCATCCCCAACCTGTTCAAATCACCTACTCAAAATCAAAATAAAGTACAATATGCCCATATAAGCATTCCCAACTTTTTCTTTTCAATTAGGTTTAAAAACAAACAATAAAAAACAACAACAAAACAACCCAGCCCTCAGTGACATGAAAAGCAGATAGGGAAGTAAGACCACATGGAATAACAAATACAGAAACAGATGGTAACTACCCCCTTTGCTTTTCTAGCAAGGAGGAGAACATGCCAAGTCAAGAGGATGTCAGATATGACCTTCAATACAGAGTGAACCCTTCTGGAAACCCAACAAATTACTTATTCTTACCAAAGTTCATAAAAAGAGAAAAAAAACCGAAGTTCATAAAAAGTCCTTAGTTGCTGCAAAAAATTTAAGTTCAAGTCTATGGCACAAAAGAAAGCAGAGAATATATTGCGTAGACATTCAAGACAAAAGAATGTAAAAAGAAACAACAGTAAAAGTGAACTTGTGGAACAGAACAGAGCGACCATTAACTCCAGGTACAGGAAAACAGTATCACGGACACAGCTGGAAAGGAAGTGTCAATTAAATGTGGACACGAAAGACAAATGGAAGAGAGTAGTAAGTACCAGACCTGAGCACTAACTAGTTGTAATTGAAAAACCCCAAACCTATAAAAATGAAAGCAAAATTATTATCACGGAAATAGCTGCACTGTGAGAAAACCACAGCATATAAGAACTATGCAAGTATCATCATGTATACCGATGAGATGAATTAATTGAACAGGTATGTAATTACTAGCTTAAGGAATGAATTAAGAAACAATTTTTTAAAAGCCTGACAATTAATTAAAATGCGATTTACGAGCACAGCACTGATTATAGAGCGAGCGCGTCTATCTCGAGGATTAATCGCAAAGGCGGCCGGTTGCAGGGCTGGAGGAAGGACCGCGGGCACGCAGCGAGAGCCGCGACACGGCAGGCACGGAAGACACGGACCGGCAGCAGCGAGGCAGCGCCAGCCGCGTCCCCGCCGCCGTCCAGCCCCGCTCCGCACCGGGACCCGGCCCGACCCGCTGCGCCCCCGCCCCGCGCGCTGTGAGCCGACCCCGCTCGCTACCTTCCAGGCCTGGCTCTGCCGCAGATCCTGAAAGTCCTGCCCGTAGATGGACTCCAGCACCTGGAGCTCGTTCTCCTGCCGCAGCTGGTAGCTCTCCGGCGGCTCCCCGGCGAGCTCCGCCATGTCAGCGGCGCCGGTGGGGGCGTGCAGCGGCCATGGCGGGCCCCCCGCGCTGCCAGCCTGGAACTGGTGCCGGAGCGCGGCCCGGCACCGCCTCCGCCGCGGCGGCAGGAGGAGGAGCCGGGGCCGGGGCCGCCACCGCCGCGTGGGGTCCAGCGGCTCGTCCACAGGAACGGGTCGAGTTGGAAGGGACCCATAAGGAGCGCCGAGTGCAGCGCCCTGCACCTCGCGGGACTCCTAAAACTAAACAGTGTGACTAAGAGCACTGTCCAAACCCTGGGAGGCTTGGTGCCATGGCCACTTCCCTGGGAGCCTGTTCCAGTGACCAATCACCCTCTGGGTGAAGAACATTTTCAAATGTCCAGTCTGAACTCCCTCAAGATATACCTCCAGGTATATCTGCAATACAGAAATACACAGCAAATACTGTTGGATACTGTGTAGATTTTTTTAAACTGACCTTCAGAAAGATTCACAAAAGGGAAAAAATAGCCAAGAATTTCAGAATAGATTTCATGTAGAGCTGGGGCAGGATACAAGTTCCCGTGAAAACTATAAAAAGGTTTCCACCGACAATTGCTGTAGTGACTAACAGCAGGTGGAGCGCGAACAGTCTTTGTCTGGTTGAACTACAAACACAAAGTGAGGCCAGACCAGGTGAATACCCCTTAGTCCCCGGGTATCCTTGGTGGAACCTGCCAGAGACAGGCAGCTGAGAGCTGTCAGGGGAGCAGTGATAACCAGAGAAGAAAACGTGCTTTCCTTCTGTCACCTCATACGGTTACTACTGGAAAGGACGGCCACAGGATGGAGCCTTTAAAGTTTTGGGATCTTCATATAGAAACCCCAAGTAAATTCATACATACAAGCTTATCTATTAAGGGAGTAATCCCCAGGGAAAGAAAAATGTTACAGTAGACTGCAGCTTGCTACCATGCACCAAGATCTAGGAATGGAGTTTTGTTGATTTTCCCTTTACTCCCTGACCTTCGAGTACAGAATTTTTGTTAAAAAAAGACCACTCATTTACACTTACGATCGGTTTCTATAGCCCTCAATTTGTCCTTCTGAAATTGAAAGCTTGTTCCATGCATACTTTATCTTTCAGTTGCACTTCAATAACGTCGTTAGTATCTAACTAAAACCAAGTGTTAAATTGTATCACTGTTGTGATGATGCAGGTCTCTTTTCCTTACCATTCCTAGAATGCGTCTTCGGCAGCAGGGTCTTTCTATCTCATCTGCTTTTTGGTGGGAAATGCATGACCAAAGCTGTTTAGTGTTTATTTAGCAACAACAGAGACGTCCTTTTGCTCAGTCAGCTGTGACCTGGGGCACTGTAACTGATCACTGGAGTTTCCTCTGGTGCAGTTGAGTGCTCTCATTATCAATTTGTATAAAAAGTTTCCCTGTGTTAAAAACTGGAAATAAAAGTGTCTAGGCCACAGATTCATCTTTTCTCCCGCACAAAGACACAGCAAGAAGGGCCAATTAGAAGACGCAATGCAGTAAGTGATTAAGAAATGTCAGCGAAATTTCCTTTAACAGAAATTATGTGTTTATACTTCCCAAGCACGTGGTGTGAGGCACACCGTCCAGCACATGGGAGCTTTCTCCCCTGTTACACTGTATTGCAGTGGGTGGGACAGATAACATCATGCCTTTTAAAGCTGCCCTACTTTGTGACTTCGTAAAATTTTAACCAGTTAAGATGAAATGTTCTAGACCAGATGTCTACCTCAAACTATGTTTTTTCCGTAATTACTTACATTAATAATGATTTGTTGCTTCCAAGGAGAAAGAGTAAAAGAACATAATAATAAAAACATTCTGAGAATTTATTTTAAAAAGTCTTGCACTTCAGCAGGAGCGTGAAAATTTGATAGGTGGAAGGAAGAGAGGAAGGAGAACCTTATTCAATGCTTTGCTAGCTAACCTTGTGAAAACCTTCAAGAACTAAACCCAATTACATTACTGGAGGGCGTATTCACATGCTCAGCACAGATTTACTGGAATACAATGAACATCCACCTGCCCCAAACATGTGCCACATTGCATCTGGACAGAAGCTTCCCTTCCAAAATTTAAGACAAATTTTAAAACTCTGTCCCACAACATTAAAATTTATAAAATTTAATTCAAGCAAATAAAATGTAATTGAGTTGTGAGAATGTGCTTTCACTTCCCCATGTGCATGGTGAGGAGAAGTCAGTCTTCCTACGTGAAGTGTAGGAGGAAGGGGAAGGGTCCAGAGTGTTAAGAGTAAGAAACCTGGCAGAAAATGAACCCTCTTGCATTCCAGCTGGTCCCCAGAGATCAGAGGGGCTGGGTGCAGCTGGGCTTATTCTGATTATAACCAAATTGGCATTATATGTCTGGTTGTGTTCAGTGGGAACTTCCACAAGCACAGATTCACAAATAATGAGATTTATTGAAGCAACAGAAATACAAAGTCAGAATAAATGCACTAGCTGTGGTAGAGTTCTTATGATAACATTGTTAACCTGGGTAGTAATAATAATAATAATAGTAATAATAATAATAATAATAGTAGGTAGACACTTACTAACACAGCACCTCCACTTGGAAGGAGGAGGAGGAGAGTAGCCTGTGAACTTTCTCTAATGTCTTTTAGGGTCTTTCTCCTAACAGGTCTACCCTTCTTACATACAGCCCAATCTGATCCCCCTCCTGCTAGGTTATCTGTAACATGGTCTAAGCAGATAGTTGAGTAATACAGTCATTTATGTGGTAGCATGTACTTCATTAAGCTTATTAGCATATGCAGGTGTGAGTGTTTTAATATTTAAATGACTTTTAATCAGGCAAACATTTCTTTTTTGGCTTTTGTGCCCTTTAAAGGTCCAGTTGTACAACTTACTTCTGTTCTGTTCCATTCGAAAGTCAAACCCGGATCACGCTATCTCTACAGGACCTTTTCCTTTAGCCAACTCATCCTTTCTTGACTATACAGATGGATGCAAAGACAATGTAGAGGGTACACAGTGTAGCCTGTAGACACTAAGCATTAGCTCTTGCCTGGCTCCTTGGTTATCATCCCACACGGAGGAGCTGAAGAAAGGGACGGCTGTGTGAGGAAAAGCACCTTGCAGGTGGCTGGGAAGTGAAGGGACTGAGGTCAGATTCTTTACAGAGATTGGCCACAAGAATGATGGAGGACCAAAAGGAGGAAGAAACCTGTTCAGGTGTCTCAGGAAAGGAAAGATGAGGGGAAAGCATGGTAAAAGCTGCTGATTATTGCCTGGGAAAGTGGGGAAAAATGGGACTGGGTGGACAAGGTGAATGAGTTATGGGTGAGAGGAAAAGTAGGATGGGTGAGAGGAAAAGTAGGATGGGTGAGAGGAAAAGTAGAGTGATTCTGAGGCCACAATCAGAGTGAGTCAGAGACATGAATTACTAGGAAAGAGGCTGGAGCAATGAGCTCCCAGAGGAATGAGAGGAGGCTGCAAATGGCAGGGCCCAAACACATGGAGGTACAAGAAGAGGCTTGGCCAACAGCCTCCAGGACCTATGGTGGGATGGGACAATGGCAGTTCCCTATCCCTGTGGTCAGCAAATGTCTTTGAACCCATGGCACAGCACCTAGCTCTGTCCTGGATCACCCAAGTTCACATCGCAGGAGACTGGGCAGATGTCACTGGGATACGTCTCATGGACATGGGGTCCCTGAGGAAGCCTTGCTGTGCAGGGGCTGGGCTCGTGGATAGCTCCTCTTCCCGGGGCACTTCCAGACTGGCTGTCCAGTGTCTGAAAAAACCTCTTTGGCTTAATTTTTAGCTAGCACTCCCCCTAAAGTCTTCAAATTAAAGGCAAACGTGTACCCACTATATGGATGCACACCTTCTGTACAATCAATGCCCGAACTTATTACGTCCCCTGTAGAGCTTTTCTGGAAAATTATACATTTAAAAAAAATCTATTTTAACAAGTAACATGCGTATCTAGAACCCATCACCGTCTTTTGAAAGCCTGTCATCAGGATTAGGGACCTGTTTTAACACACCGGTCTAAAACGCGCCCCCGCGCTCCCGCCGCCCCCGAGCGAAATGGCGGCGCCGCCGAGCGCCGCGGCCACGTGATGGCGGCGCGCCCGCCCTCGGGAGCGCGGCGGGGCTGCGGCTCCTGCCCCGGCCCGGGGTCGCCGCGGGGCTCGGCAGCGCGGGGTGGCAGCAGCTTGGCGCCCGCGTCGGGATGTGGGAGCACGAAGGAGCAGGAGTGTCGCTGCCAGCCGCGCTCAGTGCGGGGCGCGCAGGGATCGTACGGAGCCGCCTCGGTTCACTGGACGCTCGAGCGTCCCCGCCTTGCGATTCAAACCCCAATTCATTTTCCCCGAGAAATAGCGGGAGTGCAGGGGAAGCTATTGAGCAGTCACTGGCCTGTCTGGACGCTGTGTAGGGTCTTCGCGGCATTCAGCGCCGCGCAGAGTCGGGAGGGAGCCCTGTCTCACCACGGGCAGAGCGGGCAGGAGCAGAGGAGAGAGCGGGAGCAGATGTGCCACAGGGAAAGCCATGCTTTTCCTCCCTCAGGGCTGTGAGCAAAGCCAGCGGCAACGCTGAGAGTGGAGCGAGAGGACAGAGTTCGTGGCCCCTCCACTTTTGCAGGCCGGTTGTGCTGTGCTGTGAGCCCGTGGCCGTGCGTGCGGCAGGCGCGCCGCGACCCTCGGCGGCGGTGGGAACATGAGCCGCGGCGTGGGGTGTGATTCTGGGGACCCTGATTCCCTCTCTCGCTTATTGCGGTAAAATATGCTGAGGAGACCTGTGGCGGTGTGAAGCAAAAACTATGGGACAGCTGACCGGAAGGAGAAGCCTGGCTTGTTTTCTGCTTTTCTTTACCGGCTATCATGACTTACAAGGTGGAAACGCGAACAGCCAGCCCTGCTTCTCGGGACACAGGAATGTGGTGAAGGTGCCTCCGAAAGGCAGAGACCGGGCTTTATCCTCAGAAGCACCCTGGTGCCTGTGGGCTCCATTCACTCGCTAAAGGCAAGGGCTGGACAACCTGTGATACTAGGTGGCAGCAAGGAAGGCGGGAACTTCGCCATGGGGTACGACAGAAGCTGGGTGTTGATGAATGAAAGCGACCGTGCCCCGTCCCAGGCTGTCACCAGCGCTCTGGAGATGGGGAACGCCTCGGCCGCGCAGATGGTGTGGCAGGGCGGGAATGTCAGCGAGGCGGGCGGCGTGGAGAGCGAGGAGCACGGCGAGGAGCAGAGCTACCGGCACTTCACCACCACCGTGCAGGTTGTCATCTTCGTGGGCTCTTTGCTGGGTGAGTGAGAGTTGCTGGAGTTCTTTGTTGATTTTTTTTTTTTTTCCATCCTTGCGGTCAGGGACTGCGGACCAAATGGTAACCGGCATCACTGACTGCCTTCGTGACTCGTCTTACTGCATTTCTGGTCCTCAGGCGTATGGTTTCAAGTTCCTTGTGGGTTTTGATGTGTAAAAGCTGTTACTCTGAAATGTATTCGTCACAGATGAGAACTTATACATTAGATGCATGTATTACTAAATAATCTTTTACAACAGGATGTAAACGGGCAAAAATTAAATGGGTTTGGTTACGCTTATTTTCAGCTGCAATGGGATCTGTTCTCTTTAACATAAAAGAGGGTGTGGAGGGTTTTAAACAAGTTTTGCTGAATTTCTGTTTCACTTTGCAGTAATTTGGTATTTGTGTCTCGCAGATTTTAAATAAATCCTTTGGAAGTACTTTATACTGTAAATATGTATAACCATGTGCAACCTTGCCTACTCATTATCCTTACAGTAGGGATCATAGATTAGATATGTGGTAGTAAGCTATTGCTATATAATTTTACTAAAGTGTGTACAGTTGCTTTCTGGATGCTTGTAGCAAATTGTTTTTTAGGAATATGTGTTCATTTCTTAGCAAAAAAAAAAAGGCAAAATAAGCTTTATGGTGAGTCAAGTTAGCACTGTTCGGGAGAAAAGTAAGCTGGATTTCAGTAAAATGTCACTACTATCTCAAACAGTCAGAGCTTTACACACAGGGCTTGATTGAGAAAACGTCCAGCTTTCTTAAGGGAGTTCAGCCGGAATTTGCTGATGGTCATTGGCTCATTTTATCAAGGATTTGTTTTGGATTTTCCTGATCTTCAATAATGCTAAAATCCATTTTTGTGGTCATGGCAATGAATTCTAACATTTGCCTGTTTTTGGCAATATCACTTAAATAATTTCTAAGAAGATGGTAAGCATAGCCATGGAACAGTGTCGAGTCCCAGTCAACAGTGCACTTACTGGTTATTACTGTAAATCCCTGAGTCTTTTGGCATCAATTATTCCTCTGTGCAGTGGGGGTAATCCTCATGGTTCTTGCTTTTTTTTTCCTATTTAGCACATAGTGTGGGGAAAGGATACTATTAACATCATAGGTACTCTTGTCTTTTCCTGTATGTTGGATAGTACCTGTCACAAAACAATAGCCAGCAAATAGTGTCCTAAAACAACAAGACTAGATGAGAAAAGTCAGAATTTTAGTTCTTTATTTTTTGGGTTTTGAACCTTTCAGAGAATAAATTTGAGTCATATGTCCAGATTTAGTTTAATGAGTATGGATCCTCCAATTTTATTTGAAGAAGAAAACAGACATTATCATGTAATCATTCCTTCATCAACTAGGAGTTTTTAAAAACCAACCAACCAAAAAATAACTATAGCTAGAAATTTTGAAAGACAGGTTATGGTTTGGCACTCCTGCAATTTGTTTTCAAGAAGTGAACTGGGAAAAGATTTCAACATGTCACAAGGGGTTTATTTCTGATTGGATGGCTGGGAGGCTGATGAAACTTCCAGATCAATAACTTTTCCAGGCCTATCAAAGAGCTAAACAGGGGAGGAAATGATTTTTTTTTTTTTTTAAATCATGAAAATGCACTAGTTCAATGACAAATGTTAGCAGTGGGCCTTGTGAATTTACAGTGATGGAAACCAATTTTAACTATTTTTTTGAAACAGCCTTCGCTTCTCGTCTCCCTGTGTCCCTGAAATGCTAATTTAAGCCATTTATGATACACACTATCATAACAGCTGAAAACTTTGGAGTCTTTAAAAATGTCTTCCCCTATCAACCCAATAAATGTACTACTATTTCTTTGTTACTGAATGGAAAGAAAGCCACATCTCCAGAAGATCTCAGGGCTTTGGTGCCTGTGTGCTCAACTCTCATACGTGCCAAAAGTTTTGCATGTGCGCATGCTGCACAGTACCTCTGCATCAGCAAGGGTTAACAACTGGATATTTACCTCACACTTAATGCTTGCACAAACACTGCTAATTATCATTTATTCTCTGCCATGGTCCTTAGAGCATGAGTGGCATCCCTCTCTTTTCTCCATCAGATGAGCCCCTCAGTTAAGCTGCAGGATAGCAGTTCTTTGTTCTAGTGAGTCCCAGGTTCCTCTTTGCAGAGGGGTAGCCCTTCAGTAGGTGGATAAGACTATCCTTCTCCCTAGAGCCTGAGATGGGGGTCACACCCCTCAGAGGTAGGATGTGTGGGTTTGAATCCTTTCTGGTTTGGGTGGATGTGCAACTTGTACATTTCACAGCATCAGTGCGTGCCCAAGCCACTTTGCCGTTGATAAAACAGCATTACTGTTTTAAAAGAAGAAATTATTCTTAGTTTAAGCTTGAAAGGGAACAAACCTATATGACTCAGTCTTGATAATGATTACAGGGGTCTGACATTAGCAGGAGTCTATGGCATGGAGAAGTCCAGGTCCTGCAAGAGGGAAGAGTCACGGTCGGTGTTGCAAATTTAATTTAGGTACCTGCTGTACAGAAGAATGTTGTCAGCTGTGAGAGAGATGCATGCTATGGTTTCATTTTCTTCCATTTAAGACCCCTACTTGAGACCTGTGGGCAGACTTGGAACACTAGGAAAAATTCTTGTGTTAGTTCTCACTGTGATATGACAAAACAGTGCTGTGTTGAGTGTTTTGTTATACCTGCTGAAGGCAAGGAAGAGTCAAACTATTCTTTTTCATGGTTACTCTTAAATACATTGAAAGCACATCATCAATTTTTGTTTTGTTTTGTTTTGAGCTTGGGATGATATAAGGCTCCTTTTCCAAGTGATTACATTTTTAATAGCTTTCTTTTTATCAAAGAAAATTCTTGAGATTTGTTTTGTAGTGAATATAGGAGTACAGCAATACTGATCTGCAAGGCATATTTTCCTCTTGCCATTAGAAGGAATCAGTCTGCAGAGACTAATTGTTACTTTAGCTTTGAAAGAAGGAAGAGAGTGTGTTACTTCTGAGTTTTGGTGGGGAGAGGTCACCGAAGGTGGCTGCAACTGCTTTCCGTTGAGTGCGAGCAGTGGGATGAGATCTGGGAAATGAAGAGGGTCTTCAAAGAGCTCTTGGAACCAGTATGCACAGTGAGCTTAGCTTGAAAGGGAGATAAAAATGATGGGTGAAATGGAGTGGACAATAGCACCTTCTCAGGAGAAGGGAAAGAAAGACCAGAAGTAACTGTTATGAGGTAGATGAGGATCTGGGCTCTCTCACTCTTAACCTGGACTTTCCCACAGTTTACTTACTTGCATATAAAGTCACTGCAATTTAATGGAGGAGCTTATGAGTTATGCTTTTACTGACCGGTGTAACTGAATGTTCATGTCACATTAGGTTTAGGTAAGATTATATCCCATTATGGAATTGTAGAATAGAATTGCAGAAGCATTTGGGTTGGAAGAGACCTTAAAAATCATCTCCTTCCAACGCCCCTGCCATGGCCTGGAAAACCTTTCAGTAGACCAGGCTGCTCAGAGCCCCATCCAGCCTTGCCTTGAACACTTCCAGGGATGGGACATCCACAGCTTCCCTGGGCAACCTGTTCCAGTGTCTCACCACCCTCACAGTTTATTCTTCCAAATATCTAACTTAAATTCCCCCTTTTTGTGGTTTGTGGTTTCTGTTCTTTTTGTATTTCCAGGGTCTGAGAATCAGCGTTTGTTCCTGAGGTTATTTGAATATGTTCACAATTTTCATGCTAGATAAAACCGAATTTCTTCTTTAAAAAAAAAAAAAAAGATTGTTGGACATTTAGGAAAAAAATCCACACACGCAAAAATTGATGCAAATTATAACAAGAAAGAGATGTCCTCATTGCTAGTCTCTACTCCCCAGACTGAATATGCATCTTACTTTCTATTCATTTTTTACTAACTATATCCCACATAATCCCAAATCCAGGAAACTTTCCCAGACCTTTTAGATCAGTGCCTTATTTGAGGTTTTGGGAATTAGGCTCTATGTTACTTGCTCTTTTGTCTTCCTTAATCTGTCCTGTACAGAAGAAAATTTAACTGGAAAAGCTGAGTATGCTCTGCTGAAGTTTCAACTCTATTTCAGTGGTTTTAGCACTTTTTGGAAAGCCATGGGTTAGATTGGTTACCTCCTGATTTCTAGCCACTCTTTAAAGGAAAATGATGTGCTGTGAAAGAGATATCCAGTATCGCAGTGCAAACTGAACCCTTGCTGCCTTCCCAGTGTCCTGCAGGACAGGCTTGCCCCTTTTCATGAGGATTTCCCAGTCTCTCTCTGCCCCTGAAACTGATCTTCTTCTCCTTGTCTTGATATCTTTGCAGAGAGATGTAAAAGGGTATTGTTGCAGCAACTAATTTGTAAAGGGATAGGTCCCTTCTGGGGTACAAACCTGAAGTAACTGGCAGCCTAGGTAACATGCTTGTAAAGGCAAATGTACGTTAGCATAAGGAATAAATACCTGTCTTTGAATAGCTACCAGTAAAGCTTGCCATAGGCATCTTCTGTACAGAATGGAGCAGGGAATCTTGCAGTAAAAGATACTGCAGGTATGTGATTCAAGGCTAGACTGAGAGAATTTTTAAAGAATGAGGATCACGTCTGCAAGACCTCCAATAAAAAATTATGGTGGTGCCCACAAAAAGGGTAGAGTCATCTGAAGGGAAGAAACAAAAAGGTTTGGGGATGGGAATGATGCTGTTCTGTTTCACTGGTATCACAATAAGTGTCTTAGATGAAATCTTCTTAACCAGGCACTTTGCATAGATGAACTTAATTGCTGATTAGCTGAAATAAAGTTTGGCAAAGCAAAAAGTGACTGAAAATCAAGTCTAAAAAGAAGCATCAGGCAAATGATGATATGAGTGGTGGTTGCATGTAATAATTGCATGGTAATAACACATTGCAGTATCATAACACTGTAGTAATAATTTTCCCCTGTGGTTCTGTATGGCTGGTTCTAAGCCTCAGGGGTCATGGACTGTGCAGCAGTTAAGCTCAGTTCAGGATGTGCATTGGTAAAGCCTATCTGCAGTAGATGTTATGCTTTTGCTTTTTATATGTGTTCAGTTGAACTACTAAGCAATTCTCTTTGGAAGAAAAATCGAGTTTTAGGAGAAGATGAAGAAGAGGGGTTGTGAGACTGCTGGGGCCCCTGTTGCCATGGAGACCTCTCTTCTCCCCGAGCTTCAGCAGAGGCACTGTGTCCGGATTTGGCTGAGCGGCCCCTCAGGTAGCACTGCTGCTGCCGTTTAAAAGAGAGGCTTTGGGAAAACAGCCCTTTACCTAGCCTGGAAGCATGAGATGCAGTGATTTATACCTGAAATGCACATGCCTGATGCTGTGGGGATACTGTGTGCTGAAGAGTTCCTCAGACATGTGTTGGGGGGGTTAATCAGTGTCTCTAATGATCATGTATGTCAAGGATGTTAAACTGATCCCTATTTATCCTAGAATCACAGAATATCCTGAGTTGGAAGGGACCCACAAGTATCATTGAGTCCAGCTCCTGGTCCTACACACGACAGCCCCAAGAATTGCACCATGTACCCCAGAGTATTGTCCAAATGCTTCTTGAACTCTGCTGCTGTATCCACTTCCCTAGGGAGCCTGTTCCAGTGCCCAACCACACCTCTGGGTGAAGAACCTTTTCCTGATATCCACCCTAAACCTTCCTTGACACAGCTTCAGGCCATTCCCTCAGGTCCTGTCACTGGTGATCACAGAGAAGAGATCAGTGCCTGCTCCTCCGCCTCCTCTTGTGAGGAAGTTGTAGACTGCTACTATTTAGGGAGAAACTGATTCATACCTGTCATTTTACTGTCTGTAGTCCCTGTGTGAACACTTTAATGAGACCTATGAACCACAGCTCTTTAACTAAGTGACTGGATGTCATGTTTTGCTTTTCACTGTGAGTTACAGTTGCTGAAATGCCTGCTGGTGTATATCACTCGACTGTTTCGAACTTCAGTGAAAATCTAGATACAAGATTTTGTAATGATGTTATGGGCAGTAAGTTAGCATTTTAGGCATGAATGAACCCACGCACTTAGCAAGAATTTCAAATAGTGTTAGTTCTGTTACAATTTCATTTATTGGCTTGCTATTAGGCAGGCATCATAAGCATTTAAACGAGGCTTTTATTCTATTCTGTTAATCTTTAGTAATTAATTTCTTGTGTGATGTTGGAAAAAGTAGGCTTGCCACTTAGAAACATTTTTCAAGATCTAAAAAATTGTATACATCTCCACAGAATGTGCTGGCAGTGCTGCTGAATCCTGTAGGCTGATAGAGGTGTACCTGCTGCAGCCCCATGTCATCAGAACAGAGGACTAGCAAGGCTGAGCACGAATTCCCAAGAGGCAGGCATGCACACGATCCATCTATACCTATTATACATAAGCAGCCACACAGACTGACACAGAGAGAAGATGCAGCATTCAGGCAGACACAAGGAGTATCAATGGCCTCATCCTCTTCCCTTCTCTGGCTGCTCAGGATGAAAGCCCATTAGTATAAAATACTTAAGTATACAGATATATAAGCCAATATGGATCACTCCATAGTAGCTGGTCCTAGACTCCCAGTCTATCCAGTAGCTGGCCTGGGATCCTCTTGTCTCCCAGTTGCCTCACACACAGACACACAGATGTAGATGGCTCTCTCCAGTAGCTGGGTTGGAGCTCTTGGTCCTCTGCTGGCCAACTTTCATAGCCCTCTTGTCCCCCCATGGTTACCTGGATCACACCTTATGGCCATGCCAACATTTACCTCCTGAGTGTTTCCTACTTGCTGGCTGGTCTGCCTTGATGTTCAGTCATGATCACACACTGACACACACCCACACAAATACTCACTCTCTGGTCTCTCCAGGCATTGCCATCCTGATGCATCAGCCCTGATGTCGCATGGTCTTCCCCCAGTTACTGCACTTGGATTTCTGTTTCCTCACAGGTCCATGGAGGAGAGAGCCCCTCACCCATGAGAAGAGTTGGAAATGGCATTTAATGAGAAGGTGGGACAGACGGTGCTGATCAGGTGCAGGGCATGGCCAGACCAGTGTATGAACCAAGTGCCAATTTATAGATGGCTTTTATCTCATTTTCCCTCTGGTCTCCTCCACTTGTTCCTGCCCAAACCACCATGGCTGAATACCTGGAGCTTGGACTGTAAGATAAGCCAGTATAGTGGGAACTTGAGATAAGTTAAAGGGGATACTACTGTCCAGGTGTTATCTCAGACCTAGGGGCATCTTAAGAAAGCTTGGGGAGAAGAATCTATCACTGTTAATGGACACAAAGCCACAAGGAAAACCAACTCGGCAACTGTGCTGAAATCAGCTTGGATTCCCTAAAAGGTGATTCTGGCAGGAGCAGATTGCAACTACTGACTCACAGCCCACCAGCTCAAAAGAAGAGAAAGACTAAGCACATGGACTAATTAGCCTTAGAGGCGAGGAAATAATTTAGCCAGTAGAATAAGAGAACTGTGTAGTCAATGAGCATTAACTCCTTTGTTTGCTAGGATGTATAAATAGCAAAGTTTTGAATGACCTTGGGACCCCCACCACTGAGAAGCCCAGGGTGAAGAAGAACCAATGGAATATCACTGGGTCCGCAGGTGGTGACCATCTTCTAGTTGATCTCTCCACTGGTCCCCCTCCCTCTTCTATTTCATTCTACCTCACATTCATCGTTAAATAAAATCTGTATTATCGGCTTTGGCAAATGGCCTTGTTTTCTGGGGAGGGTTTGGGGCAGGGGCTCCTTTCTCTGAGTAGGATTTTGAGGTTCCCACACTTGCCATCTCTCTGCTCCTTCATCTTCATGGAGGTGAGTCGGTAATCATACTTCTTAATATAGGCTACAAAACACTTCTTTTTGATACTTGGTTAGGATGAGGCTCTGAGATCATACAGGAGATGTATACTAATGGGAATATCACTGTGAAGTGCTTTGCAGAGAAAACCAAAAGTGGATTTTATATACATCATGTATATATTTAAGGAAAAATGTCCATAATGCCAAAGTAATGTTTTGTTTTCCTCTTGTACTTGTTTTCGATGCCTGCACCCACGTGGCTCATGACAGAATTTGTAAATTACTCTAAATAGTCTTAGGTGTCTGGTATGGGTGGTCACTGGGGCAGTAGCTAAACTGGATGCCAAAAGACTTGGGATTTTTCCGTGTTACGTTTCCTAACTTGCTGTCTCAATATCCAATGAGGAAAGAGTTGTCAAAATGTTTTGGTAGTGGGCTAGGTACTGCTCGAAAATTTTCAAATGGCAGAAATACTAGTGAAACAATTATTATATTGTACCTCCCTTCATCTCACTGCTGGTTAAATGCTCTCCCTGTAGGAAATACAGCTTCTTGTCTTCTGAACAGTACTGTTACATGTAAGCCTTTTTTATTTTTAGCATCTTTAAATTAGATTTAGCAGCTGGAAGCAGGGAGAAGAACTGCTGCCTTGTAGTCAGCTAGCTTCCATAGAAACATTGCAATGAGGAAAATATCCTGGACTGGAAGGCTGGCTGAATAAGAAATTGTGTAACCTCTCATGGTAAGGCATTAGTTTAGCCAGACAATGCAAATTGCAATTATGGCAGTAACGAAAGCAGTAGTGAAGCTGAAATGGTGATGGCAGGGAGAGCTCTAATTGTCTTATTCCCTGCTCATGGTATTGCTGTCATTGGCAATTGCTGGGACATTGCTGTGGACTGCTGCCTTTTAAAATGGTTTGTTAGTTATGATACTCAGTGCTGTAATTGACATTCCTCTCCATCATGAATAGTGTGGCATCCTGGCAAATACAGTCCTTCCTTCTGTTCTGCCAGTTCTCTTGGGAGGGGGGAAAAAAGCCTGTAATTGTTTGGGAGACAGAGACTCTATTTTTAATATGCTTTTTTCTACCACCTTTGACTTATTTTCTTGTCTGTCAAAGCAGACAGAGAAGAACTCATGAATTTTTTCCAGAAGACTTGATAAAATATGAAGTGATCTTGCTTCTTGTGTAACCTCTTACACCTTTGTCCACAAACCTTGTGTCACTTGGCATGTTTCCATACTCCAGCAGGCCTTACTTTTGTTGTACCTCTATTTCGTGTGGATAATTTCTTTGATACCATAGAACAAATAAAAAATTCAGTCATAAAAGGGGCTAAAATACATTTTCTTCTGCTATTGCCTAAATTAATTTTAACGAGTGGAAAACACAGAGGTAGGGTGGTTTTTGTTGTTTCAGTTTAATATCTGTAATTTTTAGGAGCATCTAGACCAAAAAAGAGTAGTCTGATTGCCTTTTCCATTTGTGGTATTAGGCAGTTTATTTCCTATTGCCTTTTCAGAGGAGCATTAGCTACAACCCCTTTGGATTGTGTCAGTCTGAGTTAGGGACTTCTCTGCCCCTGAGCAGGTAATCACATATGTTGTGCTCTGGCCAGTAGCATTGTTTCTTTCCAGAATTTGGCTGGCTTAACATGTTAGTTTTTAGAAGTTTTATTAATTTAGCTTGTCTTGCTTCAGTGACTAAGATTGCTGACCCTCTAGTGTACTGTAGGATGGTGTCTTTGTAAGGTGCTTAGCAGTGAAGTAAGATGTAGTTTCTTGGCAAACACTTGGAGTAGCCTCAGCAAACTCCCACTTACCTAGAAGCATGTGGCCACCAAAGGAAGCAGGCCAGTCCCAAACTCACCAGTCTTGTTTGACCTTCTCCTTGTTCCTGTCTTTCCTGGGCAAAACAGCTGTGCCACCTGCCCTGTTTGATTCCTTTTTGTTTGCTACATGTACTCCCACCACAGAGAGATAAGCATTCTTCCTATTTTGTTTGGCATGCACAGATACCCTGTGATGGCTGGATGTGGATGCAGCATCCAATTTTTTTTTTTTTAAATCCATTGTGTCTCTATCTTGCTTAAGTTAAATCTGGGAAACTACCTATATGTGTACAGTAACACTGTGTATATGACTACTAATCATCAGGAAACAATGGGGGGATGTTGGCGCATATACTGTTCTCTGACATGTCCATGTTTTATTTTGAGCCCATATTTTAAAAGAGGCTTATTTTGCCCACTCCTCACAAACATTGACGCATTAATAGGAAATGGGAACATTGCAAGGAACATCATGTACAGGTCAACGGAATTACTATTATACTTACAGAAAAAGCTGCAGAACTCAACAGTGTATTACAGAATGTTCTTCTAGTTCACTTATAAAAATTGTTATCTATTATCCTTATTTTCATCCACTGCAGTTCTCTAGTGTTTGTGTGAGATTTGGCTAAGTATTCTATTAAGTATTCAGTATTCTATGTCTGCAGTTTAATTTGAAAAAAAGAATAAATCGCCACCACACTAAAATTTTTCTGACTGTAACAAGCCTCTGGAATAGGACAGCAAAGACATCCTTTTGTTTTGTTTTTTAAAACACAGTCAGCAGAAGAAAAGAGATACTGAAGTCCAGAGAGCAAAGGAAAGAGTAAAAGAAGCTAGAGTATGTGAAGGTAGTAGCAGAAGGAGCAATGGTTGTGATGTGCATATAAACTCATACAGTTGAAATTGTTTGAAATTATGAGTGAGTTTTGGCTGTCTGTCCTGAGAAGCCATACAGATGGATGGTCACCATCTGCTGAGGATCAGGCTTGGGATGTCACCCAAAGAACCCTCGGCTTTTGCAAAATTGGGCCTAAGTGACTTCCAAAGATAACATGGCTTCTTAGGGAACACTGTGATCTTATCTCAATACTCCTATTTGTGGTCTCTCATTGTAGACAATGGCCAGGTTGTACCTTTGGAAACTCTAGAAATTAAATATTCATATACTTTTGATTTTAGAAAAAACCCCCACACATACCCACATCCCCCCACTCTCCTTCCTACACACTTCTATCATGTTTCAGTCAAGTTATTTTTACAATAAATTTTTATTTGAAAAATGGTTCACTACACTGGAAGGGTCTTAATTAGAAAATCCCTGCTGGGTGTTGAGTGCTTTTAGTAATTCTGATTAATCAGATACTACCACTGTGTGGAACAATTCTGCCTTGACATGCAAAGTCTTTTAAACAATTTGCTGCTGCTTCGGGGTTCCCAAAAGATTGATTATAAACTGAGATCATCACAGGAGCATGCAGTAAAAAAAAAAAAATTCTGTGCTTTTTAAGTTAGGATGCAAAGACTGTAAATAACTGGAATATAATAATCCGACTGTAGATATGGAGGTGAGTTGCACAAAATTACCTTGGTCTATGGAGAAGACAGCAGGCAGACCAAAGAGTTTTCTTACATCTCCTTTTTCCTGTTGCCTTTTGACTGTTTTGTTGCTAAACCTACTGAGTGCAATCAGAGATTTTTTTTTTTTTTTTTTTGAGATTTGTTGGTTTTGGCATGGTAACTACTGCAACAGCAGCATGTAATAGGAGTCTCAAACACTAGTAGTGTGTTAGTAGTTATTAGGGAGTATTAAATCATAGAACTGTACTGTAGCAAGGAACACATGCTAGAAAGTGCCATATAGTGCAGTAAAGCAGTGGGGAATCTTGGTTTGACCTTAAGGACAAATGAGAGATTTTGATTTCCTGTATTTAATTTTCATGTTAGGAAAACCAGCCATAGAAATATCTACCCTAACTGAAATAGAGAGGGAGCTTCTCTGGTCAACATAAAAGCCCCCAAACTTTGTACAGGTTAACAGTAAATTCTGCCATATTTTTGATGTTCCTTTTCTTTTAAGGAGGAAGAAGCACACAATATTTAATCACTTTAACTGGAAAATAAAGTGAAATAGGTCTGAGATTCAACCCAGAGACAGGAGGCAGGCACACCTGCTGGACTGTGTGCCCAGTTCAGAGCTTGAGCACAGCTGCCAGAGCCATGGGCAGGGCGTGGGGCTCCCAGGTGAGGCCAGCTGGGACCACTGATGCTCTCGTAGTCAGCCTTTGTGAAATTTGCTTTTGCACATAACTGTAAACAGCACGGGTGCATGTTAATACATGACATGATGTCTGTGTGAAGGTATGTCTGTAGCTCTACGGAGAATGTTAGTGGCAGTGGTTAGTGCTCCTCTGAACATCTTTCTGGCAGCTTGAAGATGGCCTGTTTTTTGCCTTTCTTGCCCAGTCTGCATTCCCATTTTAAAAGCTAAGGGAAGTGATAGGTGTTGTAGCTTGCCTTGGTGATGTTTCAGCAGGAGAGAGGGCCATTCCCATATCTTTTTCTCTTGGGAAAAGAAGCATTTTGCTGATTTGTTCTCGGCTATTACTGTAAATCCCTATCTTAGGTAAATAAAGCTGCTGGCCACCCTTTTATGGGATGTTATACCAGATCATATGCTTTTGCATGTGTTGATCCAGTTCATGCTAGAGGCCTTGGGTAATTTTTTTGAAGGTTTTCATAGGAAGATTTATGGGGAAATCAGTTAACAGAGCAAAATGTTTCCAAATAGAACAGAAAAAGTGCTCAAACATTCTAAATGTGACTTTATAACTGGCCAACATTTTAATTGTTTACTGCTGCTAACAAGAACAGCAGCCTGTATTTTTTGGTAACATTTGAGTTCAGGAGCTGTTGCCAGATCTGAGTTTTTCTCTATGGGTCCAGCTTGGACCTTGGAACTGTAACCAACAAAGTATGGGAGTTTGCTTTGGTTTTACCTTTGCATTCAAAAGTATGAAGTCACAAATGAGATTTGTGCTTAAGAAATAAGCATTTGGACTCCTTATGGTTGTTTCTTGCTAAATCAAATCTTTGTGGCATGTTTCAGTACTGAGAGGGCTCATTTTGTAACATTTTTTTATTACAATAGATTACTAAAGTTTGGTGTGCCTCAAAGCTTCTAAAAAAAGAGAAATGTTGGTCTGCCATTCTGGTACTGAAAAACATCTTTCTGCATTTATATAGGTTTTTCATGATAAATGAAATTTTGTTCATTAGAAAACATGGTTAAAGCTGTAAATTTGTAAACTTTCAACTTTGCCAGTGTGAAAAGACGTTGCCTTTAATCAAGTTAGTTTATTTTCAGTGTCTTATCCTTAATTTAGTTAACGTGATTAGAACTAAACCTCTCTTGGCCGAGTAAATAATGCAAGATTCCGTTTTGTAAGGTGCAGAATGAGGAATATGGGAGTTTTCTGCAACATGTTTGATTGTTGTATGTTCCCCTGTGGGTTTTTTAATGTATTTTTTTTGCTAAAGATCACAAAAGTATAAATCAGTTTTGTCCACAGAAAGCAAAATAGAGAATTCTTGATGATCCTGCATTGGTACAAAAAAAAAAAGCAATTACACTGGAGTGTTACTTCCACCTGCTCTGATTGCAAGCTGTGTGATACTGTGTGTAATGACAATCCAAATAGATAAAATCAAGTTTAAAGGCACATACATAAAGGTTCTTAGGTAAATATGCTGAAAAGTGTCTATGAAAAAAGCTAAATACTGTTACTCCATGTGAGCAGCTGAGCTGTGTACATGCTGCAGTGTTAATGCAATGGTTGTCTCAATGACAGCGTCATTAGAGTCACAAAACTTAGCTTTCAAGATTACTTCTTATTCACATTTTTCATAAATCTGCTTTATCTTGCATTTTGTTGACTTGAATTTCAGTAAATGTAAGAAATATCCTACTAGGTTTGTGCTAACTCAGATAAAAAAGAACTTACGTAAAAAACAATACAAATCAGAGTACTGAACAAATCTCATGTCCAAGAGTGGTGTGTCTTAAGCCTGAAAGCTTCTCTTTCTCTCTTCCCCCAGCTTTTGCAGCTGGTTTAATAAAAGATTGCCTCCCATACCATCTTTGCCTCTCCTTACCTGGCAGAGCCATGATTCTTGTTGTTTGTTGTACTGAAATGGTAATTTGAGATTTTTTTTTTTCTGCTTCATCCTCTGAAAAGATGTGAAGACTTCACCTGAAGAGCACTTCCATATAGCTTTAGTAATAGGCATTGAAAATGTATTTTAAAAAGCCCAAACAGCCATGAACAATTCAAATAGGGTGAAAGTGTAAAATTAACAGGTAATTTGAATTAATAGTGTTCCCAAACACAACACCTAGCAGAAAGTGTATTTAGAGAAAAAAATTATCTGCTAATGTCTTTTGTAGCCAACAAACACAGCATGAAAAGTCTTAGTAAATCTTCATGCTTTTAAATGTCATAGAGAATGCTCAGAAATAAAAAAAATTACCCTAAAATTATCCTATATGTGTGGACAAAGAGGCAGAGCTGCACATTTCTTTTTCAACATTTGTCCTGTTTCTCAGCAATGTAAAATTGGTAAAAAAAAATCAGTTAACGTAAGTTAGAATAGAGGAAGGGAATAATTTCAGTGCCAGCTGCATTGAATGACAGTTTTTATATATTTTCAGAGTAGTGGTAATCTGGTAATTGTACTATCAATGTACAGCATTCATCTAAATATGATGTTTGAAAGAAATGGAATTTAACCAGACAATGCCTTCTGATTCCTCTGGTAGGCTGTGGAGCGGATCACTGGGGTCTGTCAATGCTGATCACACTGGGGGGACATAAGGTGATGTGAGGAGTGAGCTGTTGGCACAAGAAGCATCTGCTGGCAGCTTGGCTTAGGTCCTTTGTTGCAGAGAGAATTAAAAACGGTGATCAGAATAATACAGATCAGTCTCTGACTTTGTGTCTCTGGGAGGCTAATGCTCTTTTAATATTCCCAGCAGAATTTGGACTTGCCATGTGTGATGGGCATACAAGGGGCAGTCTCTTCCTCTCCCTTTCCCCCCCCATTTTGTATTTCAAAGAAAAACACCTGTGTCCCTCTTTTATGGGTTGCATTACTTTGATTTATTAACCTGATGAAAGAGTTGAAAGAGTAGAGGAAAACTGTCCATCTTCTCCCCTTCATTCTGTTGTCCATAGCAGGGAGAATCAGAGATGACCTGCAAGTCCTGCTTTCCTGTCAGGACTTGTGCCATAGTCTTAGCACGGTTGTGAAGGCAGTAAGGTGTAGCTTTGTGATTATGTTCCTCTAGACAAGTACTGGGACAGCCAAATTCATCAACAGTGGCTTGCTTCAAGAATGAAAAGGGGCTTCAGGTCCCAGTTTTGCATTTTGTGATGGTTTTATCTTTTCTGAGTAGGTTTGTTTATAATGTAAATCTTGCATTTCCTACAGAGATACTATCATCTCAGCAAAGGAAAGCTAGTTATGAAATATTTTTCAACTACTTCATAAATCAGGCCGCCTGGGATCAATGGGATGGCAAAAATAGGATATATAAAAATGCTTCCCAATTAAGTCTGCTCATTTCCAGAAAATGAAAATAGTCCATTGGTTCATTCCCCAATTCTCTTAGTGTATGGCAATATAAAATTTACTTTTAATTTCCATTTTTGTTGCAGAATATCATTATCAGGTCACATTAAAAACATACAGCCTTGAGAGAGTAGTGCCTTCTACTGATGCCTGTAAGGGAGCTTTCTGTACCCAGGCAGATACGTCTGTGGTTTCAAAACACTGCAAAAAATAAAGCTAAATGACTGCTGTCATATCATAATGACCCCTGTGGTAGAAATCACTAGCCAAGTGTTTGATCTGGAAGAGCTGCTTTTCTTTAAAAAAAAAAAAAACCACACAAACCAAAAACCCACAAGCAAAAAATCGAAACCCTCAGACATGTTGTGAATTAGATATGAAATAATGGATGCATTGTTTAGTCTAACCATTTAAATTCAGGAAAGGCTGTTTACACATGGCAATGCTTACTGCTTTATACTGTCTGATTAAGACTATTTTAAGTAGGCTATTAATAAGTAATTTATAACCAGTAATGTATATAAAAATCAAACATTAATAGTTCAATACTTTTTTTTTATTAATGCTTACACTAGATGCTTTCTGAAGAATTTATTTAACCATTGTAGTTGTCAGTTCCATTCCTATTAGCATATTTTGCCAATAAAGGTTGAAATGGTAAATTAACTTTTCCATCCTTGAAATACCAGGAGTTTTTGATTGATTGCTGTTGAGCAGCGAGGCATGAACAAAAAAATTAATAATCTCCACTAAAAATAATTTTAGAGGAATCACGGAAGTCACATAAATTCTGCTTTAGGATGCAGGTTGGGATGCCTTGCTCTCCTCAGTGTGCAGCTTCCACTGTGTTCCGTCGAGTAGCTCAGACCAGCGATGCTCGAACGAGTCAGGTTTTAACAACGCCTCTGAGTTCTGATGCAGTGATTTTTTTTTTGCATCGTTTAGTGCTAATTTCTGAAGTTAATTTTTATTGAGTAGGCTCCGGAGGCAATTGCAGACTCTCACTAAAATGCTGTGGGCTTTTTGTTTTTTCTTTCTTTACTTTCAGTCTAGAGCACATAGTGTTTAAATTTCAAGACTTTACTTGACTGATGAAGTCTTCCTCTATTGTGCTCTTAGAAAAGAGGTTGTTTCTGAATGCAATTCTCATAAATTAAAGCTTTTAAAGCAGCATTATGGCTTGTGTCACTCTTACCATGTTAGCACAAAGATCCAAATTGGTCATGAATATGGAGCATTCGCAGGTTTCTCTGTACATAGGAGTGGGTTGTCAGGACAGGGCAAAGGGTTGTCATATGGTTTCCTGTGCAGAATATTTTTCTAGGAAAGCACTGGAATGTTGCAGTCTGTCAGTAATAAATACCTTGTTTTTAAAAAACAGAAAGGGAGCGCTTCAACAGAATCTGAAAGAAATCCATATGCTAGTTTGCTAAAATGAAAGCATCTTATTGAAGACATTTTGGAACACAGGTGGCTATTTTTCCTGCTGTATTTATATAATTTTCAAAATATGAGAGATTATTAAAATTAGGCAATTTAAAATTGCTGTCACAGTGAAGTCTTCTCTTTGCTTGTATTAAACTTACCTTTGACGTTTACACAGTGATTCTCATGTGGTTTTCCCCAGTACACATCTGGAAGCAAATTGTTTTGAACAGTTACTGACAATGGGTTGTGTCCCACTGGAAAATAAGCAAGAGTTGAGGTAGCCTCTGACAGTGGATTATGCTGTTCTTTGAGTACCTCCTCATTAAGCATTACTTATGCTTGTATTGGCACTTCAGTACCTGAATGGTTTATTACAATGTCTCTTAGGTGAAGAGAATTTCTGGAATGCCTTTTTCTTAATAAGCTTTTTGAATAAAATGCCCTACTGAGATTGAATTAACATGAGCAAAACAATGCATATACATATTCATTTATTTGTATTTAAGATTCTTTGATAGTACATTCTTAGTGTAAGCATGCTGATAGTTTGCTTTTGGAACTTCAATGACAGTTTGATAACAAACCTGTGAGTAATTTTGTTACATGACATGGTTCACCATATACACTACTGTTTGTTGGTTTTTTTTAACAATTGCACTTTTTTTCTTTTTCAATTATCATATGTTTTCGATGGGATTTTCTTGTTTCCAGTGCTAGTTTTATGTCTAGTAACTTATACTAATAATAACCCAAACACATCCCAAATCCAAACAATACAACTGTGTTGTTTTAGTTGTGGAGTGATCTTACATTTGTATTTGTGAATGTATCTATTGAATTGTTTTTGCGGTTATTGCTGATACAAATGAGTATAATGGTGAAATAAAAGTAATCTCAAGATTGAAATAATCTTCCTCACAAATGAATCAAGAAGATATGTTTTGAAGATATATGTTTTATCATTGCATGTAAATATCTTAACGGCAGATGTCAAGAAGATGGGGCCAGACTCTTTTTAGTGGTGCCCAGTGACAGGACAAGGGGAACAAATTGAAACACAGGAAATTTCATCCGAGTATGTGGTAAAACTCCTTTACTTCGAGGATGACAGAGCACTGGAACAGTCTGCCATAAGAGCGTGTGGAGTCTCCTTCTCTGGAGATACTCAAAACCTGTCTGGATGTGATCCTCTGCAACCTGCTCTGGGTGAACCTGCTTTACCAGGGGGTTGGACTGGATGATCTCCAGAGGTCTCTTCCAACTCCAACCGTTCTGTGAAAAAACTGAAATGTTGTCCATATCAAAAATAATGTGTGGTTAAGGAAAACTAAATCTTTGATCGCTTCTGAAAGGTTTCATCTGAAAATTATCAAAACCACTGTGGTAAGAAAGAATTTAGTCTTTCATGTGCAACAGCTTAAATTGACCAAGACCAAGAAAAAAAGCAGAGCTGGTTTATACTGCCTCTATCTCATGTAATATTGTTACTGTGGTCTAAGAATTGCTATCAGTATCCATTCATGACATTCTTTTAACATTCTTTTAATAAAACATTCTTTCTTTATTGTTTCTGCTGATGCTTTCACACATATTTGCTTCTGTTTGCATTTCATTCAGACTGATCTTGGTATTTCTGTTGCAGGTCTCCACAGACAAATCCCTAAATGGCTCAGGAAAGGATCCACTACTTTTTCTTGTATTAAGGTCACAAGTTGAAGTATGCCAAAACCCCTGTAGTTAAATAAACAAGAGCTTTTTCTTTGTCTCTGCTATCTTGGAAGACCTTTTGGATTTGTCATAGTGATTTTTGAGGGACTAAAATATGCAATCTTTATCTTCCTCTTCATATTCCCCCTGAAGGCACAAAGTATGTCCATGTTTGTTTTTAAGGTAACAAGACTAATTATATAGTTATTACTGAAAATACTACATCCAGGCAATGGAGGCACAACATGAAGGGTTTTCATCTGTTAATGGACACATTTTAGTCCCTTAACAGAAGAGCTGAAATCACTATTGATATTTGGCATATGTTTTTGTTGCTACTTCATCTGCTTAAGTCAAGAGAAATTGCTGGTTTGTTTTCACTTTTTGCTTGTTTTCATGTGGCATAGGGAGATACAAAACCTTTTCACCTGCTGACAGTGGATGACTCAGTACAAGAGAGGAGCAATTATGTAAATGTGTCATCCAAGTATTCCCAACCAGTGTGACATGGTAGTTTTTGAAGGAAAGCAAAAGGGACAAAGTGGGTGAGAAATGTAAAAATACGAAAGACGAAATATAAGTAATACATGCCTTGGTTTGTAGCAGCAGATGGGTTGAATGTTTAATAAGCAGAGGTCAATGAAACAGCAGCTAACATCTTGGTTATTTGTGGATTTACTGGCTCTTTCACAACAAGAAATGTTTTAGAGATGGCTGCAGAGAACAGATGCAAGAACTGTGGAAAGCTTTGCTAATGAGCATGTATTTGTATATGTGTGGAGGAAAACACAGCAAGCTGTAAGTGATTTGATGCACCCACTTGCTGATTTGCCCCAATCAAACAAGTCACTGCCTGTGTGCAGTGTATCCTTTTTGGTGGAAGAGGTAGGACATGCACATATGGCTCCTCACTCTCATTTCTGCTGGAGGCTGCTGTCCTTTACAGGGTTCGCTCTATGCTGCATGGTCTTAGGTTCATTTAATTTTTACATGCAGATGGCTAATATAGGGTAGACCTTATCAGGTCATGTATATATACATATAAGAAGACAGTGAAATAATTTTTTAGTTTCAGAAAATAAAACTAGAAACTAATTTTATGTTACATTGTTCCAGCTTTTTATCATGTTTTCATATTGAAATCAGTTTGATTTTAATATGCTAAGAGGCCTAAAAATTCCATATATCAGCAAAGAGATTCTGTTGAGCTGCATCTATCAGCAAAACACAAGTTTAAAATTACATACTGCATGTGGATGATTGATGAGGGAGTTTGTGTCACCAGCACATGATATGTCATGCATTGCTGCACAGTAGTGCAATGTAACACACAGCAAAGTACTGGCAATGTTATGGCAGGTTTCAGGGTACATTATCTCCTGCTGTGCCCAGCAATTTATGATGTTCAAATATGGATATCTAATTGTATTTCTAACACTAGGGAAGAAAAGGAGACTTAAAGCAAAAATGACCATGTTCTTTTCCTTTGCCAGTATGGCAGTCATCTGGATTATTGGAAGGTTAAAAGAAAAGTTAAAAATTCTTTCCACACATCAGGAGTGTATTTGGGGTGACTGTTAGGCAGTTTTACAGCTTATCTTACTATCAGAACTATTTTGCCGCTAGATGGTGTCCAGGCCTAGAATTTAAAAAAAAATTCCTATTCTTGAGGTCAAGAAAAATGTCAGTATTTCTCCAGTTTTTGTATCTTAATCTGGTTTTTACTACAGTCAATCCTGGGCACTTGCATATTGCTCTGGATTCTAAGACATCAGTCCTAATAAGCTGAATTTCTGGCTTTTTTTTTTAATTGAAGGGAAGTGTTAAGTACTAATATTAATTTTTTTTAGTGTTTCCTGTGAAGGCATTTGAAGATTTAAAAGTTGAGGCCCATTTCACTAAACCCAGTGTTATTCTGGGTTTAACAGTGCTGTCTAACAGAGAATGGACCTGTGAACTGCTTCTTGCTGGGAGGATTTTGAGCAAAGAAAAGGGAATTCAGTTATAAGAAGAGTAAAAGAAAGCAGATTGGGACTGGACAATAAAGAAGTCCAATAGTGGAGTTCTGTAACAGATGGCAGACTGTAAAAAAAAAAGGGAGAGGAAATCTGTGAAGTCTCAATCAACAATTGATTTTGTAAGTGAAATACTTGATCAAAAAAATCTAAAATTATACTTCAGGCCTCTATATATTTTAAGAAAAAAACAAACCAAGTCAAACCAAACCTCACTTCTTGCATTCTATCAGGCCAGAAATGCCACTATTATCTTAACAGTGAAGCACCTTGCCTGCCCAGAGTTGTCCAATGGGAACACATCTCTTCTCTTTGACAAGTTGGAATAAATCTGATTCAGCTCCATAAATTTATATTTCTTCAGAGGAATGCCACACTTTGGTAACTCAATAGAATATTTTTCCATGTGATTTTCTAAATAGTATTTGATTTAGGGTCATACTGATTTTTTCAGTGTATAATTCATGGTTTATCAGATGTGTGTCAGAGTCCCAGCTCTACTTTCTTATTCTTAGTGAGTATTGCTTGAGTCCATTCACAGGGCTGGGAGGAGCAGAGAGAACCATTCATGACAGTCAGCTGGCAAGGAGGGGAAAAAGCTTGTTTCTAAATATAATGTAAATTAATCCCACTGCACAGGATGTATTAGGCATATGTAATTTCTGTGTGAAGACATCTGTGTTTGAAAAATTAAGAGCAAATATGCCCAGCTGGTGGCATGGTGAACGGTTGCATGGCAAAACTATATAAAAAATAAAATTTTGTTTGTAGTAAACGGGCACTTGGAGAAAGGGAAGCACAGGCAAACTAACGCAGGAATGATGTCAGATCTTTCTTAGTTGTATAGAGCAAAAAAAAGTCGCAGGACTGTGGGGTAGGTCAGGAAATAATTTCTGCTTTATGAAATAGCTGTTAGTGTGGTGTCTTTCAGCTACAAACTCCCTAATTTCAGCTGTAATGGCAGATGAAAATTGGGGCAAATGGGTAAGAATTTTTTTAAATCAAGAGTGCAAGATAGCCTCAATTTCCAAACAAAAGATAAAGTCTGTCTTCCAACTACTAGTAATTACCACAGGCTTTTAAAATTTTGCTCTCTGTTAAGTGTCATTCATTTTAAATTGTGTGTATTTCTCATTTTTTTCCTCAATAAGCAAGCCAGGGAAAATCAGCTACCCAGTAATTAAGTAAAATTAAAATTGTCCAGTTGGTTGTATAGGTTGCACAGATCTCACATATCCACTATACTACAATATGGCACACCAACTAATTTCTGTTATATCATGCTTATGCATCGTTGGACCATTTCTGCATTGCATTCTTGTCTGGTAGCATTTTGTATGGATATAAGGGTGAAGCCAGGAGGGAATAAGGTTCTTAACACAGCACAGGAGGACATCAGGTTGAGTGTGGAAGATAGGAAGTTGCTCCTGTCAGCTGTTGATGGTGGAGCAGCTTAAAGCCCAGGCCAAATGCTGGAGTTGCTCTAAAACACAATTTTTTTTTCACAACCTCACAAGTGCAAAACTGTCAATCTCCTCCTGGATCTGTCCTTGGCATGTCATGCAGAGATGGCAGGGGTCCTGCAGGTTTCTCCTAAAAGAACCTTGTTAGGGACTAGGGCTGGCTTTCTAAATTAAGCATTTGTGATGTGAAAAGTCACATCTTTGTGACCTTATGTTTTAGTGGCACCAACATACCTGCCTATGCATTGCAGTGCTTGTGGGAAGCCAGACAAAAAAAGAGCATTTGAAGAGCCATGGCTGCACTTACATAGTGAGGTTACCAACAGAAGTGACTGCAGGCTCTCTACAAATAAAGAGGTACAAAGAGGCAAACAGCAATGTTATTTAAAAACAATTCTTAAAACTCTCTTGTTTCCTGTGTTAAGACTGCTGTTTGCAATTAGATTCAGCACAGTGGTCAGGGTTGCTTGAGTAAATCACCCTGTTGCTTGACACAGTCCTCTCATGACAATACAGGTTCAAAATAGCCCTTTTGTGATTGCTTTATAAAACAAGGGGACAGTGGCTATTCCTCTTGTGCCAAGGATGCTGGAGAATAGACAGATTGTTCAGAGAGATAACTGGCTTCACTTGCATTCCAGGCCTTGCAGTGTTTTACTGATAACATCAGATTTGCTCTCCGAGGGTGACTGGCATGAGGCCTTGTATAAAGTGGCCAGGGGATCCACTAGATATGATCCTTTGTTGGCAAAGGAGATTCAGGATCCCATGCTTCTACTAATGGTTTCATATATGTTGATGATGTGGGCATCCAATATTTTTACCTCATCTATATCTATTCCTTCTATTTCCTTTCTCTATAGAAGTGGTCAAAACATTGGTCCCGAGGTCATGGGGGACTCTCATGGAGGTCATGTAAAATCCTTGGTTTAAAAAATTTGGTTATATTTTGGTTCTAAGTAGAACAAGCTGGTCCCTTAGGAACTGTGATTCAAAAAGTTACTAACTTTGAAAAGACTTATATTCCTGTTATGGTTAGAGCAGTACATCTGGACATTCTTTTTTCAGTTTTTCAATTTCCTAGCTTAGGTTTGAAAGGTAATGCTACACTTTGTGGCCATATTTTCCTGACATGGGAACAATCCAGGGTTCTGAAGTTGCAGATGCAATATTCTTTAAACTTGTTTTCCTTCCAAGGATCTTGAAGAATCTCAGGTTCTTTGAGAAGATTGGTTTTAAAATAGAGGCCAGGAATTCAGGCAAGTCAAGTGTACTGAAGCAAAATAAGTGGGTTTGGTTATTTTCTTGATTGGCTGAAATGATCTTGATGGCTGTGGAAGGACCGTAGTTTATCAAAAGGGAGAAAATTATTGTTCCTGTCTAGAAATTCTCTCCATTTAGTGGGATAGAAAATACAAAAGGTGAGGTGGGAAAAAGTGGCAGGGGGTATGAAGAACTGGAAGATTATCAGTGCAATGCTTTTTTATCTTCCTTCAAGTAAGCATATCTGAAAGAAATGCAAGTGGGAATACAAGACCATTAGCATGATGCAGTTACTTTAGAATCTCCCTGCAGACAATAAACATATCAAATACTAAGGACAACAGTAAAATAGAAGTCAAAATGGAAATACATTAATGATAATTTCGCATAGTGATTTTAACATTAAAAATACCATCATATCACATAAATTATGCTTTCTGTAAGTATAATTTTTAATTTCCTCATATATATTTTCTACCTTGCTCCACCTTCAGAGCAAGTCACAGTAGCTGCTGCCAGTGGATTATGTAGGCAGGTTGTGGCCTTGGACTAACTGTAAGTGGTGCTGCAATAAAAGCCAGTGACTTACCTGTTCCTGCAAGAAAATCTTTGTTCACTTTCTGAGACTAAGCTGCTATGAACTAGCTCCTTCCATAAAATTTTTCCTACCTTGTAACTATACATGGTTGGGAACAGAAACCATGTAGACAAGTATCACTTTAAATGAAAGGCCTTCCAATATAATTTAAATCTATGCTCTGCAGGGAGCTACCCTGTGCTGGGCAAATTCCTGCTTTGTGTATTTCATTTGACCTGATAAATCTCTTACATAATTATACTTCTGAATCAATAGTTACGATGAAAGTAGGAATGTGTGAATGAGAATTCTAAGAATAGGAGTGAGAAACAACTTTAAATTAGGGAGCTCTCCTGTTTTATGAAGGGAAAAGAAAGTTAGGCATATAGCAAACCTTGTTCCAAGGTAGTTCATTTGCAGCAGACACTTCATTTTGGATATAAAACATTTGGTTGCACATATGTACAAACTGAAATTGAAAGAAATGTTCTAAAATGACAAATTAAATATTTTCCCACTATTTTTAACTGGACTGCAATTGTTATTTTAATCACTGAATTTTGAAGTTGGTAGCTAAAATGTTAGAAAAGGTTGGATTTGGTTTCAGGAAGTTTACTTTTTGTTTTAGTTTTATGGTCTTCTTTCATCTATAAAGGTTATTCCATCAGTCTCATGGCTACACTCATACAAACTAAAATAAAAAGAATTACCAAGTATTGCGAGAATTTATCTGTGCTTGAGCAGGTTTTGGCCCACATGGTCTTCAGAGGTCCCTTCCAGCCTCAACCATTCTGTGTTTCTGTGATAAACGTGCACATTTCCTCAAGCTGTGTAAGCCAAAATGTATCCTGATATATCCATATTCTTTCTGGAGAAGAATAGGTAAACATACATCTTAATATAAAAACAGTATTTAATAGCTTCCTATCACGGGTTGCCAAAAATGTTTCCAATTAACCACTTTTTTGGAATGTGGTTTGTCTTTTGGAAGAATAAGTTCTGTGAAAAACTCTTTCGTCAAAATATTTTGAAAAACAATAATAAAGAGAGTTGGGAGAGTTGGGAATGTAATCTGGTGTTTCAACACAAGAAGTTTTTCCTATTCATCATGTTCACGGAGAGAGTGACTTTTTCAGTTAGTTGTTTTTAATGAACGATTTTATTGGCTAAAGCCTAGTTTCTAACCTTTTTTGTGGCTTCCTGATTTGTTTTTTCATAAAGAAGGCTGCCATCTCCTTCCCTGTGACAATGCAGGGAGCGTGGGTGGGGTACACAGAGGCTCTCTGCTAGGAAGGATGGCTGAATTCCTGGAACCTGCTCTGGAGGGAGGTGAGCAAGCAGAGGATGGCAGGTTGTGAGGAGGAGGATTTTGCTGGAGTGCAGACTTTGTTTTGATTCAATTGTGTACTGATTAAAGTTAACAAAAATGTAAGGTGGATGTCATACCCATCTAATGGATTGAGTTCCATGAATTAATTGACAAACAGCAGTATTTATTCTTTTTTTTTTGGATGACTGCATGGCAAATACATTTCTTAGATAACTGTTTCTGGTTTCCATGGTGATCTTACTTCTGCTTGTTAAAGGTATTTTTAAGAATCTTTCACATTCTTTGAAGAGCTAAGCTCTTGCTAAGAGCTAGTACTTCAGGACTATCTCAGCTGTTGATGCCTGCATAAACACATTGTGTCTGGCAGTGAAATTCAGGGAGTACAGATTGGAGGAGAAGCAAAAGTAATTTTTGCTGCTCTGAATCAGACTAATGTACTCTGATAACATTTCATGGTCAGAGAATGTTACTGTTTGTAGATTGAGTAAACTTGAACCACAGTAAAGGCTAGAAGGACTTCTGGACAGCATGCCATTGTATTTACTTTCTCAGTGTACTTCCATGCAACTTAATGTACTGTGTGGCTCCTTATCTATGATGTGTCTCAATTTAAAAAAAAAGTAGGGGATGACTGGAAACAACCATTTTTTCAATCTCATACAATAGAGTTGGTATATAGTACGTGGAGATTTATTGAATGCTGATAGTTATGATAATAACAGGATAAAATGAACTCTGATTGTGGCAGGCTTTAAACATGTTTCTAATGTGAAAAGAGCTGCTTCTCATGCAGTGGTTACCTTTAATATTTCCTACTTCTTTTTTACTTGGAGAAATGGTCAAAGGCACAGATGAGCTCCTTATGGGGAGCAGCTGAGGTTTGTTCAGCTTGGAGGAGAGAAGGCAAAGGGGTGACCTCATTGCAGCCTACACCTTCCTCAAGGGGAGCAGCAGAATGGGAGGTGCTGATCTCCTCTCTCTGGTGACCAGCAAAGGGACATGAAGAAATGGAATCAAACTGCATTGGGGAAGCTCAGATGGGACATTAGGAAGATGTGCTTCACTGAGAGGGTGATTGGTCACTGGAACAGGCTCCCCAGAGGAGTGGTCACAGCACCAAGCCTGACAGGGTTCAGGGAGTTTCTGGATGATGTTCTTAATCATAGGGTTTAGTTGTAGGCAGTCTTGAGAGGAGCAGGGAGTCAATGAACCTCACTTCCAACTTCAGCTATTCTATTCTATTCTAAGGTTGATATTTATGTCCTGCTCAGTCAGTCTGTGTACTGAGAAGGTTGTCAAATAATGTCAGGTATCATAAGGGTTTTATGCAGACACAGCTCACTCTCTGAGAAGACCAAAGATATGCTTTTCCTTTTTAAATTAAAAACTCTTCATCTTTCTGCGTTAGTGGTAGAACTTGGCAATATGGGATATGCTTTGTGACATGTGATTGTTTATAAATGACACTCATGTCCCTGACAGTATTGACTTATAGGAAATTGCAAGATGGTGCATTTTCCAGCTGCTTGTTCACTCCAGCTTTTCTTGGATGCCTCCCAGCTAACCAGTACAAACCCCTTAGGAAGTCTGAATCCAAAGTAATGTAGCTCTAGACCAGTTATCCAGCAGAAACCCTTCTTGAAACTAACCCATGGTAGAAAATGACAGCTTTGCCCACTGTGAGGATGTGCAACAGCCCAGTATAGTTGTAACCTCAGGAGAATAAATTTTTCCCAGGTTCATCAGTGAATGACTAATAGATGGAGAGTGGAAAAGAGCCTCTAGACATTGTGAAAAGATTCATAGCACAATTGGTATTCAGAGCACAACTGCTTGTTGAATTGCCTTGTTGCCTGGAACAGTGTTATCCTCTTCCATGGAAAGGAGTTGCTGGGGAAAAGTGAGGAACAATGAAATGGGAAATGTTTGCAGTTTTGTTCCAAAGCTTCTTATATTTGATACCATGCAAAGTTTCTGGTGTAATTTTTCCTCTGCTTTGGGATGCATGAAGGGAAATACCTGATTTGAGGGTGTCAGCAGAAAGATCTACCAGTCTATACTAAAGCTTATCTGGTTCATTAGAGCAGTTTATTAATAGATAAATTACTTATAGTTGCGAATGAAAAAATAATGTTTCCCTGAGGGATATTCCCTGACTAATTTTCCAGTGTCCCAAGTGGACACTTCTGTCTGCTTATCCCTTTTTGCCTTTCAGGCTCTGACTTTATTTTCTGTTTGAAGAGTTCTTCCTTATCTTTGAACCAATACTTTTTTTTTACACACTTCATTCTTCCCATTTAGGATCAGTCAGAACCAGAGCTAATTTCATTTCCCTGTGACTCTGATGTATAAATGACAATATGACATAATTTGTAGAAGTAATTCAACAGCTGAGAATATGGAGTCTTGAATGAAGCTCCTCTGCAGGACCCTGAAGAGTAGCTCAGTAGTTCTCTAGAGGCTTCTGAAGTATTAATGAAAACACTTCTGATTTCTTAGAGTTTTCCATTCTTCATTTATATTAATTCTAATGCAGGTGAAACTTGCTTGGGAATTAAGGTTATAATCAATGCAATTGAAACTAGATGAAAGATCTAAATTAATGTAAAACAAACAAACAAACAGAAACACACACACAAAAAGCCTGTTTTCTCCCCTCTCCAGGGCATTGTAAAAATATACTATTACTGTTAGAAGTACTTTCTAATAGCTGGGGAGTTGGAGATACTTTTGAAAGCAAGTGGTTTGATTAACTGAGTATCTCCTAGCAACTTTGGAAGCTTAAATACAACTGATTGAATACTGCCTGAGGAATACCTTGTCAAGCCCAAAGCACCTGCCAAAACCAGGTGATGATTCCTTTCTTTAAAAGACATCAGATAGTAGAGATGTAACTCAATATTTTGTCAGTATCGAGAAGGAATTTGCATAAAACACCTGACACAATATATAGAAAATTGAATCCCAAAGGATATTCAAGTACTGCAGACCAAAATAGGAGGTCTGTGAGGTAGATTTTAAAGTTAATATTGTATGCTTCTGTTGAAACAGTGCTGTTTTATGAAGAAGCAAGCAGAACTAGACCTTTTGCTAGTTCTTGGTACTTGCCACTTGCTTTTACACATTGGCCATGTGAACAAGAATATGATATTGCTGGTATTTTACGTGGCCAGCCATAGGAAAACTCTACTTGGCACATAAAAACTTGGGGGTTTTTATTGATTGGAGGAGAAATCAAGGCAAAGAATGATAGTGCCAACAGAGAGAAGTGTTGGGGGACTGCAGCTGCTTTTCTGTATCTCAATCAGCAGCTTAAGATGCTGTTTTCTCTCATTATGTCTATTTGTAGGTAACCTACAAAAACGCTAACAAATCTGCCACATAAATCAATTACACTTCAACTCAAAAGAACTTCTGGTAAGTGTCAACAATATAGAGTAATCACAACATGGCTGTTGATATGGTCTGCAGTAAGAACAATTTAACTTTGCTTGGAGGTGGGAAGCTAAACTCTACTTTGCATGCTGTCCAGCTACAGAGAATAAATGGAGTTGTCTTGTCAGGCAGTATTTGTATGCTGGTAGCTATGCTTTGACTGATCTGGTGGTACTGCACAGTACAGCTTTGGGAGAAATAAAATAAAGGAGAAAAATAACGTCTGTGAAGTCAGGGTTGGAAAGCTGGGACCAGGTTACATGATTTTGAATATGTGTGCCCCACTTAGCTGTGTTAGCAGAAATCCTGCCTCCATAGATCAGAGGGGCTGAAGAACTTGATCTAGACAGGCTGAAGCAGTTGGGGTTGTTCAGCCTGGAGAAGAAAAGGCTCCTGGGAGACCTCATTGGAGCCTTCTAGGACTTCAAGGGGGCTACAAGAGAGCTGGAGAGGGACTTTGAACAAGGGCATACAGTCATAGAACAAAAGGGAACGGCTTTAAGCTGAAAGAGGGCAGGTTTAGATTGGATATTAGCTAGAAGTTCTCTACTGTGAGAGTGGTGAGGCACTGGAACAGGTTGCCTACAGACATTGTGGATGCCTCATCCCTGGATGTGTTCAAGGCAAGGTTAAATGAGACTTTGAGCAACCTGGTCTAGTGGAAGGTGTCCCTGCTCATGGCAGGGGCATTGGGACGAGATGTTATTAGAGGTCCCTTCCAACCCAAACTATTCCATGATTCTATGATCTTTCTAAAGACAGATTCTTAAAGGAGAGATAAAATCCTATGAGTTTTATGGTATCTTGATATGCATTAGAAAGGCCCCATGCTGTAAGAACAGATCACTTAATTTACTCTTGGGCTGATGCTGTGTGAGATAGAATCATAGGGAAATTTGTGATGGAGAACTTGTGTCTGTCATATGATATTTCTTTCTGAGATCTGGATGGAATGCAATGATAAGGGAAAAATACTGTCATAGCTAATCCTGGTTTTTTTCTGTACTTCTGTTTCACTGCCATCCATCCAGACTATTTGAAACAAATGTATAGGGCTTGCAGATCCAAAACAGTGGGTTGCATTCTGTGTATTCTTCTGTGAAGTTACGTGCATCAAGTCTTTTCTGTTCTGTTTGTCCCATTTGTTTTGTTATTAGGTACATAGAGAATGTCTTGGGGGAGGGTGGAAAGGTAGATTTCTTCTGTATGTGGCTTTACACAGGCCTGTCTGTGCCACTGAAATGTCAGTGAAAAGAAAAGCAAGCTGCTGTGATCCACTTACAAACAGATTAAAACTACATACTTATATTTATATTTTAATTATATTTGTATTTACTTAGTGTATTTTTATCTTTAAAAAAGATTTCTGTACTATTTATTAAAATATAAGCACTTTAGCCAATGTCTGTATTTGAATACTCAGGATGGACCATTTAATACAGGAATCAACGTAAGTATCTAAAAATATGGTTTGGATAATTATCTTAGGCGTTTGCCTCTGAAATCCCCTAATACATTTATTACCAGAAGCCGGGAGGAGGCAGCTGGGGTGTGATTGTTTTCGGCCTTCTGATTTATAAAGCCACTAGCCATTACAGACTTCCTAGTTTGAGCAGCATGAGGCTGCAAATCAGTGATACCTGGCAAACTCCAAACAATTATTTTTCTTTGCAGTACTAGGGAACATTCAGATATGTTAAGATTATTGTTATTGGGGTTTGGGGATAGTTGTTTGTTTGTCTGTTTTCCTTTTTTTATGCTTCCTGTCTCTACTCACAGGTAACATCATGGTGCTGTGGTCGACTTGCAGAACATCGCTACTTAAATCTGTAACAAACCGATTCATTAAGAATTTGGCCTGCTCGGGGATCTGTGCCAGCCTAGTCTGTGTGCCTTTTGACATTGCTCTTAGTGCCAGTCCACACTGCTGCTGGTGGATCTATACGATGCTCTTCTGCAGAATTGCCAAGTTTCTGCACAAAGTCTTCTGCTCAGTGACCATCCTAAGTTTTCCAGCCATTGCTCTTGACAGGTAATGGGGAAAATTTGCCATGATCCTGGATTTTTCTTTCTTCTTTCTCTGTCTTGATAAATGTGGTATCACTGTCTGTAATGCACACCAGTGTTGCCACTGGAACAGCATTATCATTTGCCCTTCTCCAAGAAGACTTGTGATCTGCCTCACAAAAAACACAAACTCCTACCACTTATAATGATAAGTGTGAAGAGTTAGGTCTGTCATGAAAACTCTGTGAGCTTAAAAGTCCACAGCAGTACTCTAGTAGTAAGCAAACAGCCAATCAGTGTCTGAAATTTGAAGTGCATGTCAGAGATGCACTTTTTTATTTAACTGCACACAGAATATTCAATGTTCAGCAATGCTTTTGCTCAGGGCCTTGCCAGCCACAGTTTGTGCAAAGCAAAACACCATTGTGCTTCCAATAGATGGATACATGTAATTTGTGACCAACAGCTTTTTCCAAATATCCAGAAAAAATCTGCTATAAAGCAACTTTTAAAACAATGAGTCTGGCCTTTGAATGTGACATGTGCCTCCATCATGTCTTTTGAAATTTTGAGTGTGTGCAATGTCCTGTCTAGTTTACAAGTAAGTAAATGGTGAAATTTTCAAAATAATATTCATATGCATCAGCCAAAGTGATGTATTGAAAGAAATTTTCACCACCAAAAATATAGCTTGACATTTAAATATTCAGGTTTTTTCTACAGACAGACCTGAAAAGGCAGACCTTTGGGGGGTTTTTTGTGTTGTTTTTGTTTTGTTTTTCCTTTCATAAACAGGTAGTCAGTTGGCAACTCAGTTAGGGATTTGGAGCTTTATGCTCAGATGGCTCCTGAGAGGTTTCTCTTAAGCAGTATGCTCATTAAAATAATTTTTTTTTTTTTTTTTGACAGATACTACTCTGTTTTGTACCCTCTGGAAAGAAAAATATCTGATGCAAAATCCCGAGACCTGGTTATCTATATCTGGGCCCATGCAATAGTGGCCAGCATTCCAGTATTTGCTGTGACCAATGTGTCTGATATTTATGCCATGTCCACTTGCTCTGAATCTTGGAGTTACTCCCTTGGCCACCTGATATATGTCATCATCTATAATATCACCACTGTGATTGTACCAGTGGCTGTGGTATTTCTCTTTATGATTCTTATTCGCAGAGCGCTGAGTGCCAGCCAGAAGAAAAAAGTCATCATAGCTGCATTAAGGACCCCTCAGAATACAGTTTCTATCCCATATGCCTCCCAGAGAGAAGCTGAGCTCCATGTCATGCTGCTTTCTATGGTTACGATATTTATCTTCTGCAGTGTCCCCTACGTGACTTTGGTGATTTACCGCACTATACTCAATATTTCAGATATATCAGTCTTCTTGCTTCTCACTGCTATTTGGTTGCCCAAGGTCTCTTTGCTAGCCAACCCTTTATTATTTTTAACTGTTAACAAATCAGTACGGAAGTGTTTAGTGGGGACAATAGTACAGCTGCACCGAAGGTTTAGCAGGAGAAACATTGTCAGCTCGGGTGGTATTGCAGATGATAATCTGGAGCCCAGTGTCCATTCAGGAAGCCAGCTTCTGGAGATGTTTCACATTGGGCAACAACAAATCTTCAAGCCTACGGAAGATGAGGAGAATGAGACCAAATCCATTGGCTCTGGTGACTTTCAACGGAAAGAAATTCCTACCGCCAGTTTAGAGCTAGGACAGACTTTGGTTCACAGGTTTATACCACAGACGATTGCAGACTCTGCAGCTCAGGTGGCCCTAGCTGTGCCCACAGAGGCTGACACAGTAAATGACAAGTATTCCATGCAGTTTGGTTTTGGACCCTTTGAGCTGCCTCCACAGTGGCTCTCAGAAAACCGAAACAGTAAGAAGCGACTCCTGCCTCCTTTGGGGAATACCCCTGAAGAGCTAATCCAGACAAAACAGCCTAAGTGTAAAGCAGAAAGAAAAGTCAGCAGAAACAATAAAGTCAGTATCTTTCCCAAGGTGGATTCCTAGTAAGAGCAGGAGTTTTAAGTGACAGAGGAAGGTCACTTTCTATTACATGTTTGATCCCATGGATCTTTATTATGTTGAAATTTGTTACAGCCTGATTTTTTTTGCCAAATATAAGTTAAATGAACAAACAAAAGAAAAACATATATACAAATGTTCCTCATTAATATGAAATACTTCATGAAAATAATATATCAAATGACGGAAATTTGTAATTTTATCTCTGAAATCCTTACAATGATACCTGTCTTATTATTAACTTTCGAAAGTACATATGGATTTGGCAACTCTTTTTATAGCTGGATTATGGAAATATGGCAGTTGGTTTTCTGGGAAACCTCATGGTATATTAAAATGGACTGGGTATCAAAGTAACTTAACAGGAGAGGCTGTAGAGAGCAGAAGACATGCAGCATGGGTAAGTCCTACTCTCCTGCAAGTAGACACAGCAAGATTCTGCACATTTCATTAATGAAGTAAGATGGACTATTAAGTGCATTTGTTTTCTGTTAAGCACATTTATTTGATCAGTGTTAAAACTTGCTGGATGTTTTTGCACAAATTAGTTACCAAGCGTTTGCCAAACATCTAAATTATTTTAAAACCTAAACCGATGTTTTTTGGCTTAAAACATCCACAAAGCCAAGAATACCCAAATCATCATGTGTGTTAAACCTGAGAAAGACTTTTTTTTATAAAGATCCCACATATAGTCCTGTAGTTATAAGTAAAAACTGGTTTGGAGACCATGAAGGACAAATCCAAATATATATGTGCTAAGAATCCTGTGATAAAGGGCATGTACAAATGTCCCTAAAGTGTAATGTATGTATTAAGTAACTGTGGGGTAAGCCTTCAAATAAACTAAGCTGCTGGTGCACTCTGCTGTTTTCTTACGGGACAGCTAGCAAATGAAAGAAGTGGGGGTGAAATGCTAGTAGCCTTTCTCTGAGTACGACAGTCTCAGTTTCCAAGTCTGTCTCTCACTCACACACAGAGAGACTCACAGAGAGGGATTCTGAGTGTTTCAGTGACAACTGAACTGTTGGGTGAAGAAGCTGGTAACAGACCTCAAAAGGCAAAGGTTTATTAATGCTGTTGCTCCATATTGCCAGAGGTAGAGAGGTTTTCCCCCTATCTTCACAGATACAGATACCAACCATGCTGCTCCACCCTTCTTGCAGAGTAGAGCGCCCAGTGTATGAACACAAGACTTGCAAATCTGGTGCCTAATTCCTGAGTCACAGTCATGCCAACCCTGGTATCAGCTCAGCAGCCTTTCTGTGAGAGTTCAGGCATTGTGCTGCCGCTTGCCTCCCAGCGTAATCACAGGCATATTGTCTCATTTATACTGAATGTGAACTTTAAACTATGTCTGTTAGGTGACCTAAAACTATTGCAGCCCTGGTATTTTCATTCTTGTTCAGTTGCAAATAGTCTTTCATCTGCACTCACTGTTGTCTCTGTGGGTAGTTTCTTAAAAGCACAATCTCGTAACACCTGTTTACTCCTTGTGGTTTTCCTGTACTTCAGCCCTTTGCTGCATGCTGAACCTTTATCTGTGGTTACTGTCTGTTTATGAAAGTAGTTTTCTTTAAAGCATATTTTAAAAGGGACAAGGTGAAGAATCTTGAAAAGTTCACAGTAACTTACTAAATCCAACCAGTTAATCTTAAAAGTGAGAAAAAATTCTGCTAAAGCAGAATGTACCTTTTCTTCCTTTGACATGTTTGAAGGAAGTCACCAGCTTCTGATGGCTCCAAGGTGGTATTTCTACAAGTCATTAAAAGCAAATGTTTTAATAAAAATGTATTTAAAGAAAAGTGTATAAATTAGTGTGTAAAATATATTTTTCTCCATTTCCTCTGTGGTTTCAGTGCACTTCATTTCTTGCTAGTTCAAGAGCTTCTCAGCTTGGGAGTGAGGAACAGTCTTCAATGGGTGGTGGGAGCCTGAGCTGCCCTTCTTAGATACAGAGATGAGAAGATAGACATAGCTTGCCTGAAATCAGACAGAAGAAAGATTCCAGAAAAAATTCGTCCTTCTGTGGCAGAGGTGGAGAAGTACCACAGCACACATTTTTTTTGAGTGTCAATAAAAAGTAATTTAATGGAGTGTTTGTTTTTCCAAAGTTAGTGAAAGAACAGGTGCCATTGAGAAAATCTTGAAAATCTAAAAATCAAAGTAGGAGTTGTAGTTTCCTTATGAATTTTAGCTAAGTTTAACATTCATGTCCCACTTACATATAGGTACTGCTCAAAATCTCTGTGATTACTGAATGTGGATAAATGTTGACTCAGATCTGAAGTCCTTTGAGGAAAGCAAACTTGGTTTTGTCCTTTTCAACTCTCATGTTGAATGAAATACCACTGATAAATTTAAAGAGTTAAATTGTATATAAGTTTGTGTTATATCTGGAAAGTGAAGGGTTTGTGATGGGTTTTTGCTGTTGAGAAAAAAATACGTCTTTCTTTCAAAAAGAATACATGTAAAAACTTGATTGTATTTTTTTTAGCTGATTGTATCCAAAGACATGGAAACCCTTCAACAAAAAATTAACTACAATGGCTTTCTGTGCCTCAAGAATTAGTTGAGAATATTTTTTTAGTCCATCTTTCAGCAATTTATCCATGCAAATGTTTAAAAGAAGTGGAAAAAATTCACAAAAGCACATCTTTTTTACAGAAAAAATAATCTGTGTAAAATTCACAAAGTAGCCTCTATGCTAGAATTGCCATCAGAAGACAGTAATCCAGGAAACTTTTTATGCAAGATGGAATATTTCACTTGTAGAGTTTCATTTTTAACTCAGTTTAAGACAGTAGTAGCTTTGAGTCATTACTGGTGTCTCTTGGATTGTTGCTCAAATAATCTGACTGGGCAAAATGTTTTCCAGTCTCCAACATGGAAAAAAAAAATCAAGTCTTGTTATAACATCACATAAAAGTTAGGCAGAAGTGAGTTTTGGGGTGGTTTTTGGTTTTTTGGTTGGTTGGTTTTTTTTGTAATGATGGTAGTTTTTAACCACCATAGGTGTTGGTAAAATAAATGTTTCTAGATTATTGAAGAACAAATGTGAAATACAAAGCAAAGTCATGGGACTTTTAAGAAGAAAAAGCCTGGGGTAATTTGGCTTGTGCAAATAGATTTAAAGGCTGAATCTTACTACTGGAGAATAAACTTGGAGGAAGGAAAGATAGAACCCATTATTCTAGCACAAGGGAGGAAAATAGAGCTCACATTAAACAAAGAAGGAAGTTGTTTAGAAAGGATGAAAAGACAACGAGGACAATGTCAGTTTATTGTTCTGAGATATCCTTAAGAAATATTGTTAAATTCAAACAAACATCATGTAAAAATTAAAAAAACCCCAAACCCGAACCCAATGAAAAACCAAAACAGTCCTTCAGTACTAGATAATGGTATGTTGGTGGAATACTTAAAAACATGTATTTTCTCTGTGAGGAGAAAGTGGACGATTTTTAAAAGGAACCATAAGAAATACCAAATGAGATCCAGTTCCTGAATATACATCTGTTAATGCAAACCAGGGTTTCTCTAGCAGCAGTTCTGCATCCCAAGGTTCCCTATGCCTAAGCATAATGCGCTGAGATGGTGATTTACTCCAAAAACTCCTTTGTGCACACTACTTGACTAAGCGGTATTATAACTTCTTGGCCTCCATTTCTGTAAAACTAAACCCTCTCCTTTTTGCCTGGATCACATCCTAAGCCACAGAAGAATGTCCTGAGACACTTGCAGGGTTGAATTGTTTGGGTTGCTTGGCACCTTTTTGGTTGCAAACTCCCAACACTCTGCACCTGTAGCACTAAGGCATTTCAGCACAACCCAGTCCATCTTGAGCTTCTGCTTCCACACTCTGCTCTCATCCTGCAGCAGCAGGTGTGGCAATATGGACGGCAGTTTTGTCAAGACAGGAGCTTTTCCAATGCAAGTCAAGGATTAAAACCTGGCTTTAATAAACAATGGGAGTTTTACCATTGACTCTGGCCTTAGCATTTTAGTTTGGCCTGTCTCCCTTGGCTGACACGTTGCTCTGCTGTACCACTACTGTTGATGATTGCTGTATCACTGCAGAGCTCTACTCATCCTCACTGAGGGTTCTGGGAAAATTTGAATATAGCCCAAAATTCATGGCTCTTTGCCCTTAACTTGGCACATGCCAGTCAAAAAATACTACTGCATAATCACTTGTTTGCAAGAAAAGAGTCTGTTTATTGCCTAATATTTAGAGGAATTAATATAGTGAATATTAGCTCTGCATGTCAACCTGAGTACTGGAACTGCTACAGTCTGCCTTAGAAATATTGCTTATGGTAAATAAAAAGCACTTCAGGTAAGTACATAGAAGGACATTAAAAAATAACCAAAGATAACTAACTACTGAGCATTAAAAATGTTGATATTTTTTTCTCAACATGTATGAGACAATGAAATGAAAGTTGTTTCGCTACCTATTTGTGTATTAAAAGGCTTTTCAGAAGAGGAGTATGAAGGTAAGCAGTGGTAATTTGGAACAAGTTCCCTGTATTTCCCCCCTCATTTGTGTTTCTTTTTGACTGGATTAGGGAGAAGAGGATGATTGAATTGTTACTATGACAGCTGTGTTCTGAGTATCAAGACGGCTTGTCTAAATGTGGTTTCATCATGTTATAACCCATCTTTTAGGATGAAAAGCACATCTTGGAGTGCTTTTCTTGCTGTGCACTTCCTAGACACAAGAGTTTTTTCCATTGCAACCTTTTTATTTTTTTTAAACTCATATTTCAGAGAAGTATCTAGTTTATCTCAGAACAAAATTGACCTGTTCCTGGAAAGGCAAAAAAGAAAGCACAGCCTTGATTCTGCTTTTTTAGTTCAAGCTTCAGTATAAGTACACCTGCCACCTATAACAATATTTGAGATTATGTAATATTTAATGTTATTAACATTATTTATTAAAGTTATTTAATGTTACTAAAGTTCAGTTCTTATTGGAGAGGAAGACTCTCATGACCTGATTTACAGGATTTGAGATTAACTCTGCGAACCTCTTCTTTTCATCTCTGGATCTTCTAGGACACATAGCAGATCATAAGATCAGCTGTGGTTTGAGATATCCCTGCTAAGACATTATTACTCAATCTCAGGTGTGACAGTCTCATTGGAAGGAAAACTTCACTGATTCTACGTGGACAAACACCAGTAAGAACCCCATTCCTGCACCAAATCCAAAGGAGTTTTATGTCCATTTGTAACCAGATCCAGAGCCTCTTTCCACAGGCTCTTGTGAGGTTGTAGGCAAGGGTAATAGGGAAGTTGGTAATAAGTCAAACTCTGTCAGCTGTTAAGCATATGCACTGTACTGTCGAAAAAAAAAAAATATTGGGGCAGTTACACCTAGCTGCTTGGCATAGCTCATTATTCATAGCTAATGTAATTCCTAATACAGAAAACCTGTATTTTAGTTTAGCCAGTTCTGAATGATGTTGTCCATTCTACTGCTTTCGCATTGTCATTACTGGCCTTAGACGTGCAGCTTGCAGATGTAAACATGCATTTTTCTGCTTTTTGCTTCAAATCATCATCTGCAGCGTATGGAAAGCATCACAGTTTCCAAACACCACTATGGTATTGCATTAGCAGTCACAAGACTTATGTTAGAATTTTAACATACCAGAGCTCAGCATGCTTAGTGAGGAGGCAAAAACACACAGGGCTCACTAGTGCATTTTCTCTGTCTTCAGTTTTAAACTGTGAACCACATTGCATCGTTACTACACTAAATACCAGGAAAAATTGCTCTTTTAGTGGCATATGTGACAGTAAAACACCATATACTGTAACCATCAATAAAAACTCTACTGCAGACCCCACTACATACCACTAGCTAAGTAAGATTTATTTTGGCACAAAAATTTGTCAATCAAAACCTTACTTTGAACGAGATGAACTTTGTTTCTTCAGAAGAAACTGTTTCTTGTGAATTTTTACTGCCAATGAAAACCTGATTTTAACACACATAGGTATCAAAGCAAGCAGTAGGAGCCCGGAATTGTCTCTGCAGTTTTTTTAAGTTAATCGGACCAGGGGAATTAGTCCTCACAGTTTGTTTTAATTCCATATTAACAGTGAGTGTTCACGTAAAAACAGTGACCACAGTAGTAATTTTAAAGTTTTAACGGGTTTATTTAAAAGTGATTCAACTAGCCTTGTGTGCAAGTATACACGATACAATGCAGAAGACAAACAAGACTACGCAAAGAAACATTAATAATTCACAGCACGGACACCGTTCAGAGGGGTCAGCACAGTCACTTTTCTTTCCTGTTGCTCACACGGGCCCGGCACGGGGGGCTCGGAGAAAGAGGCGCCCTCCAGGCAGCACTCCTCTCCACCAGGACGGAGAGGGCAGCGCTCCAGAGGGGCTCCCTGTGGCTCAGGGAGAGCTCGCTCACGTCCGGATCCCTGGGAACGCACCGGGAACAGCGCGACACGCGCCCCGCCACCCCCGGGACCGCGCCGCGCCGGGACAGCCCGCAGCTCTCGCGAGACTTCGCTGGCCTGGTCGTCAGGGCAACGGCGGCGGCGCCCGCTGCTGCTGCTGTGCTCCCGCGGTAAGGACGGGGCTCCTGCCTGCCTCCCTGCTTTCCTTCCTTTCCTGCCTGCCTCCCTGCTTTCCTCCCTGCCTCCCTGCTTTCCTTCCTTTCCTGCCTGCCTCCCTGCTTTCCTCCCTTTCCTGCCTGCCTCCCTGCTTTCCTCCCTGCTTGCCTGCCTCCCTGCTTTCCTCCCTTTCCTGCCTGCCTCCCTGCTTTCCTCCCTGCTTTCCTCCCTGCTTTCCTCCCTGCTTGCCTGCCTGCCTCCCTGCTTTCCTTCCTTTCCTGCCTGCCTCCCTGTTTTCCTCCCTTTCCTGCCTGCCTCCCTGCTTTCTCCCTTTCCTGCCTGCCTCCCTGCTTTCCTTCCTTTCCTGCCTGCCTCCCTGTTTTCCTCCCTTTCCTGCCTGCCTCCCTGCTTTCTCCCTTGCCTGCCTGCCTCCCTGCTTTCCTCCCTGCTTGCCTGCCTGCCTCCCTGCTTTCCTCCCTTTCCTGCCTGCCTCCCTGCTTTCCTCCCTGCTTTCTTCCCTGTCTGCTTTCCTGCGTGCCTCCCTGCTTTCCTCCCTCCCTGCCTGCCTGCTTGCCTGCTTCCCTCCCTCCCTGCTTACCTACTTTATTCCCTTGCTGCCTACCTTCCTCCCTCCCTGCCTGCCTCCCTACTTTCCTCTCTCCCTCCCTGCCTGCTTTCCTCCCTCCCTGCCTGCTTTCCTCCTTGCCTGCCTCCCTACTTTTCTCCCTTCCTGCCTCCCTCCCTCCTTTCCTCCCTGCCTGCGTCCCTACCTTCCTGCCTTGTTCTGAAATAAAGACTTGTATTCACTTGAGCCTTCTGAGAATTGCCAGCACGTGTCGTGCACTGACATGTCTAATTCCTGGGAATTCACACAGTTTTTGCAGAGAAACGTGCATATCTGGGGATTAAACTCAAAATTGAACTGAGACTGGGAAGGTGATCACTTAGATTTAGGAACTTCCCATTTGAACATAAGTAGCCTTTGGCTGTTTGAGTTGTGTTCAGGATGTGTCTAAAATGCCCTCATTCTTTTGTTGGTGCTAACTTTGTCAGTCCAATGATTAAAAAAAAAAAGAAGAGCCATGATAATTCCTCTGTTGTAACATTACATGTAAGATGTACACCATTCGAAGTGTCTTTATAGCCAGCATGTTTGAATACTTTGGTTGGCTTGATGTTATATAGTTGTACATATATTAAAAAGCACATACGTGAGTGGCAAGCTGGTCTAAACTGGAAAAACATGGAGTTGCTAGAAAGCATTTGAAACTTACATGATCTATATCTGAAATACTGCAAGGCTTGTAGTGATTTATTATGAAACTGTTAATTTGGAATTTTGTGATTTTTTTTTTTTCCCCTCCCTATTTTAGGTAACAGTGGATATTAAAAGTGGGAGCTTGGATGAAATTTCAAGGCCTCCATCTAGCTCAAGATGTTAATTGTAGATCTTTAAATAAAACTATGGAGTTATTAACACCAGAACCGTGTTTGCAGAAGGTGATTTTTAATTCTTCATTGTAGAATGCTGAAGAAGTAATATTCTGCTTTTTTAGTTTCACATGTAGTTTTGGTCTCTGCAGGTGTGCTAAGGGCTTGTGTGAAAGTTCATGAATGTGGTCTGCTCCTTATGCAGGAATAGAATGATTTTTAGTTTAGTTTTTTTGAATCTGTGTTGCTTTTATATTTGCCACAAAAAGGATGATTCAGCACTGCAACCTGGAAAACTTGGTTTTCTTCCTCTTTATATTTAATTGGATTATTAAATAAAGTCTATTTTAAGGAAAAACATTTGAATTCTCTCACTAATATGTAAATGCACAACTGTAGTTTGTTGGTGGATGAGAGGTATATGAATAATTTCACTTTCATCCCATTTGTGCTTTTACATTTCAGTTGGAAAAAACCTTATTTTTCTTATTAAAAGAAAGCATGTGAGCAATCCTTAAACGTTGAATTTTTGACTACAAGGCTCTTTTGAGTTATGTTTGAATCAGTTTTAAAAACCAATTTGGAGTACTCTAAGAAATGTCAGTTTCAGGGATTCAACAAAGTCTATTGGAAGCAGGTGTTCATTCATCCTCTGAGAAAATTAATATTGGGGATTAACTTAATTTTGGGGACCAGATATGTGATAAATGTGTTGGGATGTAGGAACTAGGACTTGGGAATTAGGCATTTAGATTGATTTTCTTATCTTACTCCGATTGTGTTGTACCTCTGCTCTCTTGTCTGTAGAATGGGATCATACCTGGATGCTTCACAGAAGTATTAAAGTATTTTTTTATAGGTTCACAGTCAGATATTGAGGTTAACAGCTGCTAACTCTGAACCCGAGTTCTGACCTGAACTTTATTGGCTACTGAATGAAAATAGAAATGGAAATCTCTTGGGACTGATGAAATAATCATAAGCTTTTCAGCCCTTCAAAGACTATAAAAAGCTCTGTAGAGTGAACAAGAGATTAGGATGCTATGTGTTGCAGAGTTCTCATAGTGTCAGGAAAAAGATGAGGCTGTTGTACACACAGGCTCTTAAGGGGTAATCTGTACTCTTTGCTGCACCAGAAATGGCATAAACCTTTGGAATAATTTCCTAGCCTCGCAGTCCCAAATCTGACAATGTGTGGAATGATGAGCTTGAGAATCAATGTGAAATCTAAGAAAGAGAGCTGTGTATCAGACCTGAAAATGGTTCTTCTATTTAAGAAGTACACTGCAATATTGTACAGAATTGTTGTTGTCCTTTGTGAGTATTGTGGTTATCTTCTTCTTCACCCAAAACATCCCTGTTTTCATGGTGGTAACAATTTGCATTTCATAGGTTGATTCACCTGTCAGTTTGGCTGATGGTTATCAGAGAGGCAGTCTAGAAGACTGCTGTCCAGCAGAAAACAAAGGTGATGACAGAGATAAATCTGATGTCCAGGAATTAAGAACAGATCAGCAAACCTCAGTGAAGAGTATGACCGTCTTTATTCAGAAGTGTCTATGGAATCCCAACGAGTTGTCAGGTGTGGGAATAACTAATATCTTCTTGTGTTGTAACTAGACCAAATATCACATTTTTATAGTTCGGGTAAAATTCTATTGATGGAGGGAAAAGAGATTGCAAATAGGTAGAAGTCTAGAAAAGAAGATGTCAAATTTCGTATCTTCACTTCTCTTCACTATTTGGAATCCACCCTTTAAAGAAATGTATTATTACTGCCAGTACAATACAGTAAATGTCTTGTGGCATCATAAGCTGTGAGCTGGCTTAAAAGATCAGGAAAACCAATCTGTCTGTGTTCCATGGAATCATGTTAGAAAGTGTTTTCATTAAGATGTTTTTATTAAACTTTTCAGAGTAATCATGATCATTTGTTAGAAACGTATCCTAATAATGGTCCACCTGTCCAAAAGATTGGAATTTATGGTTATAAGTTACAGTATTTAACAACTAAAAAATATTAGTACTAATAAAATACTTTAAATATAAGTATGCAGTGTATAACTTTAATTGAAACACTTGCAGAAGTGTTTCATGGCATTCTTCTGTCATTCTGTAAATGGTAATGGATTAATGTTCTGGGGTGTCTGACTGTTTACAAGTAGAGATGCAAATGCCAATAAATGAAGCAGATATTTGGATACCATCTTGAAGTTTAGTTAAGATTTCATGACAGAATTAGGGTCAAAAGAAATCCCTTGATTCCTGCTCCTGTTTTTAACATGAGTCCTGGTGTACTAGTAGGTACTATTTTTTAAACTAATCCACTGCAAGGGCTCTGTGGTGATCCCTAATTGACAAAAATGTATCTGGTTTACTGTGAAAGGCTTTTCCCTGTGTTTTTCAGGATGTAGCTCTAATTCAGATTCTGGAGATGAAGGCACTGAAACACAGACGTCGAAATTCTGTGAACCTTCTGCAGGGAAACCAGGTAACACCAAATCAGATAGTGCATTTCAGGTGTATAAAGCAAGCAGTGCAATAAAACCTTTTCCTTTTCTTATTAGTGCTTCTAAGAGAGTTTATAACAGTAGTGTATTTGTGTGTATATTATATAGTTACAAAAGAATACCAGAAATTGAACATATATATGAATTATGCTATTCAAGAGGCATAGGATGAATTCTTTATTTAGAGATTGTTTTATTAATGGATATTCATTTTCTTTAATGTTATAATAGAATTTGAGTTTTCCATAGATTCGATCAGTCTAATAAGGCAGAATTCAGTGGTGATCCTATCCAGTGCAGCAATGCTGGTCACCAAACATGATATTAATATCTACAGAACAGAAATTGTATAGAACTCAACCTAAAGCTTCACTCAGTAGTTTTAGGTTTAAATCAATCTGCCTAGTTCAGGCCAGTTGAAATAAGTGCTCTTTTTTTTACCATCTGTCCTTGGGTCCATCTGTCCCCTGTATCTCACTTAAGATTTTTATAGCTCTCCCCTTGTTTTCTCACTCATTTTTTTATGGCATAAGGTAGACCAATGCATCACAGTAAATGCTTGAAAGCATTTGACCTCAAAAGATTGGAAAATGAAAGAGAGTGTTGCAGGACTCTAAAACTTGGAAGTCTGTGGGATAGGGACAGTGCTACAAGTGTTTCCTCTACTCTTAGTTTGGAAGCCATAAAAGAAGACAGAGTATGAGGATGCTATAGGAAGGGGAAAAGGTAAAAGTTATAATTATAATCTATATATATTTAAGGAAAAAAAGGGAGACAATATCGAAATATACTTTAATTAAGTAATGATGAAGTAGCTTCCATCATGTTTCACAGATTTTTATTTTTTATAGCAACATTTTTCTAGAACCAGTATCAGAATCTGGTTTGGTGAAGACATAAGTCAAGACTGAAACTTCGCTAATGTTTAAAGGCAGAAATATTACAATCTCTCTTAACCCCAGAATTATTCATTTCAACATGTATTCTACTAGTCAGGCTGAAGAAATTATTTTTAATTTTAAACTTAGTGATTTTTGCTGATACTGTGGAGATCTTTTCACTTTTCCATTATAAATTTGAATCAAATCACTTGCCCAAATTAGGTGACTTCCTCTTCCACACGTCCATATCCAGCTGCTACAGCTCAGAGTATGATTCAGCTCTCTGTTGCAGAGACGTCTGTATTTTTCCCTGCTACAAACAGGTTTAGAAATTAATATATGCTTGAGAATGTTGTACTCTTGTCTATGGTTGTTGCCAAATTACTTGAACTGCTTTTTACTGTTTGTTTTTTTAAGCTGACATGCTTCAAGCTAACATTAGTTTTAAATATATTCTACAGCAGACTCTTCCGACTTGAAATGTTCTGAAGACACAGATATAAATGCTCAGATTCAAGCTGCTATAAAGAAAATGAATAAACTTGACACAATACTTGAAAAACAGCGTATTACGGAAAAAGTAATTAAGAAGCAAGGCAAAGAAATGAGGGCAATGCTCTGGGAAGAACTTCAGGTTATAAGTGTTCTGCTTATTTTGTGACTGATGCATCTTAGAGTACTGTCTTACATAATTATCATATCTCACAGAAGCTTTGTTATTAAATAACTCACAGTTGGCCAACTAAAATTAAGACATGGATCTCAAAAAATAAGATTGGATAATTTTTAATATATATTGGCTAGGCAGGCTTTGAAAGAAGGACATAGCCCTTAAAAGTTGATAAGACCGATTGCCAAATATACAGCTGTCTGGGTGGGGTTTAGTGGCATAGTATAATGCCTGAGTTCACCATTTGCAGAGAGGGTAAGGTATGTCAAGAGGTAATGTCTGGGAACCCAGGCCAAAAAGGGTTTATTCTGCTCGAGTGTGATCCTCCTTACACCCATCTATTTCAGTACTGTCTGTTATTGAAAAAATTAGAGATGCCCCCCTTAAGAAGGCGTAAGAATCCTACGGCACAAATTCCTTTATCCTATCCCTATCCTGGCCTCTAGCAGTTAAATGCCTTGAAACAAGTTACTATTTCCTCTGTTTTACATGAAAAGAAATATGAGTTGCTAAAAAACCATGATTGGTTTGATTGTGTTTCATAATTTCATTGGGTTTGGATTTGGATTTGGAGCCACAACCACATTACAGAACTTTATCTTGTGAAGTGGGTCTCCAAATAAGAGACAGTATGTAACAGAGGCTTTAAAGTTTCACCATGCTTTTATCATAACTTTGGGAGACATTCAGATAGCCTCAAGAAGAAAATAAAGTGGGAAGAGTAATTTTTGATAGGGTCTGAATTTCATTAGATCTGATAAGCAGACAACGTATTTCACTTTAAAGAATTTACTTTAATACATGCATGTATCCATACATACACAGTTTATTTATTTTGAATAGTCTATCAGAACCACAGGAAGCCACGAGGAGGTGGAAAACACAAACCAGTTTTTGGCTTTGTTCTCATCGTGGCATGATGCAGTTGGTAAGTAAAGAGAAATAGAATTGTGGTATATCCTATCTTTTTTCTTGTTGGGGAGAGAATAAGGATTTGAGATCTGAATGGTTATTGTTATCAGCTTGAATGTTGGAAGTACGTGCATAATAATGGTAGCAATGTGTAGTTAAAATATTTCAACAAAACTCACTATTATGATGTAACCTGCTTTTATTTCTATGGTAAAGTTTGGGTTGCTAAGGGAGGAAAACAGAATTTCATACAGGTGGTATTTAGACAGTCTCCAGTAGGTGTCAGGGTATATTAAAATAACAGTAGACAAGCAAGGCTATAGGACTGCTAACTCCTTTATTTCATTTATGTGACTGCTCCTTTATTTCAAAGGGACTCCTGTAGAGACCATGTGCACTATGTGGTTTCTGGTGTACTGCACTGACAAACCTGTATGGTTTAGATTTATAGTTTTCCTCCAGCTTGATCTTTATCTTTTCTGTAACATGCTAGTGTCTTACTTATTTACTTAAGTATTTATTTAATTAAATGAGCATCTTGGTGGCTGCCCTGGTTGATATTTAAACAGAATACATTTCATATATTTTGCTTTTCAGAACTTGAATTTGATAGAGCTATATTAAATAAATTATATATGAGAGCTATTATAGCTTTTAATGTAGCTGTGAAATCAAGCACAGGTTTGAGTACAAAATCATTAGCAACTTAAATGTTACTAATTTCAGGCCCAACAAAACCTCACACTCACAGCAGAAATGTAAATCAGGAATTAAACAGCCTTAAATTCCTTACCCCGTGCTCTGTTTAACGACATCATTTGTTCAGTTGAGTCCATTACACTTCATTATTACTGTTTATTGTGTGGTTTTTTTCATTGTGAAAATCACATGTAATTCATATGGTTCTTTGCAATATGATTCCTTTTCTGTAAGTGCTAAGTGTATAGACTGCAACTTACTGCTCTAACTTCTATTTCCAGTTGACACATATGAATACTTCAATTGATATATTTTTTTCTTTGAGTAACTGAAACAACTAGGATGCTTGAACACTGTTTTTCTAGACTATGCCCTTGACCTAAGCCGCTTGGAAGTCTAATAATTCATGCACAAGCAGACACCAGCTGTGAAAACCTGGATGCTTTATTCTCATTCAAAGTTTTAGATGACTTGCCACATGGTGTCTGCAGAGGCATTTGAACTTTAGGGCCTTGGGCTATGTCTTTGAGAATGTGATGAATTGTCTCCTCTGTGGGCAGTAGTTGTTAAAAAACCAAGAACACAGCCATAAGAAACAGCATACTTACGATTAACACTTGACACTTTCCTGCTTCTTTATTTTGAGAAATACGGTGCTTGTATAATTTATCCAAGTGAGTTTCTTTGCTTTCCAAGTGTGAGGTATTATAGCATGATACACATGATGGTAGATCTTCTTTAAATACATTTCAATTAAATTTTACCAGAAAAAATTCCTTGCAGATCCCTCCCATGCTAAAGAAGATGAAATATGTACTTCAGTATTTCACACACACATGAATCCTGAAGATTATGATTGCCATAAAGCCCAAGAAAACCAGGGTAAGCTTTATTAATGGTATAGTTTGTATTTTTAGAAATGGCAAAACAACATGTAGAATGGGTGGGTAATGAAGACTCAGCCTTTGTGGCAAGGCCAGTGAAATGGGAAAAAGCAAGGTTACTTAACGGTGACAGTTCTTACCTTTTTCGCAAATGAAAGAATAGAATAGTTTTGTGACTTATCTAAAACATTTTACTCAACATGCTAAGAACATTTTTACTTTTGGGTTTATAAAACCATTTTTCTTTCATTTCAAAAGGAAGAGGTGTGTAACAGATATTGTAAAATGTGTAATTGATTCTTCATGGAAATTCTTTTAAAACCTGTCTTTGCTATTACTCTAAGATATCGTAGCTTTTATTAATAGGCTTATATTCAAGACACTATTTAGAAATGACAAGTGGTGCTGAATCTAACTGCAACTGTTCTATAATTTTTTTTGTTTTCAGCAGAAATTGTATGGATTTGTGTCAAAAAAATCTTCAGACAACTTGTATTTTATATTTTGCTATGCTGATTATTGTAAAGTCTGCATTGCTTTTATGAAATAAGTACTTTCTGGCAAAACTCAAACACCTGCTGATTCTTTTAGAGACTGTGTTATCATGCACTGTATAGACATTTCAAATGCTGTTAGTGGTGTAGTGTGTCCAACATACCAAAATAAATGGAACTGTGCTTGTATGCCTCTGTTCTTTCCCTATTTGAAATTCAAGTTTGTGTGGTTGAGTAACTTTTCACATGTGTTGTGATATAAGAATAACAGCTTCAGATGCCACTGCTATCAGCTGCAATTGTTTATTTCTTTGTCAACTAGCATTCTATGTAAACAGAAGGAATCGATCTTCCTGGTGACTGGCTAAGATGACAAAGACAAAATAAAAGTGCATTCTTCAAGGCTGAAGCATAGATGGCAGCAATATCTCTGCAGTTTGTAGAATGTGACTGCATGTTTTCATTTTAAACATGGACCTCAGCTCCTTTATCATCTTACCACTTGTCTTTGTTCACCAGTATGTGACCTTAACTTTGTGGGCTGGAGCTTTTCATTTCTGTCTTTCTACCATGTGTTTTTATTCCTCCCTTAAAACGAAGTTTGACCCTCAGCTTCCTCGTTCAAAATTTCTGAGTTGTGCTGGAGTGCCCTTGAGTAGCAATGGCAGGTTTCATTTCATTCATACCAGTATTCAGTACAGCACTGCCTTCTGGAGTTTCCAATACAGGCATGGTTGGGAGCTGCTATCACTTGCACTATTTTGAGATGTTCTGCATGTTCCTACTTTGGGAATGAAGTAGATATCGCTTACAGCTTCTGAGCAATATATTGCTTTAAATTACTTTTACTATTTCTGCTGGAGGCTTTTGATGTCGTGTCAGTAAGCTAAGACTTACTGTTTCAGTTGCTTTTCTGTGTCACAGCTGTCATAAAGGCAGACCCTGAACAAGAGGAGCTTGTGAAGAAGAATGTATGCACTAGTTTTATGCTATTACTTTATCAGTCTCATCAAGATTTGTACCAAATCTTTGAAATATGTGCCAAATCTACCAAAATGCATATGCAAAATTTTTTGAGGTGGAATCTCTTTTTTAATTACCCATGGCAATCTTCAGTGTGTTCTTTGTGTCAATGATCCATGTCTGTCCCTTCTTTACTTAAATGTTCTGAGATGTTCTCTATGATAGCTCCCTCTCAAAAATGCTATTCTACAGTCAAGTGAAAGATATAGCTTAAAAGTAATATGTGTATTATGTTGGTGTTTGGTGAGTTCTTCTCATTTCAGGATGCAACTTGTCATTTTATATTGTTAAATTCCTGTATGATCCAGTTCCTTGACATATTCATGATGTTGCCTGGTAAAGAAAGCTTAGGATGCTTTCAGTGAACAGTTGTGCATTTGAACTGTGAGGGGGTTTCTTGGTCAGATCTAACACCTCAGTCCTTTAAGGTTTGAGTGTCCATGGAATTTATATCATATCGTTGGTAGTTTGCTTTCATTCTATTCACTCTGATAAAGAGTTACTTCCCTATAAACTTTCACAGCCTTTCTTCTAACATGTCAAATTCATTTGCTTTCCAGAAAAGCAAAAACTACCATGCCTGGTTTTGAAGTAGTTATTGAGATTTAGAAGTTGATTGTATTTTCTTAGACTGATTATTTAATGTGACAAATATTTGCTGTTCATAAAGGAATTGTTATTTTAAGCATGGTAGAAGTCTCTGAAAAACAGAATACAAGCCCTTTTTTCTGTCATGGATAGAAATCCATTGTTATTAGAATATCATGTTTCTGTTTAATAGATTTACAGCTCTATGATGAGTTTCATTTTTTGATGAAATTTGTTTTATAAGCTGTGTTATAATAATATCAACTATATCATCTGTTTTTCAGCTGTTTTATTTAGAAAAATGTACTTGATATGTCTCCAGATAGTTCTGTGGTTTTCAAAAAAATTATTGTCTAGTTTTGTAATGATGAGAAAACTGCAACAATGATAGGGTTTGAAGGAATGCCGTGGCTTTTAAGGCCACCATGTTTAACATTTTTGAGGTCAGAAATCCAAAAGTATTTTAGCCTTTGTAACAATGAGTGATCTCATAAAAAGTTGAAAATGAAATTAGATTTTGGCAATAGTATGTTTTAAATATAACAATATTATTTACATAAATAATGAAAACACCATACAAAAAGTTTGTCTATTGACTTTATATGTTTGCTAAAGATTTGAATGGGATTGATGTTATTACAGCTCTTGTTGAATCAGAATATGAATGATTATAATGTAGCAACTTTTCTTCCTCAAACATCAGATTGTCTGAGTGAATTAGAAACAGAAAAAACAGCAGAAAAAACGCATAGCAAAACCAAAACCAGCCAGCATTTCATTAAAAAGAACATTGAGGTAAGCATTAAAGCATAAAACCAGTAACATATTTTTAAATATTAGCTGAAAATTAATCTATAAATACTTTTGAAGACAGGCTTTTTTTTTTTTTAAATCAGGAGATTTAAAACTAATTAGGCATAAATTAAAAAAATTATCTTTCTGTTAAAACTGTTATTTATGGCAGAGTGCTGAATTAGGTAGTTCTCAACTTGGGTGCTCATATTGGTTGGGATAATACTGTTTCTGTGTACTTGCTGAAGAGTACTGGAAACTGAATTGTTCTGTTTGTGCTTGTGCATAGCTTGTTTTAAGGGCAATATCCTAAGACTTTAAAAAAAAGTATTTACTGTTAAGTTAAAGGATGTTTATGTCCTTTTTTGCATAAATAAGGGATAGATATACAGGTTGTTCATGTGTAGCCTGCATGGGAGTGCTCTTTGTCAGAAAATACATCCCTTGATTTATTTTCCTGCTTTCTTTTTCCTGTGAGGACATAGTTGCTATCACGATTTTTCGTCCAGTGAACAATATTTGCCTCCCCACTATATCAAAGACTAAGATAAGATTATAAATTTATTGTATGTAGGCTGCTGTATTTTTCTGTCAGAGTGATAATTTGTATCATGGAAATAAACAAGATTTGGGTGTTAATTTCATAGAGTTTAAAAACTTTGTTTTGGTGCTGTTTGAGCTAGTGGAGTTCTGAAGTATGGGGTTTTTTCTTTTTGTAAATATTTCAGCTAGCAAAGGATTCAGGAAACCAGTTTGTTATGCTTGAGGGAGAAAGTAGAAGGCTAATTGAACTACTGAAAGATACAGAAGATGGAACTGAATTGCAAGATTTTGAGGTAGGACAAATTTAATCTGTACCGTCCTGTTGTATTTGGCTTATTTTTACAGTAAATCTAAATTTGATCTTAGTCCTACCATGAAGTACCCTACTGAGATATGAGAGAGAAGATGGACAAATCCTGTTGGATTTGTCTCCAAAAAAGAATTCTCATTGGTTTCTTTGCTAATTTTACTAACAGCAGAACCTAAAAGAGAAGGAAGGAACCTTAGAACTACACGTGGAGAAAATCACCTATTTTCTTTGCATAAAATGTGAAGTTGTGAAGTATCAATCTGAGTGGTTAGTGCTGTAGTCTCAGGGAGAAAGGCCAGCAACTACTTGCAAAAAACTCCCAACAACAGGTTTTTGACGACTGATAAATGGACTTCAAATTGCAGCAATTGGGGAATACACATTTATGAAGCTTATGTGTCCATTTAGAAAGATAACGTGACATCTTTCTGTGGCTTCCATCTCACTCTCTCTTAAAAATATATAAAGTTTGCTTAGCATTAGACATCTATGCTTTAACATAATATTGTTAAACAGTGTACTGTCTGCATACTTCAGTGAATAGCAGGAGCTGAAGTGGGTAAAAATAATCCTCATGGAGGGTAACAAAGTGTATTTGAGTGTCCCACCAATCCTTGCTCCCAGGAAATGGTCTTCAATTTGATAAATGTCATCATTTAAAGATCTGAAGATGTTTTAAACAACCTTCTGTTAGTAAGCATAGCTTTCCAACCTAGGGAATAGTGGCTTTTTAAAAAAAATTGTTTTACTGATTGCAAAAGTAGTCTCTCAAAATGTGTAGTTGCTAGGTTTTCTTTCTCTTTAAGCTAGTGTCTGTCACAAAATTTAGAGGCATTTATGCAGAATAGCTAATGCAAATTCCAGCTAACCACATGTACCTTTTTTTGCACCAATTCTCAAGGCATCAAGGCAATGGAAAAGTGTAACATTTGTCCACATTTTGTATTTGGCACATGTCACTATCATGTTGTCATGTCTCTACGTCCATAGAGATTTTACTGTTATTATTAGATACGAAGTAGATCATCTCACAGGACGTGTGTTGCTGTATGTTCTTGATAACGTGGACAAGAATGGTAGTTTATGCTTGCATCTAGTACTCTAGTCTGTACTAGATAATTTCTTTAAAGAAAAAAGCTCCTAATTCTGCTATCAAAGTAGAGTAAAAGAAAGGATAGTAGTTACTTGGACCTGTCTAGTCTGGTGATGGATTCTTCCTCTCCCACATTTGAATTTTATTATGGGTAAGGCATTTCCTGTGGCTGCTTCATAACAAAGATCATGAGGAAATTATCAGCTAATGAATAATCTAGACAGCTTCAAGCTGGCCCAGGTAACTATCCACTTGATGGCCTCTTTCATCTTATTTTATTCTGATTTTTAAAAAGCTGGTGCAATCACATTGGCTGAAGTAATATTTTGGAGGCTGTCAATCAAGGCAGATCTGGTTATGCTGTATGAATTCCTCTGTATGCAGTAATGTGGATTAAATAGCTTCATTTGACTTGTACTACTATATATGCCAAATATCCAAACAGCACTTCTCACTTTTTGAAAGAATGTTTTATGAGTGTTTAAAATATTTTAGAAGTTCACATATTCATGCTAATCTAATTGTCAAAGCCGAAGCTGCAGGGCTATAATTTGTTTCAGATGTTCCACAGAAAGCACTATGCTGTTATAAAAGTATTGTTCTGAGTTAACACACAGGAAACATTGACAGGACAGAAGCTTATTTTCCAAGCAAAGCCATCTTGAAAATACAAAAGAGAATGTGCGAGTCCATTTCACCCTGGAGTAAAACGACTACTGGGGTAATTTGGGTATTTGGAGTATGGGGTAGAGACACTGAGCTGTAGCTAATGAGCCTGGTTACATCTTACTGGACTCCTGTAGTGGCATTTCTGTGTTTTTGCACTGTGATCTTCATTCTCTGATTAGGGGATGGTTCACCTGACACAAATGTAGTACCATGCTGAGTACTTACGTTTTGGTGGTCACTGTCTCACCTGAAGAGATGTTTCCACAAAGCTGGCAAGCATCTAAGACATTTGTGAGTGGCTCTTTTGGAGTCAGCTCAGGTCTGATCAGGCTCATTAGTTGTGTCTCATCATACTTGTATGAGAAAGCATTAGAACTTTGTGATTTTGTTTCACAAAAAGGATGACTTACTCTGGATTCTCTTTTTTTCTTCCTCTTGGGTTTTTTTTTTTTTTTTGCATTTATTATGAAGATAATTTATGACAGGTGTTTGGGGTAAAAATTTTTTACATTTTTGCAACTAGTGTGCTTTATGGTAATGGGGAGGAACCACGAATTACCTCATAGCAGTGGTATTGTAATTGAAAGCTGATACTTCCTCCTCTTGGATGGATGCAACTGCTTGAATAGCCAGAGGACTAATCTGGAAGCTGGAAACAAATGGTGGACATGAATTTCTTGCAAGACAGATGTTAGAGTCTTAGGGCAAGGTGCTGGTCCTATTCTGGTAGGAAAAAGAAAGGAAATCAGCAATACACGCATGTCCTTCCACACATCCTTGCTCTTCTAAGGTCCTATCTGGTGTTTCATTGTGGTCAGGACAGAGATGTAATCTGCTACTCTCATACCCAGTGAATGGGAGTTGTGCAGACTTGCTTCCCTGAGTGTGAGGCAGGAGTGCCAAGTTGCTGTGGAGAACCTGCATCTGTCTGTGGGTATGAGCTCATTTGCTTGGGTTAAGTGGCCTAGCTCACTCATAATATGCAACTGTATGTAGTGGGAGTATATTATTTGTATGTGTTATTCAGGTGTTAACTGCTATCAAGAGGAAAAAGTCATGTAAATAATGATCAGGAAAAGAACTCAGCTTTCTGTCTCTCCCAGAGTTTCTGTGATAACATATAGGGGCTCTAGAAGGATGGCAGCTACTGACCTCAGAGCAGTTCCTTTGATTTCCTGTGAATGCTTTGTTTTCTTCTTTGGTGGTACCTTGCAAATGTCATATTACATCTCATACCTTCCATTTGAGATTTGGCTCCAGGTGGTTTCTGCTGTAGCATGAACCTCTGCAGTTTCATTCCAAGCCTAGTTTTGGTTAGGCTTTCTCACTTTTTGATTCCTTTATCAGATGGAAAGTGGTTGTCCATTTAAGTTGCTCCTTGGTTATGTTTAAAAATGATGACTGTATGAATATCTCTACTTATTTTGCCCATAGCTGCTCTCAAGTGTGCCAGATACATGAATATTGGGAGATTTTAGCTATATGCTGAGATGGATGAAAATGTACATTTTATCATTAAGTATGGTTTATCTGAAAAATAAACTTGTTATGTAACTACCCTTAAGGTTTCCTTTGCAAATGAGGCTTAAGTATTTTCTGTATCTTTCAACAGGGGAGTGTATCTGGCTGGCTGGCACCAGAAGAAGGGTACACACCTGAAACAATGGAATTTCATGTCCTGAATGAGATAGACAATAAGCTCCAAGTACTACTATCTGATGGGGAGTTTTCTGCACTTTCCAGCTCTAGCTCAAAATCACCAAGCCAGACTTACCAGGTAGGTTAAAGAACAGGGCTCATCTGCAGATATTTTGTTTCAAGTGTGTGTTGAGATCAATATAGCATATGTCTGTATTTGTATCTTTTGCATTTTTCTTTAGAATCTTCTATTTATTCCTAAAGTATATGTATTAAGGAATGAAGTGAGAAATTTTAGCTATAGAAAACAACGGAAAAATAATTTGTTGCTATTTTGAGTCATATTTAATTCAAGAACTGTCTTGTTTTTAGCAGTTGTTGATTCCATACTTCCAAGATACTTCATGTTCAGAAATTGGTAACTCTCACATTTTTAACTGCATGGGGGTGTTTTTTTCAGCATAGAAACAAATTATTTATGACAGTTTACCTTTGGGAATTAGAATTAAGTTTCTTCTTGTCTCAGGTTTCCAAAAGTGCCTGTTCACTTATGATCTGAAGGATAAGGCAATGACCGATAAGCAGTGTTAAAGACTCTAGAAGATAGATTGAAATTTTATGTCCCTTGTTTTTAATGGCCTTTGTCTTTTTCCCTTGCCAGCAATATTGAGACTTGAAGATTAAGAATCAAGGTCTCAGCCTTGAGAAATGATTGTTTGAATATTGTACTTAGAAGACTCCTATTTATCCCATGCCCTGGTACTGTTGCCTCTACTATAATGGGGTTTAAATTAAAAAAACCCTACTTCTTATTTTGCACTTATTTGCACAAAGCTTATTTTCTTCTGTAATATTTTCATTTTATGGCCAGAACTGGTATATTGGAGAATATCTGTAAAAATATTCATTGGCAAAACTGTTTTCAGTTACCAGGGTATGACAAACATCTCTTTGAAAGGCTAAAATACCTGTGGGTTTGTTCTTTTTCGCTTTTATAAGGGCACTTAAATGTCTTTTTTTTTGCTGGCTTCTTTCTGAATGTGAGGTTCTGTTTTACCTCTAGTAGTATTTTCTGTAGCTCAGTTCCAGAGGAGTCACATTTTGATGTTGATCATTTACCAGCTGGGATCTAATGTGTGGAAAAGCACCTCCCCCTCGCTGGTAGTCACCTAACAAATGCAGTTGTTACTCTGAGCTTGCCAATGATTGCCTGAGCTTGTGTTCAATGTTACAAGGCATCAGCTTGAAGTTAACGTGACTTGCCTGTGATAATGAATGTTCTGTTTGGAAGTGTTTGTCCAAGTTATCTTTGTTGCTTCCTTTCAGGTAATAGCCCAGAAGTATTTGAATAGAAACTTGCATTTAGGTGTATGCTAATTGAAGAGTAACATATTATCTTTTTTGAGTAATATTAAACCTAACAACCAAAAAGAGGTAGTTAATTCCTTGTTACCTTTCATTAGTGAAAAGCAGTTGCCTTTTGTTTTGCAGCATATAAAAGGCTTTGTAGTTCTGTGATTTTAATTTAGAATTAGCTTAGGGTAGCATATTATGAAGCTGCAAATTCTTTTTCTTCTAAGAATTGCATTAGATATAACTTTGAAAATGCAGATACCTAGTCACTGTTGTCTCAGTGGGAGATGTGCTTTTTGCCACTGATGGATACTTTGACAGGATATAGGAACTATTCTTTCACTCTGAAATATTTAATAGTGCCTTTAATTGTCCTGCAGTACCATAGCTGAGCTGTAACAGGGGAGCAGACGTGTTCCTCTTTTTGTACAAGGAGTCCAGCTGGATTAAGAATGCTTTTCCATGACTAATGTTCTCTTTTACATGGAAATGTCTCTCATCAGAACTGTGTTTCTCTCTGAAAAATTTCTTTGCTCTGGTGCCAAATAAACTAAATATTTAAAAATGCTTCTGTCTTACTTAATATTTTTGAGGAAGAATAAATTAAGTTGAACGTAATCCTGAAAGAAACAGGAAAACGATAGACTGGAGAATATGAAGTGTAAGACTGTGTGTGATGAGTACAGTTACCAGCTTGAAAAACTGGGAAGCTACCTGAAAACTAAAGCAAATGAAGATGGTATTTAAAGAACTCCTCACGGTAATACACAACATTACTTATCTTTTAAGACAACCAAGCCTACAGATATTATTGTGTATTACCGTGAGGAGTTCTTTCATAACGGATTGGGGATTTTTATCAGGAAAATATTCCCTTTTCCTATTATAGAAGTAGACTATAGTTAACAGTTTAAGACTAAATAAATGCTCAAAATTCACAAGATACACTAATTTTTCAATCAATGAACTCCTTGATAGCCTATGCTCTATGCCTGCGCTTCACCAAAACAGATGAATTTCACAGATATCTCTGTTTCAAGAGCATGGTTAGAAGCAGGTCAATGAGCTGATCAGCCAGTTTTATCCCTTAAGAAGATTCATTAGGTGGGATTTTGTTATTATTTATTTATAAAATTTGGAGAAAAGGGAGTGCAACAAATAACTATAGATATTTCAAATACTGCATATTTCTGTTTGGCATTATGTTTGTTACAGCTTTGGCTGTTGCTAAGTATTTGTATTTTCCCTTATGTAAAATGTTTAACAGTCTTATTTTCTACAGATCTAAAGAGATGAAAGATGATGTAATCTCAAAAGGACTTCTACTATGTACATGTGCTATATAATTGAAATATAACATATTTTGAAGTATGTGAAACATTGACAATAAAAAGTTTTCCTTGATATAATACTTTCTACATTTATTTCACGATATCTTGAGAAAAATGGTAAAAAATTAGTAAGTGGGGAAAGCTTTGACTTTACTCATATTATGTGAGTTTCTGTCAGTTACTATTCAGGGATGAGAGAAGTGAGGCTGTAAGAACTACTTAGAGAAAGCAGTAGCTTAATGCTCCAGAGTGGTCAAATATCAAATAGATTGTTATGAATAATTTTGAAAGCAATGCAGAAAGAAGCAGAAAATATGATCGTCTGTTACAGGAAAATTTACTGTCATTGTGGTACTGCCAACTATTGCTGATTGTAAATATATATTCAAAAATTTTTACTGTATTAAAATAAGTTTATTTTCAGGCAACTAATAGTTTCATTTAAATGTCAGAACTCATAGATATGCTTGATGGTTAAAAAAAGTTGTTTATAGATACAGTTTTTTTGTATATTGTAGCTGAGAAATTTTCTGTTGGATGTTGAATTGCGAAGGTTGTTTTTCTTTCCAGTTAGACATGCTACTTGGAATTATTTTCCTTGTGTGCCTATTAAAATTTCTTGAGCTGCTTCTGAAAGTAAGAATGAATAGAGTATTTTTTTATTCTATGGCTGCTCATATCCCTTTGGGTTAAATTGATTATCAAGATGGGAGAAGGTTTTTTGCTTAGGATTTTTTACCTCTGCCACTATTGGATTTTTCTATAGGATCTTTGGTTTGCAAGAGAAAGCTCTGTTTTTTTCTGATTGCAACATAGCTTTGCAGTTTCGCCAATACCTGAATGTATGTGGGACTGATACAAACTTCAGAATCAAAACAAAAGCTATTGTCATTTCAGCTCAGTTCTTACTTTTTCTTCTGGCTTAATTCTGATCCCAGTGTGGTTAATAGGAGCAAGCTTTGAACCAGTCATTCACTCACCCCTATTCTCAGAGCTTTTTAATTGTTGTAGTAGAAATTCAGCATCCAAGTGTTAGCTCTGGAGACTAAGAAATTTGTCTTAAAATGCAAAGGGTGAGAATTCTTCTGCTGAAATACGTCTAGCCTGATGGTTAGCTATTGTATTTGAAAATGTACATAATGAAAACTATGCATTTACAGGATTTGACACTGCCATATTCTAAGCATTTCAGTGTTCTCTTAATAGAAATCAAAAGAACCCTCATCTGTCTATGAAGCAATATAAAGTCATGTGTTTAACTTCTATCTGTTCATTTCTCAGGAGTCTCTGGTTTATGCAAACAGAAGCCTAGAAACAGTTCCAGGTGAAAAAGTTCTGCGAGACAATAAGGAAAAACGTGATCAACAGAATCGTCTGAAAGAAATAGATTATCAGCTGGAATCCCTAGAGAGAAATCTTGTAAGTTTCCTATTTTTATGGTATTTTTCTTCCCTTGGTCTGGAAACTTTGCAGGCAAGAGTCTCAAATAATTATTCTTAATCTGGGAAATGGTTTTTTTCAGTTGTGATGCATGCTTACCTTTAATATAGGGTCTTTCAAAGTCAAAGACATTATCCTTCTTTCTTCCTCCCCAGAGGGGCATAGCATAAACAATAATATATAAATATATCCTAGAAGGATTTCTTAATGGCTCATGTACTTCAGTGTCCCTTAAAGGACCAAGTCTGATGGGAATGTTATATACACTAAGTTATTGTGGTAATCTTTCTTTATTATCACTACATTGTGTGTAGCTGATTTTAGAGTTTTTCACGTAGTAAGAAAAACATAAATGTATAAGTTTGTTGTGACAGACCAAAAATCCATGTAGCCTACCTTTTTCTCTTGGAGGTCTTTATTCAGCAGTAGGATTACTCTCCACAATAATCAGAGATAATCAAAATACTGTTCCTGTTATCTTTTATCCCCCTCAGAAAGGGATCTCCAGTGCAGATCAAAAGCTTTGAGATTTAGGTGGCAGCATAACCACAGTGGTGTAATCTCAATTGCTTATAGCACCATTGCTATAGTTGCAAAACTTCAGCCACTCTCTACATAAACAAGGTTTATTCTGGCAGTGCTGGAGTATATATGGAGTATGGGAACAAAGACTTCAGACAAGGAAACAATGATTGTTTTAGAGGCTGTTCACTTGTGTGTGTGACTACAGTAAGGCAGCATATTTAATTCTTATTTATTCATAGTACCAAAAAAATAGTAGTACTTCATTTTAATACACTACTCTGTTATATTAAACAGTTAAAAGAGAGAGACAAATAAATAGGGGAAATCAGTGAACTTCAGTATATTGAGTAGGTTAATGGGTAATCAGATAAAGTAAGTCTGCATATTGTCATATTTTTCTATTCATTGACCTTTATATCACTTTTTGTCACTACTGACCTTGTTCATGAGGCAAGCACAATCTGAGGAAGTACGTCTGGGAATTGTCTGATAGTCTGCAGCAGGCCTGAGAAATGCAGTGGGTTGCTGACTCATTCAAATATTTTGTGTATAAATGGATCAGTTCCAAATCTTGGTTGGGTTACAGCAGTTTTGTTTGGTATCACATTACATGCAGACTCTTGCAATATACCACACATTTTTCCTTGACTAGATTGTGTGTATTTAAAACTCTAAATTGATAGACTGTAATGCCAATTTACAGTGTTTATGAATACAGAATGTCACATGCACCAATGTGTAGCATTGCTGCCTGCTATGCAGTACCTGGTAGGGCTTCTTTAGGGGGACACACTGTGTCTTCTTATCAGTTGCTGCTCTGTAGCATGACTGAGATCATGGCATGTGGATGTGAAATATGTATGTGGTCCTTTGTGAGGTACTTCAGTTGTCAGTGAAAGTAAAGAAGTGTTCAGGTCTGAATGCAAGTAGTTATTTCCTTCTAACAGTACAGTAAAATATATAAAAAAGATACACTTTCTTGTGTGAAAAAAGAACAGCCTTAGAAAAAGAGTGCTTTTTTTTTTTTCTTTTTAATGCAACGTAATTGAATAATTTTTTTTCTTAAATCAGGTGACTTATATGCGGTTTTCATTGGACCTTGTTTCTATATCAAAGTCATATTTTGACAAATCTGGTCTCTGCCAGGACACTGCATGATGAAAAACTAAACTGAAAGCTTGGGTTGAGGAAGGGAGTAAGTACATAGACGGCACGTTTCCAGAATAATTTAATGATTTCTGGAATACTGGTTTTTATTCAGTAGGTGGCACTCTTCACTGTATGTCAGAAGAGGAATGCCTAGGCATGGTTCTAGGGGCTACTTTGACTGGTGATAAAGTTATCATTTCTGCTTTATAAAATGCAGGTTGTGAGAGATTTGCCTCTCACTTGTGGCAAGAGTCCGTGTGTGCAGCTTTTAGCATTGTTATTTTTCTGGCTTTCTTTAAAATTGTATATTTAAAATTCATGTTTTTAAAATTCACATTACATTTCAATTTCTCCTTTACTCTTTCCTAAACCACTATGTAATTTGATATGTAAAATTATGAATAAATTCTGTGCTGTGAGTAGAGGAGGTGATTTTCCAGCAGTTAGGAATGTTATTTCTGAATGCATGGTTATACCTGATAGTTGTAAAAGACAGTATTTTACAAATTTAGTGTCTGAGAGAACTTATGTTAAAATGTATTTTAAAAAGTCCGTTGGACAAAGTATTTTTTGTTTTTGCTTCCTAGGTGGAAATAATTAATAGTTTAACTGAGCAGAATTTAGCTCTGTGTGTTAGGGCATTACTTGCAGTAGGTATAAAGGTAACTCTATTAGCCTTTTTTGGTGTGTATGGTAGAATGTTGTATTTTTTCACTACTGCAAAATGGGTTCTTTAAATTTATTTGTATAATGGTAATGACCTTCTCTTCAAGGTGAATGAATACATTGATCATATTTCTATAGGAGGCTATTTATTAGGTGCTGGCTTCTGAAATTATAACATTTACAGATTCCTCCACTACAATCAACCTCATGTACGCGTAAGACTTCATGGTCTTAGCTAAATCTGGGAGTCAACTCACAAAACAAAGATGGAAGATAAAACTTTAATCTAATTTACATTTGACATAAACGCATAAAATCTGCTAAATATTACACTTGAATTAGTGAAACTAAGGGCTTTGGAATCTGAGCTCCTCCTATAGTTTGAAAAAATTGTCCCTAGTGAATTAATATGCCCAAGAATGTATTGTATGCATTGTTGAAATGCATTGTGAAATTTCAATCCAACTGAAATGTATCTGTACCACGGTTTCTGGGCCCTTGCTGAATTTCTTTTAGGTTTCACTTTGACCTTAGTTCCCTTGTTCTTCATTTGAAACCATGTCCGACTCTCTCTGCATTCTTTCATCTTTCAGTTTCCTGGAAACCACTGAGCTTATCTTTGTTTTGTGAATTGCATTGTTCACGGCTGCTTCAAAAAAAACCCAGTTCAGCTGCCAAATGCGTGTTGCTGAGCATTAATGAAAAGAATTTTATATAGAAAGAATAATAAATGTAGTTATTTTTCAATTGTGGCTTTGTCTAGTTGGCCGTTTGTGATAATCCAGTGGCAGGTTTGATGATGTGTTGGGTTTCTTCATGGCAGACAGTAGGTTTAAATGCACATCAAAGCAAGCTATTAAGTAAGATAGCTTCACCTTTCCTGGCTATATGTGTGTTGATTTCTAATCTGTCACACTGGAAGCTGATTAATTCCTGCCAAAAATCTACCTACACATGTCTCTTTTGGGGTTTTGGTTAAATATATACAATCAAAAATATTTCAAATGCATATTGAATATATATGCATGTAATAGTGTGTAAACACACACGTAAGTATAAATGCCAATTACCTCTCAGCATGACAGAGACACTGATACCTGCTTGAAAAACAAAGGTGTCCTCTTACTTCTAGTAAGTGCTTTTAAAACAGAAGCTAAATATAGTTACCCTAGTCTTAAATTTAAATTTATCAGATGTCTGTACATCTCTAGGAATTATTTTTTTCACACGTTCAATCTAGTGGCCAAATGCATTGTGTGATTGTTAATTATAAAGGGTTTTTTATATCAAGTAGTATTAGGAAAATACACATTCTGTTATTGGAATAGCTGAAATTTGCAGAAATGTGAGCAATTGGACAGGATGATGAAGAACAAAGATAATAAATGTGACAATGCTGTCAAGAGCTTTGATTACCTGCAGGAGCTTACTCCAATCTTTTTGATGCAAAATACAGTATATCTGTGGGGAAACCTCAGGATAAAATTACGTATTGTTTGATCCTAGAGAAAGTCTCAGATCACTTACCTCACTTACTCTTCATCAGGGTGGTGAGGAGGTTTCTTGTTACTCATAGTCTTGTTCCAGTTTTTTCCCTGATACTGATTGAATTCAGTGTACCTGATCCTGAGTCTGTATTAGGCAACTTCCAGAAAAGAAGAATAATTTCTTCCTGTCCTCTGCCATAGTTCCTTTCTTCCCTTTTAAAGAGAAGAGGACAGTAACATTAAGTCCTACCACATATCTGGAAAGTAATTTGTCAACTAGACAATACTGTAATATGTTGTTGTATCACAGTCTCTCCAGAAATTAACAACTACAGCTTTTGAACACAGAAACACAGCCATATTTTTAACTACTCTGTGCATTGGTAGTCATTGGTTCTTCTGATATGCTTTGCAGAAGCAGATAAATAGCAAACATCTTTATTTTAATTCATATGGTATCATGTGGTGTCTGGTTTCTAAATAAGCATGTGGTTGTCCGTAAAGATAGAAATTGTTTAATAAAAAATTTTCATAACACATATTTCATTGCAACAAATAAAGGGAAAAAGGACAACCTATCTGAATAAAGATATGCCACTTCCTATATTATTTCTTCAAAAAGTATCTACCAGGTGCTAAAGTTGCTTGTCAAGCTGTTGTCAAGCTTCAAACACATCTTTATTTAGGTTTTACAAGACTTCATTCTAATTATGTGATTGTACAGAGTTGTTTCAGAATGAAATGCGGTAGCATTTCCACCTGGGAAAATACCAGTATGAAAATCTTATTTTCTTCATTTAACAGCTACTACACACATGAAGAGAGCAATAAGACTAATAGTAGATTGACAAAATGTAAATATTTCACTCATGATTTAGATAAATTTACTGCATATTGATTGTTTTTCACTCTACTGTGGATAAGAATGAAGTGGCTGCTAAAAGTATTTAGAAAAAAAATTTAAAAGCTACATGTTGCATTAAGATTCAATATAATTAAATAATTTTTGTATAAATGTTAAATTTTAAAAACTAAATTGGATTAAAATATTGACCAGTTAAAGTCTTAATGATGCTTCTAGTTTATATGGAAAATTAAGATAATATTCACGTAAATGCCTATTAAATTAAACTGCATCCATGTGATGGTGATAAGTAATATTGCCAGTTGCATCATAAATATTAGTTATGTGTTGATACTGCATATGAGAAATCATTGCTGGAATTTGATACCTGCAGTGGGACCTGTTTTAAACATAATGGGTTTCTAGGTAAGAATGGTCAAATTTTCTGTCAATTCAATGTACTGATCCTCCTTCTCCCAAAATGCAATTTCTAGTTAAGATAACAACTCTGCTGGTTTACAACTCTGCTATATTATGGTGTTTGCCATCATAAAATAACACAGCATCTTTGACTACCCACCCATCTCTAAATTCATGTACTGCTACTTATAGTCATCATTTGATCTCCTCCCATTTTACGTCTCTAACATGGCTTAAATTTATCTGTAACTGCACTGCTTTCTTAATTTTGTTTATTTATAAATGGCATTTAACACCATCAGACAGATTATTATTGGAAACATGCTTTTGCTTAGATGGTGAAAGAGTCCATGGAAACAGACTTTCTTCTGTGCTCTTGTGTTATTTGTTCAGTGTATCTTAGTCACTCTGCTGTCCTCTCTGACCTCAACAGTGTTGTTGTATTTGCCTATTACTTTTTTGCACTGTGTCATCCATTTTTCTGCCTACTGACCTCTCTCATCATGTCCAACCTGGGTTTTATATATCTACTTGTAAGGCTCTTTTTCGTTCCTTCTTAACTCTCCTTTCAATCTGTCATCTTTAGTTCATGGTCAAGATAAATACATGGCTTCAAAGCAGGATGGTGCACTTCATCTAATGGTTATATTTTTAAACAATTGGTCTGCTCATGCCTAAAGCTTTCTGGTTAAAGACAGTCAAGTCTTACAGATCAGTGGAGTTTCGTTGTTTTCCAGGTACTTCACTATCTGTGTACTTGTACCTTTTGTATGTATACTTAACAGTTTATTTGGGCTTTTCATTTCTCCTTTCTCTTCCCTGTTTGTACAACATGTAGCATCACATTTCAGTGCAATAACTATGGTTTCTAGCTGCAGTAATACTAAAGTAATGCTTAACAATTCTCTGGTTAGTAGGTGTCAACAGCAGAAAATTTTCATCGTTGAAGTTTGCATGTCCCTCTGAGGCAAGGAGAAAGTATTTACCTGTTGTCACACATCTCTCCTGGCAAATGCAAGACTTCCTCATTCCTTGCTGCAAGTTTGCACTGTTCTTTAATCTCTGTAGGAAAGAAGTGTTATTGTTGTTGGCCTGCTTGCACTCTGTACTCTAAGTGAAATAGTCAGGAAAAAGTCCCTGTTTCTATGCAAATGTTGTTGGGGAAGGCTGTTTCTGCTTTGCCCTAGGATGTCCCATTCAAAATGAGAAACTAAAAACAACAGGGCTGCTGTGGAAGAAACCTTCTGCAATGCATATTTAGGTGTAATTTATCCTTTTTGGTTGAGTATTAGCATCTTAATCTTTTGATAATCAGCATATAAATGCATCTATCCATCTTATGGTTGGTGGCTGTGTGATTTTGAGTCTGTGATAAATGTCAACATAGAAAATTTTGGCTGTAAATTTATCTTATACCTGTGTGTGTCCGTATGTCTGCATGTACTAACTGTGTAGTCAAGCTTTGATTTTTTTCTTGCAACACTTTAGCTCACTAGGCCAGGATGGAAGTGTAATCATACGGCGTCTCTAGTAGTGAAACATGTAAAGCACATAGCAGATGCACAGGTTGGAGAAACTCCTGTAAACTACATCAAACTATTTGACAGCCGCATGGGGTTCCTAGGCGAAAACCCTCTTAAATGTCCTAGCAAGGTGTGAGTTCTATAAATATTTGTAATATTGCTGTTGGCATGTTGTTTATTTCAGTTTAAGCTATATAATAGTTTATGTATTTTCACCTATGAAAGACAGTAGCGGTAAACAAAAAGTTATTTTCAGTATGATCCCTAAGAATATAAAAATCCCATTGAATTTATAGATAAGAGGGATACTGCAATTAATGTTTTATAGCAAACTGATAGCATACTGTGATAAATGTGATAATCAGAGTTTTATGACAAAGCTCAGTTGAAAGCTTGAAGCATTTCTGATGGAATTTTGTCTTCTAGAAACAGCTTCCTGGGGTGACAACAGCAGTATTTCTAGCATGAATGTAGTAATTTTATTTTCAGAAACAGGATAATCCTGTTTACAGTGTCAAACAAAGTTGGTTGGAGAAAAGCTTTGGAAGTTTTTTCTCGTATATCTAAGTAGTCTGATTATGCATATTTTTTAGTTGTGCTGCACAGCACAGGTCAGTATCCAAAAATACTTAGGAGGCTGGGATATCTCCTTTCCAGAAAATCTTCACTTAAAATAGGCCCTCTCATTAGGAATCTGAAGAGCTAGGGGCATATAAACTGATGGAAAAAATATGTAGATGCCCAGTATTCTGCTACTGAGTATTTGTACTGGTTGCCAGTTTGGCAGGGTTGGGCACCTCGTGGCCTGTCTCATGCTTAAGTCTGTTTTTTGATGCTGGACTGAGCATTCCTTTGTCTATGGCCTCTGTTTGCAACACATGCTCAGAGCATGCCAATACACTCAAGCAGCCATAGGTACAAATCATGTTATCAGGCATGATCAAAATTATGCCTCTTTTCTTTCAGGAACACAACCTGTCTTAGAGTACGTCCCCACTTTAGTCAACCTCAACAATTTCATCTCAGTAGCTTTATCTCCATTGTGCTTCAGGCAAGAGAGTGACCAAACCCTACATAATTATTTTTCTAAGATTTAGAGGAGGAAGGACATCATCTTTCCCATGGTGAAGTTATGATATTCATCCAGGAACAAAGTATTCAGGGGCAAACCAGCATAAATTAGAAGGATGATATTCCTCTGGCCTGGTGATGGGTGGAATATTGAGCACTGGTTGTATCTCTCATGTAAAATGCATGAACAGATTGTTGTGTGGAGACTTGGAACTTCCTTTTTCTGATGACAGTCTCATTGTTAATCTAATCTCATTAATCTAATCTAGGTTAATGGCTTCTAACACCATGATTTTTTTTTCCTTCTAGTGCTTTGTTTCAGGGCTGTGGTGAAAAGTTTTTATTCAGACTTGCCTATGTCCTTGCCATCAAGGTCTCCCCTCATAAAAAGACGAATTAGTCTGAGACTTAAAAATTGAGTTCTGGGCATGTACTTTTGTAGCTATGCAGGGCAAGTGTAGCTGTCATCACACAAATTGATTGTGTCCATGTAAGAAGCATGGCCACATACTTTGTGATAAATCCTAATCTTTAACGCAGTCCTTCAATTCTTAAAGAAGCAGGGTTGTAGGATCTCCTCTTTGGATCTTTTTTCTTTTGTCTGGTTTGGTTTTGGGTTTGATTTCCCCTTAGAGCAGGGTGCGAATTAACACCAAGGGCACAGATTCAATCCCCATATGGGCCATTCACTTCAGAGTTGGACTTGATTATCCTTGTGGGTCCCTTCCAACTCAGAATATTCTGCGTGATTCACCTCCTTATTTCATTGTTTTGGCACCATTCTGTTTACAGATTCTGAGAAGTGTTCACTGGTACATAATACTAGATGATAATGACTACTTTTTATATGTACTACTGATTTATGGAGAATTGCTTTCTATATAGTGTATTACCTTTAGTTTCAACTATTCAAGTAGTACCAAAAAAGAAGCCCATTATACTAAGTTGACATTGGAAAACAGAAGATACCGAATGGACTTTGTAAGAAATCCTCTTAATTTGACCCATTTTTATTTTTCTATTCTGCCAATTATGTTTAGAAGTGAATAGTTTTATTTGAATTCTGTAGAAGTTTCACATTTCTAAATTATTTGTTCAAGAGTATTTGCACTCTATGTTCATAGGCTCTTTTTTTCCCCCTTCATTATAATTTAAAGAGTAAACCAATTGTGTAGTTAGTTATTTTTACCAAATGCAAAACCCAGTCAAAATTAAACACTCCTCCATACTAATAATGTCCCTTTTTATGCACTCTGTGATTGCCCTTTTTTTAGAGCACTTCCCTATTCCTTATGTAGTTGTCTTAATTTTCTGACATGCAGGGAACTCCCCATCCCATTCTGGTGGGGTCTAGTTGTTTTTCATGTCATATACTGTTTTCTGCCTGGACTACTGGTGGCCTTTGTTTAAAGGTATGTATTTTTCTTTTGATTGCATTTATCTTCTCTAGTGCCTCAATACAAAATGTAATTATACTGTGGTCTGCGTGTATAGATGTGTATGTATTGAACACTAAACAATATTTCTTGCTAAGAAGAGTATTTAACTCTAAATGTTCTGAATGGTTTCACTTTCTGGGATGTTCATGGAAAAGAAGATTAAAACTGAATAACTGCTTCTACAAACATGAACATGTGGTTGTAGCAGATCTTTTTTCTCCCTCGCTGCTTTTCTTTCTGTAAATCAAAGCCTTCCTTCAAAGAAATATCAAGGAAGAGTGATGTCTCTCAGCAGGGAGTCTTCATTCTTCAGGAAACAAACATTTTGTGCCTGTCCTCTACTATTGGCTTAAATGTAATAGAAGCCTATTAAGAGTGTACTGGAAGCTTCTGGTTTGTGAGGAGCAGTCTACAGAGCCTTTTTTGTTGAAGCCATGTATGTTACTTTCTCAGTGTAATTGCATATAAATATAACACATGTTTACAGGTTTTTGATTTATTATATATTTAACATATATTTTATATTTGTGTAATTCAGAAAGTAATTAGAGTTGTTTATGGTTCGAATTGTCACTTGTATGCAGTATCTTGTACTTATTTTTTGTTTAAGATAATTTATTCATGAAATAAAATCCATTTTAAGTACCAAAAAGTGTTTTTATTACTACTATTTTTAGAGCCAAAGCTAGAATAGTAATGAAGTAAGTGACTTCAAAGTGATAGCAATAAATCAGCTAAGAATTTTTAATTTAGTAAAGCAGCAAAAGAATGGTGATCTTTTTGGTATTGTATGCAAAGGAAGGCATTGTAACCTGTATTGGAAAGAGAAATTTCTAGTATAGTGGGATGATGGTCCTTCTCAGAGAGGCATGTCTTTAACTTGAACTTATATAACAATAATAATAAACTTGAATTATGTTAATTCAAGGAATGACAGAAGTAAGTATTCTATAGAATGTAGAGTATGGACTTATTTGTGGAGAAAGTTTAGAAATAGTCATCATGCATACATTATTCAGACTCTTTACGAATGATACACTTAGATCGTAACCTGTAATTAGTATAGGTATGAAGGGTGGAGATAAATTAGGGGTGCATGGTGAATTCATGCCAACAGTCATTAAGCAAACAAGTGCCTTTCCACTTCTGAATGGTACAAAAACTGAATTATCAGTGTTCGAAATTATTGTATGAGTCATTGGTTTTTCAGTCTCTGTCTCATTACCAAGTGACTTCCAGTCACTGTGTAGTTTTCTCAAGGTGAAATAGTGTTTCTCCCTTTTTAGTCGATCCACCTATCAAACACTTGATTGGAGAAGGGAGTATTTGTGTTGTGTGAACACTATCCTGTAATGCAAGTTCCAATACAGAAATGGCCTTTTAACTTTTCTTTGTGTTTTTATTTTTCAACTATCCGTCCTTCCTTACCTGACAGTTTGCTTTTTAAACATTTATAGTGCAATGGTTTTAATTCTTTTATAAAACTTTGGTACTGTCGTTAGGAGTTTCAGGTGCAAGATATGAAAGCTAAAAAACTAAAGCATAGTATTGGAAACAGAATTGGTAAAGTTAGCAGGAAAATCAGCTGCAAATTTAGATTCCTTATGTTTACGACATGTTCTTATTTTCATAAAAATGAATAAAGATAGGTTAAATTTGTTTTATTGTTGCCTGTTTTTTTTTTCTAAATGCAAGTGTTGCTTAATAAGAGGATGATCATAGTATGAGAAGCAATATCTGTATCTTGCTTGTTTTAATACCAGGGGTTCATAACAGCATTTAGCTACAGAGTAAAGTGAGTGGACAAATCTTTTAATTAACCTCCGTCATGATACATCATGCCCTCTTCATTAAATAGATGTAACAGGGAGAAAAGCCAGTTGTTTCTAATAATTTTCTAGTGCTTTTGTGGTTTGTATACTTCAGTGTTCTGAAGGTCGGATAGAACTACCAGACCATAAAATCCAGCCAGTGAGAGATGTGGAGCTAAGAGAGCTCAAGGATTTATTAAGTGATGTGAAACTCTATTGTTTTGTGCATGTGTTACATAATTGCTGTCAGTGCAAGGCTGTTAAAATTCCCTGCTAGTAATAACACGAATACCATTTTATAGCTTCAAGAGGAGATAAAAGAAGTTTCTTAGTCAGCACTTCAACAATATCACAGCACATGTCAGTTTTATTATTCTGGGGCCTCCAGTTTTGGCAGATGCTCTCCATTCTGGCTGTGGTGTGGTAATTACCATATAAATTAAGCAGTGAAATAAGCTGAGTGCAGCCTTATCCCTCCTGCCTGTAACCAGGTTGCAAGTATCACAGTGTGAAACAGGCATAATTCAGGCTGATTAGATTTAGAAGGCCACATTTTGAAATCCTGGACCTTTATCTCAATTCGAGTCAATTTTAAAAGTAAATTGAAGCCGTTTAGTTGCTGTGCAAACAGAAGGATCATTCTTTCTCCACAAGGTACTCTCCATAATAGCATTCCAGGAAATCAGTTCAATCCATCCCAGTTTGATTCATAGCCAGTAATTATATTTCAGCATGCATTCTAATGATTCAAATTATATGTGTCCCTACTTTAATGAGTTGTAACTAGTCCTTAAATGGGGAGCTTTGCACTTTTCTTTTATATCTAACAGGCTTTACTTTGGATTTTATGGGATTAAGCTACTATGGAAAATCTAGGAAAGTAAGCTGAAATTAGTGGTTTTGTTTTATTTTGTTTTGTTCTTTTTTTCCCCCTAATACAATTAATTCTGCTCATTTGGGAAGCTTTGGAAATTGCTCAATCAAGAGTCCAAATGCAAATTTCTCAGATGATAGTGGTAAACCAGATATTTTTTTTGCATGTGATAAGTAACCACATGTGTCAAGACTGGGCAAAGAAAATAAAGATGATGTGAGCGACTGATGCTTTTAAAAATCAGAAAAATTGTGTTGGAAAATAAAAGCCTCAAAAGAAAAATAGTCTATTACATAATTTTTTTTTTCCTTTCTGGTGTTGTATTACAGAAGTCAAAGCATTTTAGAGAACTGGATATGTTATGAATGGTGTAGTGGACACAAAGAAACATGGCCAGGGTTTCAGTGGGCAAGTGACAAAGCTGGTGATGTAACTGGAATCTTTTGATTTAAATTCTTCTTTTAAATTCAGTGTCATGGAAAGAACAAGAGCAGAAATTTGCCATCAGTGGTAGACTACAGTTAATTCCCTTTTGCTTTACTAGACTATTTTTTCTATATTAAAATGTGAATCCATAAAACTGCTGCATTAGAGACAATTTCTGATCTTTTAATAAAATGGAAAGTAAAATTTGCTTACTTTTTACCTCTGAGGGATAATGTGCAAGGTATTTAAGTTATTAAATGTATAAGAAGTGTCTTTGTAATCAAAAGATACTAAAATTCCGATCTTCTCAATTTACAAGTACTTTTGGAATAAAAACTGTTTTCCCTGTTTTGTTGATTTTCTTCAAGTAGAGCAGATGGGTTTCCTTTTACATACATGAGACTGGCAGTGTAAACAGTGAAACAAAACTGAAATAATAGGAATTTTGATCTTTAAATATCAGAATTGTATTTTACTACTGTAGAAATAAACACTAGAGTCAGAACCAATTCCAGCTCAGCTAATTTTATTATTCCTGCTTAAACTCCTCTTTGATGTAAAGTATTTCTTTTTTCTGCTCTGGTATGTTGTTTGGTTGGGATCCTGTTCCTCTTTTCCCCTGTCCTTCAATAAGCTTTGCTCAACAGGTGATTGACTTATTTTTCTAACTGGCAATTTAGGTAGTTCCATGCAGCACTGCAGTGGCCTTTAGAAACAAAGGTGCTACATAAAAATAAGCTTTTATTTGAATGGCTTGATTTTGAATTACTGAGTATTTGTGCTGTTAAATACTGGGGTAATCTTTCTATGACCATACTGAATACATTTTGATACAGTTAAAGAAGGAGAAGAGGCACCTCCAGTCTACCAGATGGATGGTATATGACATTAAATGACTTTTTCTCTTTTGAAGAATTCTATTTTTTTCTCATTTTTTTAAACCTTTTCTGAAGGTAGTATTAAATAAACTATTGAAACAATTATTTTCTGTATGTATATCTACTCTATGCATTGTTTTAAATTATTGCTATATAATTACCTTCATAAGGGCTCTTCTGCTACTTGCCTTTTCTTAAGAGTTTAAATCCATTAAGACCTGCCATAATCCCACACAAACTTTTGAGAAGTCACAGAGTAGTATGACTGGCCATAGAGATCTGAATGGGCAGAATAATTTTAATATTGAATGCTGAAGTTACTACTTGGTTTTGATACTCAGACCTTTCAGTAAATGCTTAGTTTAGCAGCCAAGCTTGGAATGCCTGGTTTGGTAAGACCTTCATGAGAGTATTTTCTGTGCTTGACAGATGTCATCTGAGAACACAGGTAATAGTGGATAAAAACAATAATTGGTGTTGAGAGTATGGGAAGGAAAAGCCTTGGTTAATCAATAGATATGTGTTAAAGTTTTATAAACTTGATCTTGCTTCGTAAGCAAATACATAAAACAAAACAACTCCAAGCTACTAATTATATTATACTACTTGACTTATTATCTGGATTTTTGCCAGGTGGAAAATGATTAGGCCAAATCTTACTTGTACTTTCACAGTTGACCTCCCAGTAATCCCACAGAGGAGGAGAAAAACCCAAAAAAACAAACCCAAAACTCAACCAAAACCCATGGGAAGTAATATTTTGTGGGGAAAAAATGTGTTTAAGTGTTGTCAAATTAAATATGCTTGTAGAAAAATTGAATTCAACTTCTGTCCTTCACTCTTAAAGTTACTCATTCACAACTTTACTTGTCATTCCATTGCAAAAAATACTATTAAATAAAAGTAAAATATTTCTTTGATGTAAGTATCTAAGACATTGGTAGAACCTATTAACTCCACATACTGGATTATGTTTTTGGAAAGGGTTCTTGACTCTTTAGCTTTTCCTTCTCTACTGTCTTTCAGACTTTCTGTTTGTATTCTGTTTATTATTATTTGTAGGGCTTTTCTTTGAGTTTCATAGTGTTAGTGGGCTAACCATATTAAGCAGAGCAATGTAGATCACAACTGTTCCTCTAATGTTTAGTTAGTTTTGAATGTGGAGTTTACTTTTATAAATTCCATTGAGCAGGCAAATAGCAGAATACAAAACGCACTGTGAGGACAACAGATTTTAATGTGCAATTTTAATTCCAATTTATAATTTTCTCTCCTTTTGTTTCTGGAACACTGTCGCGGGTTCGGTTTGTAACCGGGCGGAAACACCAATTTAGTGTAGTGGTTTGGTCCAAAATACTCATTACTGTTTATCTGCTGTGAGATAAGAATTAGGAGAAATGCAAAACAGGCACCAAACTTGAAAGAATATAAAGAAGTTTATTAACAGACCTAAAAAAAAGAAAAAAAAAAAAAAATTATACCACCTTCAGAACTCTCCTCCTCCCCCCACCTTCCTCCCTTCTCCCACTGACAATGTTCAAAGACAACCCTTAAGATGTTCAGTCTGTTTACCACTTCCATAATAACCTTGTTCAGTCCATTTAGAAAGAGAAGTCTCTTCTTGCTCATGCTATGAAAACATTATCACAACGAGACAGCCGCCCACTTCCAAATATCGTTCAGTCCATTTAGGAAGAGGAGTCTCTCTGCCTGCGTGTGAGTCCTTTCCCCCGACTTGCAGCTTTTCCCGCAACTGCTTTCGAGGGTCCACTCTTGAAGTTTTCTGGGGTACAATTTTAAGGTTGAGCCGTTCAGAAACAAAAACAGAGGCCCTTCTCCTTCCCTGGGAGCAAAGGGTCTTCATCATCTTCATCGTTAGGACTATCTCTGGGAGCATCTCTAGGAACTGAGGTTTTCTCCTTTCCCATTTGGAGCAAAAGTCCTCATCTGGTTCATCTCTAGGGACTGAGGTTTTCTCCTTTCCCATTTGGAGCAAAAGTCCTCATCTGGTCCATCTCTCCCTGTCCAAACTTCTCATGAAATTACAGCTGCGTCAGCATCTGCCTATCTCAGCGCAGGTGCTTTTGCTCACGAGTTGAACACTCCACCCCCCATATCTTCATGAAATTACAACAGGATACTCTGATATATCATAGCTTCACAAGAGAATTTCAGCTTTAAGCATCTCCTCTCTCTCTTCCCTCAGGTTTTCAGCTCTTCACAGCAATAAAAGGGTTAATCTCACCTCGGCCTTGCAGCTTTGCAGCTGGAATGTTGAATGTTTCTTATCGCAGTGGAGAGGGGGGAGAGCCGAGCCGCTCCGGCTGCCCACGGCAAGGCAGTGGGGGGGGTTCCACGGCTGGAACAGGTCCATGGCTTCAGGATGGCCGTGGCCCTCTGGCCCCCACACGGGGCCCGCAGCCACCTGTCCCAGCGCCGGAAACGAGAGAGAGCTTGGAGGGGGAGTTTGTCTATTCTTAAATGTGGATCACAGAGGTGATCACAACTTTAAGTGGCTTAGAGAATTGTCCATATTCAAACTGGCCAGCTGATAGGTTCTGTCAGGTCCCAGAGGAAACTGTAAGCACCCCTTAGCAAGGACATCCCTTCCGGGACTATGCTTGCTAACCTATGACAAACACAGCATGCAGCAAACACTTTCTAATTCAATTTGTTCTTAATCTTCTCAATTTAAAACCATTTCTGTGGTTTACCTCACAATTATGTATTTGAAACTATAAACTGCCAGGTAATGTACAGATTTGCTAACTGCAGATAAATATCAAGTTTAAGTAAGGTTAAATTAAGTAGTGTAAGGTGTCGTTTTGGTACAGGATACCAGAATCTCATGAAGAAATGTTCTGGTGAAAGCTAGGGAGAACAATCAAGTTGTCTTAATTAATCTCCATATATCATTAGGCCTTAATAGCATGTTTTTTTCACTAAAACAGAAAAATTGTTGCCTGAATAAAGCCTATACTTTTCTTCTAAAGGTGTCCAAATGTGATGTGGACAAAAGGAAACAAACTAAACAAAGTAAAGATGGGAATGACTTTCAGCTCTTTGATACAACAAAACTGCTAATGTCATTATTACAAGTTTTAAAAGAGTGTAAAAGCTAATAAAGTAATATAGTATAAGAACAATATAATGTACAAGATTAAAAAATCCCATTTTTGAGGGATTTATGGTATAGCAAGCTAAATTTTGAATTTAGTGATTTTAAAAATCTGTCTGGCTTGAACTAGCTAAACATTCTCTATAGGACAACATTTAAAGTATAGTCTAATTAATCAATACAATTTTTTGAAATTAATGCCCCCTGCAATGAGTTCACTTTATCTGCATAGCAACCAGTTGTCAGCCACAGTCAAAAATTGCAGATGGTTTCTGCTCTGAAGAAAAGTATTCAGTTTTTGGATAATCGTTATTGCAAGAAAACATGCAGAAAAAAAAATAAAGGTACACTTGATTTGAAGTGAAATTGTATGAAAGTACTCTGAATCATTCTTGCATAGCTGTCTAGTGCAAAATGCCTGAAGACAATTAACATGTGTTTCAACTTTATGGACTAGTAAGTATTACTTTGGCCCCAAAAATGCAAATAAAGAAACAGTATTTAAAACACAAATATGCTCTATTTCTCTTAGTACTGACATCATAATCTTAGAAGCTGGTGTTATTTCAGCCTTTTGAGTTTCTTTTCATTAAGAAAGGGGAACCCTGCCTAAAGTTCTGTGTACTGCCAAATCCTTCACAGAATACCTATGCACAGAAAACAGAGTAGCTTATGCAGATTGCTCTAGTCTGAAGGTTTTAACTGTAGTTAGGTAGGTGTCAGGTAAGTTCAGAGAGGGAGATTACTTGTATAAGGTCATTTGTAAGTCCAATATTATTTTTTTTCCCTAGGTAATTAAGATTTTTTTCCCCCCTGAATAATCTGCTAATATGTACTCTATTAAAATACTGCATCTCTTTCAGATAAGATATGTGTAAGTGCTTAAGTCATTGCAAGACCAGTCACTTTAGAAACTCTTGATATTATATAAACAAGTGTACAGTGCAAGAAAGGCTGCATTCAACTAAATGAAATCCACTTAATCCTGCATGTGCATTTATGTGCTCTCTGTGAACACTATTTGTGCTTGGGCGTCAGGTTGCCTAAAACATATTAAAAAAAGCCCCTCATGCAGTTTCTTAGTTTGTACTTGAAATTTTTAAGGAGTCTGCTGAAGTCTTAAGTCAGTTCAAGGTTCTAAACTAAAACTAGCCATAATCCATGCTCATGATTGCCTTTAGTAAAATTGAAAAGTCTAATTTACCTTCTGGAGAACTAGAAAGTAGAGAGATGTCCTCTCGTTTTGAGCAGAATACTGTTATTCTATATTATTCTGTATTTTGAGTACAGGATGAGTATTATAGCTTGGCTAAAATAAGAACTCTTTCATTCTCAGACCCATCTAGTATCAAGGAATGTTATTTATGTGGTAATTTCCTTCAGCATTTATTTCCTGTCCTAAATCTTGAATGAATCAAACGGAGTGTATTACCTGTGGCATAGATTTTAAAACAGTATCATCTTGATTGTATCTTTGCAAGGAGGGAGAATAGCCTGATACTCTGCTGCTTCTTAGGCTTTCATACAAGTTTGTAAATTAGTCATTCAGAATTACTGCTTCTTTTGAACAGTTTATTTAGATATGAATATACATGCATAATAGTCTTTACAGGTAAACTAGCCAGTTGTTTAATGAGCCATAACATTTATGGGTTTTGGAACAGAGTTTATCGTAAATATTCAAGCTGGAGAATCAAGAGCCATATTCTTTGTTATGTTTTTGTAATGGGACGGGAAAAGAGCAGAATACATATTTAAAGAAGAATTTTCCAAATTTTCTTTAAAACATTACTCTCTTCCTCTTTGTAGATATTTTGTGTTTGAGAGCAGTAGCCTTAACAAAGAATTCTGGAATAGAAAAGTAGTGATAATAGAAACAGTGATCTTGTTATCTCAGACTTCTGTAGTGAACTGATAGTGTACAAGTGGTTCAAAACATTTGTTCAAACATCACAAATATTTTCATTCAACCTAGAGAGTATTGGATACATAGTTCTGAAATAAATGGAAATAAATTTTAAAAAATAATTGTTTTTTCTTCCATGTATAGTATGGTTTTGACTAAGAAGGTTTGCATAGAATCATTTAGGTTAGAAGAGACCTTTAATGTCATTGAGTCCAATCCAGCGCTGCCAAGTCCACCACTGAACCATGTCCCTGAGTGTCACATCTACACATCATTTAAACACCTCCAGGGGTGGTGACTCAACCACTTCCCTGGGCAGCCTGTTCCAATGCCTGACCGCCCTTTCGAAGAAATAACCACTCTAATCCTCCTCTGGTGCAACTTGAAGCCTTTTCCTCTGTCCTATCACTCACTACATAGGAGAATGTCCACCTGCTTGGAATCTCCTTTCAGGTAGTTGTAGGGAACAATGAAGTCCCCCCTGAGCCTCCTCTTCTCCAGGCTAAACAACCCCAGCTCTCTCAGCAGCTCCTCGTAGGACTTGTGCTCCAGATCCTTCTCCACCTTCACTGTTCTTCTTTGATTCTGAATTACTTGTGTTAACTAGTAAAGTTATCAATAAAATAAAGTACTGTGGCAAATTAAAAAGTGTATTTAGTGTTTGAGCATTAGTAATACATCAGTTGTGCAAAGCAGTAAGAAAAAAGAACTAGCCAGTCAAAATATAGTACTTAGGCTGAAACAGCAGTACAGGACAGAACACAATGAATGACATCTTTAGCTTTAGCTCAGTACAATATCTGTTCTGTATATTTTCATTTTTTCAGAATTAAAATGTAGGTTACTGGGTTTGTTGGAAAAAGGGAATATTCATCAAAGAACTGTTAAAGCTGTTATTATATAGATGACGTTAGAAATCGTTTTCATCTTTAGTTACCATGTTTATTTTTTCATTCTGACAGATTTATCATTCATATAAAAAAATAAAGTAGTAGTAAATGTCCTAGGCTTATTTTCTGTGAAAGTGGAATGTATACACATAACAAATGTGTTACTCTTATATTATTGTTTATAACAGCAGGATGACAGTTTGGCTTAGGGTGTCCAAAATGTCAGTAGCTCACTTCTAGCTTTTGGCATCCTTTAATTATGACCGTGCTTTATTGACATATACCTGCACAACAGTCTTTAATAAAATGGGAAACCTTGCTGTAAGTGGGGTTTTGTTGGTGTGACAAGTAGACTAAACAGCGAAGGTGATTAAGTGTCAAGAATTCAGATTGGATTTCAAAGTGTTTTACTTCAGAGACATGCTATTGAGTTCTCTCTCATATCATATATGAAGGACATATAATATTTCTAGACATAACCATTTCCTCACTTTTGTTTTCAATTGTTTTCCTTCTCCAGAACCAACATAATAGTTCTGTTTAAAATATGTTGTCAGTATTTGTCCATTTAGATTATTTCTATGGTGGTGAAGTTTCATAGACATTTTAATTATATAGTTGCATTTACTGAGAAGGGGTAAATTGAGTGGCTTTGTCATAAATAGGTGTACATGCTTAAGGTTGTTCAAGTAAAAAAAGAAGGGTCTACTTATTTAATATTTTATGATCTTGTCAATCTGTCTTCACTACTTCAATTCATATTATAAAGGTCTGATCCTGCAGGTCTATGCTTGTAATATGAGTTAAAAGAATTACCTAGCATTTCATTTTGTCCTGTGTTTATTTAGGATGAGGCCTGTAATTTGCATTACTGGAAATTATGAAAGTGGCAGAAAAGTAACATAACTCGTTATTGTGGCCTATCCCTATGAGATGGTTTTAGAAAATAATTCAACAAAATGTCAAGACCATTTCAGAGATTTCTTAACATAGCAAAAATGCATGCTTCTAGGATAAAAATGCAATTGTCTGGTAAGTGGAATACTTTTTTGCATTTTCTTTATGGCAGTAGCAACTATGAACTTCCTCCAGTTATGCTGAAAGGTGGACAGAAATATTATGATAGTCCTATCTGTGAAGTTTGACTTCTATGTGGTTTTTAAATTATCATTAGATGAGCTTTGTACTTGTGTGTTTAGATGTGTATGCTTGCTTAGATGCTCTCTCTTGCCAAGTCAGGCAGTCGAAACCAGGGCTAAATTTTCAAAACACTGTGGTATCAGTAAACTGTGCACAGTGCACATAGGCTGTGTGCAGAGTCATTTTCTCATGCAAATTATTCTTTGCATATCTAGTTACTGCTTTTACCATAGTAACGTGGAGATTTGCTTTCACAATAGGGAAGTGCCTATTGTGTGTACATAATAAATTAGATGCATAACTCTAATCATGTGAAAAGAGTTTTTTGCATGACCAGATGAGACATCGCAAAGTAGCTATTACGCCTTGAGACGGCTGGCTGTGAAAAGAGCCAGTGAAAACAGGGTAGATATTCCTTTTTTCCATTTTGGTAGTTGTCACTTATATTTAATCATTTTGTAGAATTGGTTTTAAAAACTTTGTTTTGTCTCTTTACTGGTCAGGAAATATCAATCTTCTAATATGTAAATCATATAATTGTTTAAGCAATGGTTCATATGCATGAATTTTGTATAAAGGAATAAAACTTTTTTGCTATTATTGTTTGGCTGGATGTGGTTTCTACCTACACTATTTACATGTACTATTACTGATCTACTTTAAGACCAACTATTTTCTACTTTTATGGGAAACAGATGGAATGTCTGGAATTCCACTTACAAAAAGGAATCTGTTTCCTGCTGAGTAATAGCAAGACGGTTGTCTTTTTTTCCTAACTGCAGATGTAAAATTCAATACCCAAAGGCATGCAAAATATTGAAGGTGATTTACTGTTAAGATTTAATATTGTTTCTTAAATTACATAGCTATAAGAAGTATATCTGGCTGCAGGATTAATTTCAAGAGAGGTAGCTTAATCTTTTGTTGAAGAAATATATTTCTTAAACGAAAAAAAGTAATAAATTTAAATATTTCAGTTGTTCATATTACTTGTATTTTTTATTTCATGTGTTTGTTGCTGTTTATAAGCATTTGTTGCATGCATGTGTGCTTCCTACAACTTTACCAAGTTTAGCTTTATATATTATTAAGAAATTTAAATACATTATTCTTAAGACTTAAATATTAGCCACTTCTGTAAACAGCAATGAACCAAAATGTTGCTTCACTTCCATCAATAACTGTAATACAGATAAGCAGTGCATATATAATCTTCTTTCATGGGCTGGACATGTATTGTTATTTTAAGGAGATGATAATTTGTATTTACCCAGAAAAATTCCTGACATTTCTTTCATTGATGACACTTTGTAATTATTTTCTAGTTATCAGCCTTCTTTCTGAGGAAAAATATTGTAATACGATGAAGACGTTAGAAATAATAAATGTAAAGAACCTCAAGCCATTACTCAGCTTGAAGCAGATATGCTGTGGTGAAATAGCAATTACCCTGTTTCTTTACGTGTGTGGATTTTGAATAATATGAACTCTGTGACTACATCCCCCAGATTTGAAGATTTTAGCAAATCATTGTTATTTTTATAATAATTAACTCTTAATTTTCTTCTTCAATAAAATGCTTATGTTTGTAGGCGAAGAGATATGACCAGTTTCTGTGTTACTAACATTAAAAATATTTAATTGAATATAATTTTTATTTTAACATACCCAATTTTAAATTTGAAGTCCTACATAAAGACATTTGAGCACTTGTTTTTGACAAATAGAGGCAAAAAAAAAGACTGGCAAATTGTGTTGTTGACTACTCTTCAGATGTGCACCATATAAATATACAATTCATAAAGGCATTTTTTTAACTTAGAAGGAACTTGTCAAACTAACTTAGAATTTGGATAAGCACAAGGATCTTCACTCTCATTTTTTCTACAACCTTTTGGTTGTAGAAATCACCGTGTTAACCTATTACGGACATCTAGCAGTTGGAAAAAATTCCATGTCTCTAGGAAATAGAATTAACAACTCCTTTTTTGTTTTCATGTTGAGAGAACTAATTTTTACAAACATCCAGAGTAGAAGTGTGGGAGAACAGTATTTAAGTTGTGCCAATTGTATGTCTAAAGTCAAACGCTTCATGCCTCTGAAGAAGTAGCAATGAGATGTATGCACTGTTTAAAAGGGAGAAATACGATTTCTGGGGCTGGAGATTTTTTTGGGGTAATGAAAGCACAGAGCTCATGCTGAAGTAATTGGAATTCAGTCTCCTAATTAGGTTTTATAAATCTCATTATATAGAGTTAAAATACTTGGTTTCTTGACCTGTTTTTTTGTGTAATTGATAATGATGTTTCTTTTGGACTGACTGGGTTATTTCAACCCCTATACACAGGTCAGAACAAGGGTACCTGCCTGTTTACCAGTCTTCCTCCTTTTTCTAGTTGGATTTATCCTCTTTTGATCGCTTCCATAGATTTTGGGGTTTGGCTTTTTAGACTATTTCAAGGAAGTAAGTTTATTTTGCTATTTTATTTCTGCCTTTAAACAATGAGTATATTACCATGTCTGTAACTCATGCTCAGTAAATTAATGTGCTTTAAGTCCAGAAGGAGGAGTGTAGGTTCCCTTAAATAAAGAACAAGACTTTTGAAGAGAATGCTGTCATATTGGCAGGGAAAAACCCCCAAACAATCCACATTTTCCCTTGACGAGTTCTCGGTGGCTGAGAGCACACTCTTACTAAACATTTTAGAAGTCATTCTAGGTATGAAATCTCTATGAGAATATTCTGGTTGGAAGTCATCTGAGAAACAATGTGCCATAAAGGAAGAAATAATAAATATAGTTATACTACTGACTCTGCTTATAAAATATAACTTTATCATGTTAAAAGCATTGTTATACTAGCCAGAGTCAAATGGGATACAAATACATCTCTATTCACTTGTCATGTTACTTCTTATTCTATGTAGAGCACACCAGTAACAAGAGGTGCAAAGCATTAATTTGGAGGAGATGATATTCTTAAGGGAACATTCAGCATTCGTAGTGCTTTCTGAAAGTTTGGGTTTTGCTGTTTGTTTTTAGCACGAGTTGCCTTTTTAGTGCAGGGTGGTTTCTTGTGTGCTTTTTTCCCCTAGGTGATTTCAGGTGGCAATGTGTCATGGCAGTTGATAAGATGATTGGAGGTGTGGCTGATTCATTGCTGTTGATAGAATTTTGAGGCAAATCAACTGTTTTGATGAAACAGAAAATTGTCTTTTTTCCTTGGTTCTTGTTTCTCAAATTTTAATTGTGTTATATTTCTTAGTATTTTCCACATCAACTTCTGTTTGCCTATTCTGGTATCATATTCTTTTCCTCTTCCTTTCTTTCCCTGTTTTCCCCATAATAGAGATGGCCTCTTTTGAGTTGTTACTGAGCCATTATGATCATTGTAACCCACTCATCCCTTCATTTCTTACAAAATATTTCTGTCATTAGTGCTGTCTCATGCTTTGTGTTTTCTCCTTTAGTTTATGTAGCTTCCTTCTTTGATCCCTGTGTGTTCCTTCTCTTTTGTGTCTCCTGCAAGAAATTTCTGATTTTTAGTCACAGTAGAAACTACTCTTTGTCGAGAAGATAGAGAGGGGAGTGTGAGAATCTCTTTTAAGATCTTTTTCTCCTTTTGTTGAGAAGAAGAAGATAGAATGGGAAATTATTTTCTCTGCTCTCAGTATCTTCTTGGAAGCACTTTTTTCCCTACTAGGGAAGGTCTGTAAAGCTTTTAAATTCGGGAAGCTTTTAGTTGCCATAAGTAAGACTGGATTCAAAACCAGGTGGCAGAGATGAATAGGCAATGCCTCTTATGAGTGCTTTGTTGAATTCTACATCACAATACCTACCCTGATGAGATTCTTTTCTTCATACTGAAATAAGAATTTAAGTAGTGCACAGTGGATCACTGGATAATGCTTTAAGAAATATTAAAAAAAATAAAGCTATTGTTTTGGTATCTTTGTCTGTCTCTTTGTTGTCTAAATTCAAACTGTTTTTAATCCTTCAACCCCTGTTGTTTCTTGCATTATTGCTCTCAATGCACCACACATTGTTATTTCTGCCCAAGTTCCCTTCAATGAGAAAGGGTTGATCCATTGTTTCTTCTAACTTCATATTGTGGGGAAGTGTTGAGAGTGTGAACTACAGAGATATGTATTTGTGTTTGGAGTACCGCTATGATTATTAATATAGGTGTATTTTTTTCTTGTTCTCTTCAGTCTTTATTGCCATGAGCATGTAATTGGGTACTGAATTTAGTATTTGTCCTGAATGCTCGCCTCTCTGGAATATGTGACTCCAGGGGAGGAAAATTCTTCTACTGTGACATCAGTTAATGGTATTGTGTTGTATAGTAGGCATGAATGGCAGAAATCCAGCCGGTCGGAGGAGGCATGTAACTTCAGGTTCTTTTGTTGTAATATTCAGAGTTGGTTTAAGCTGGATACAAAGCTTTGATTAGTGCATAAAATCCCATCACTTTGGAAAATTAAACATACTTTAGCTACTGACTGAAGATGGGAGGGGATATGGATGATTTCTTGAGAGTCTAGATTTTACTTAGTCATGGGATTCATAGCTTGGATAATTTCCATAGAATAGAATGAAAATGTGAAGCATTATTTACATAGGTGTTTATAAAGTACAGTATAAAAAGTGTCCTTGTTCAAGTTTGAAGGTGATATCAGATTGGGGGAGGGCAGAGAGGGTGATGCAACTCTTAGCTCAATACACTTGAGAGCAGGGCTGCTGTCCAGAGAAACTTCAGCAAGCTGGGGGAATGGGCCAACAGAAACTTCAGGAAATTCAGTGAGGGTAAAAGTGAAGTCCTTCACTTGGGAAAGAAGAACTGCCAACAACAGTTCTGGGGACTTACAGGCTGGGAAACAGCTCCACTGAAAATTACCTGGGGTTCCTGGTGGATGGGGGGGTCTAGCTGCATGGGAGCCAGCATTATACCTTGGCAGCAGAGAAAGCCAGCAGCATCCTGGATGGTATTTACAGGAGCAGTCATATGATTACTTAATATTTTATTATTTAGTATTATTTATTGTATTATTTATAATCAATGAGAGGATTGTCTGCTACCATTTATGTTACTGTCCATTTTACAGATTTTTGCTTCTTCAACTTTGGGCAAATTTCCTTTCTTTTTGAGGGCAAACTTGTATATGTGTGAAATGTGTTGCTCGATTTCGGCACGTTGACGGAAGTTGGGAATACTTCACATGAAATTATTGCCTTTCTCACAGAAATAATTCCTATTATTCTAAATGTCTACATCTTAGATGAAGGAAAAAAGATGTGTTTACATGGTGTTAGTCCATTGTAGTGGATGTTTTGTGTTTTGAAAGGAAAAAGCTTCATGTTTGGATTCTTGTCCATCTCTTAATAAGTAGTTGCTGAGGAATGCTGCAAGGCTGTGCCAGTGCTTTTTAAAAAGAAGGATTATACAGGTATTTAAAATCTGTAGTGGGTATTCTCCAATTATGATCAACTTCTACTTTATTTAAACTCAAATCAAACTTGCTAGTTGCCCAGCTAGTGAGTATCAGCCTGAAGCATTGTGAAGGTGAAAACTTATCTAGCAAATGGGAGCCAAGTTAGATAGGACTGGCTTTCCTCACATTACTGCATTTGTATGTTTGTCAATGTCTTTTAAATATAAAGATTTACTCCCTCCTTTCAATTTTTAATACTTATAAGCTCTACTGACCTCTATCTTGCTTAGGCTTAATGCCTTGCACTTTTAAATTGGTTTTACTGTCACTTACCACATTTAACAAAAAACCCAAACCAACCAGTAAATGTAACCCTTCACAGATGTTAGCAGGGTTATAGCACAGTTGTTTTAATAAAGCACAGTAACAGCTTTGTTGCAGGAAATGAGGGCAAATATCTCTTCCAGTGGAAAATATGGGAAGAATTTAAAGAGAAAGAATATTTGGGCATTTTAGGTGGTAAATTAAAAACCTATATGCTTAAAGTGCTGAGGGATCTCTCTAGCGCAGTTATTAAGCCCCCCAGTTTTAGATCTAATTCCTGATGAGGCTGGTTGTGTTATAGAACCCCCATATGTCTGTAGGACAGGAGGAAAGGAGGGCCTTTCAATTCAAAAAGCCGTCTGAGTTGTGAAGTAGAAGTTAATCAGGTCTCTCTTGTACAAATTCTGAGTGGAATCTGATTCTGTTTTTAAAGCATGCAAGATTGGTGCCCAGCAAGGCTAAGGAGCAGGTCATGTTGTGTGTGATCACACAGCACATACAGGACAGTCAAGGGATCAGACCCAGCCAGTAGGGGTTGAGGAGAGGTGGGTTCTGCTGGTCAACCTGATCTCCTTTTATGACCAGGTGACTGCCCTGGTGGATGAAGGAAAGGCTGTGGATGTAGCCTATCTGACTTCAGTAAAGCCTTTGATACTGCCTCCCATGGCCTTCTCCTGGAGAAGCTGGCAGTCCACGGCTAGGATAGGTGCACTCTTGGCTGAGTTAAGAACTGGCTGAACAGACAGGGCCAGAGAGTGGGGGTGAATGGTACTGCATCTAGCTCACAGCCAGTCACTAGTGGTGTCCCTCAGGGATCAGTGTTGGGCCGAGACCTGTTTAATATCTTCATTGATGATCTGGATGAGGGGGTTGGGTCTACTATTAACAAATTTGCAGATGACACCAAGTTGAGTTGAAGTATTGATCTACTGGAGGGTAGTAGGACTCTGCAGAGGAAGCTGGACAGATGGGCTGAGACCAACAGCATAAGGTTCAACAAAACCAAGTGCCAGGTCCTGCACTTTGGCCACATTAACCCATGCAGTGTTGCAGGAAGAGTGGCTGGAAAGCTGCCCAGTGGGAAACAATCTGGGGATGTTAGTCAACAGCCGGCTTCCAGCATGTGCCCAGGTGGCAGGAAGACCAATGGCTTTCTGGCCTGTATCAAAAATAGTGTGGCCAGCAGGACCAGGGGAATGATTCTTCCACTGTACTCAGCACTGTTGAGGCCACACCTTGAGTGCTGTGTCTAGTTCCGGGCCTTACAATTCAGGGAGGACATTGAGGTGCTAGAGTGTGTCCAAGAAAGGGCAGTGAAGAGATGAGATACTATAATGGGGTATAGCCCTTTCCAAGTCAGGCCAAAGAATCAGAAGGGAAAAGCATACGTATCAAAAATTTAATGGAATCTAGAGTTACTGAATGAATTATTAAAGTCTGAAGGGAAAATAAGATAAAGTCAAAATGAGCAGATCACCACAGAAGATCAATAAATGTATGCAGAATTTTGTAAGCAGTTAACAAAGCAATTTAGGATTTGGTGGTGTGACAAAATGTTTAATTACCCAGATATCCTTTGAGAAAGGTATAATAGAGTAAGTTTAACAAGCATTCACTGGCGACTTTTTTTCCTTTTAGTAATGTCACAGTGTTTTGGTTTTTCTTTTTTTAGAAGGAAAATGAAAGCAACTTGCTGGAAAGTTTCTATAGATGTAGTTTTAAATAGTGAGAAACCAGCTAGGAACAGCTAAGTGAAAGGCAACTTGATTGATGTGACAGTGAAATGATGGTACTCACAATGTTTAGTAAAGAAAACAAAATAGAAACAGTGGATGTCAAGAAGCAGACTCTGAGAACTAATAGAACTAAACTTCTCAAAGGAATAAGGATTGAAAGGAAAGCTTTTTAAAAAACAACAACCCTCCCCCCCCCAACTTTCAAACTCATTTTAAACATGAGAGGTCAGAAGTGAAGGTAATCCAGTTGCAAAAGAAGGCTTGGAGCTCATTTGTTGATTTCAAACACACCAAGACATTATATGAAAAGGGAAAATAATCTTGCATTAGTAAGGTAATACAGATAAATATAAAAGAAAAATACCAGTTTAGAGAGAGAATTTTCATAAAGGCTAAGGCTCATAGATGCTGAAATGAGCACGATATGTCGAAGAAAGCAACACTGAATGTTAGAAAATTCTTCTACTAAAAGGAGGACCAAACCTGTTTTAAGTCATGCTGAGTAAGGACAAAGTTCGTAATTTTTTTTTTCTTTTTACATCATACTTTGCTAAAAAATTGTATACAAGTGCTAACCTTACTGTTTCTAGTATCAGTGAACTAGCATCTCTATCCATAGCAAAAAATCCCCCCAAACTGAGGTAGATTCTCTGCATAGACTGGATGTTTTCAAATTATCTGGTTGATGGTCTTCATGAGACGTAAATTACTGCAAGAAGAAATCTTAGAAATATTCTTAGTCAGAATTAGAAACGGCCACAAGAGTGGTTACTGAGAGATAGCAAATGGGAAAGAAGTGCTTATTTTTTAAAAATAAGGAAAAAATAACAAGGATGAAAGAGCAAACAGATTTGTCAAGAAAAATAGTATAATGAAAAAGGACTTCTTCCTATGGCAGTGTAGCAGAGGCCATTTAGATAGAAGCAGTAGCTCGATGTTGGGTTCAAATCAATTTACACATGCAGGCTAGAAATATTAAATATTCAAATGTTCGTTGTGGAAAAGTCAGTGAAACATCACTGTGAAGGGATTTTTCCTTGGCTCAATTTTATTATGAAATTTCATTTATGACCTGGAAATCGAAATGAACAGTATGCTTATTAATTTTTTTGGTAGCATGATGTTGACAGATGTGTCAGTATCTTAAAAAAAATGAGTATTGTATAAAAATGGTCCAAAATTAGTTAGAATACAATTCATCAAGGTGCTGTAATTAGAAATAACAGCACAAATACACCTGTTTAGGTGGAAAGTTTCTCAGGTTTATAGTAGATTCTGAACTGCCTGAGTCAAGCAAAATCTGTGAACTATCATACTGTGATGCATAAAAAAGATAGATTTCTGTTCTGTGCAGGTTTGTTAGGTCTCAGAATTCCGTATTCTGTTATGCAAACCTTAGTGAAAAAGCAGTGGACTGGGTTGTGCGAGAGCAAAGGAGACCATCAAACAATGTCTAGATGCCTAAATCAGACCTAGAAAATAACTACACCAATATGGAAAGACCTGGGATGAGTAGGAATGAATGAGAGAACTCTTGGGAGGATGTGGTAGCAGTCTTCAAATATGCACTTCTGCAAAGTGGAATGAAGGAAATGGTTTCCATAGTGAAAAGACAAAAGAGAAATTGTGCTTCATTTTAAGAACAACAACAACAAAAAAATCCAGATTAGATATTAAGAAAACAGTAAATAGCTTGGGTTTTTAAGTAACCTGTATTCACTAGGGGCCTGAAAAGACATTAGACAAAAGCTGAATGGAAATGGCATGAGGATAGTTAAATATTTCTAGAGGGCTTGGAATAGGAGATCTTTCATAGTCTCTTCTAGGTGATTTTTCATGTTTCTTTTCAAAATGTCTGATTTTTTATAAAGGCAAGAGGAGATGTCACAGAATTTCATAAAAGTTAGAGCTAGATGCAGTGACAGACAGCAGTAATAGGGAAACTACAATCCTCAAAAGAATTGGTTGTTGCAAGATCTAGAGTGGATATGTTGAATAAGACATTATGGGGAGGGTACAGTTTCGCTAGATTATCAATAAATCTATACCGTGAAATGTTGAATACAAATTATATCTGAAGGCACTCCAGTAACAGTCATCTGTGAAGTGCCTGTAAAACATCCTCAGTTAGTAAAGAAGAAAATTGAGATAAGCATTCATTCATGAGAAGAAGGTACATCAACAGGTACTGTGTAGTGTAATTTATTTTTCATTGTATATTAACAGTGTATATAACATTGCCAAGTAAATTTTTTCTTTGATGTATTTTATCTTTTATTCCATTTTTAATTCTGTTCATTTGAAAGCATTAAGTATGGATTCGAGCAGTCATGAAGCCTCAGTAAAAGTTAAAAATGGTTCGCATCTCAGGTTATGCAGTATTAACTTAAGCTGAGACCTGGAATTGTTTTTGTAATGTGAATACCTTATTGTTATAGAGAGAATCACTTAGGAAAAAATGTAATTCTGGTACAGAAGAGTATTTCCCCAAGCATTAAATTCAATTTTAAATCCAATTGTTGGTCTGCTAAGGTACATCTAGTAAATTTCTCATTGTCAAAGAAAACTCACAGAGCTCATAGACTTAGTAATCAGTGAAGCAAACTTCATTTTTGTACTAATACTTGAAAAAGGAGATAGGAAGAAAAGCAAAAGGGACAATGAAGGAGTTGATTGAGTATTAGTATTAATTTATAGTTTTGTGAATAAAGTAATAGTTTTTAGCTAAGACTGAGAGGCCTAAAATAATCTTTGAACTCTATGATTCACTTGGATTTCATGATGGAATATAGCAAGCATCGATTTAGTTTTATTGCGCAGATGTTGTATGTCTAGACTCTCTTACTAGAAGTCTCTGGAATTTTTCCTAACTTGAAACCTGGGGCTTTTTCTTTGTGGTTGAAGAAAGAAATGCTGTGAACTGGAGGAGGTTGTGGCTCTTAAGTCACTTGCCCATATGCTGTGGGAACAGACATGATATTTAGCGCAAGTCCAGTAAGCGCTTGGCAATTCAGCTGCCCCTAAAACAATCTGGAAAAAAAAGGATATTTGAGGGTAGTGATCAACAAGACTGGCAGAGAGGACTCCTTGTCCCAAGAGGGTGGAGAGATAAAGCAGAAGTATGCAATTTGTGTAGGGGTTAATACAGCATTAAGAATACGAGTATTGTATCACCCTCTGCCATCTCTCAGTCGACATCGGGAACTATGACCGTGGCAGTGGTGCTAGCACTGGTAGTAGAGCCATCGTTAGAATGGATTCACCACACGCTGCACAAACTCTCTGGAGATCAGGAGTAGATTCCACGATACCTGGCCTACGTTGAGTTCTCTGTTGCCATGGTTTTCCTTCTAACAGCTGTTTCCAAGACAGTTTATGTAAGGTTTCACAAACAGCAGCCATCACATTGGATGGCAGTCCATGCACACCCTTAGACTCAGACATTTACTTTGTATATTTGACAAAGAGCAGTTCTGCACTAAAAAGTTCTTGGTAAATGTTTGACTTGACAACAAATTCCAGTGTAAAACTAGATGAATTTTATCCATTCTTTCATGTGTGTCTGGTTTTTTTGAATCTTTGTGTTGTTAGCCATCTTATGAAACCCAGCAACTGGCTGATGATTTTAGCTTTTTTAGAACATTTTTAGCTTTTTTAGAACAGTCAGGCAAATAGTGACTGTAGCAAGCCCAGCAGATGATGTTCATGAACAATGTGTTGTCAAACTGTTATGATGATTTACCGAGACTGTTAAAGGAAAATTAATTAACTTGGTGTTAGAAGATGAAATGTGAGATAGACAGTCTTCCTTGTGCTTATTGATGAGGGCACATATTGTTTGAGTTTTTTAAGAAAGAACTTTAAAATCTTGTGTTGGTTAAGAGTATTAAATTCCTGGCATTGTGTGAATGTTTTTCAGACACTCCTTTGTAAGTATTTCGGGGTTATTGAAGTTTAACTAGACTCAGAATTCAATTGGTGGAAACTAGCTTACAAATTGTGCTTCATAAGCATTGCTTTCATATCTTTTCCTTCAGAAAAAAAAAGAGATGGGTGCAAACTGAAGCACAAGATGTTCCTTTTAAACATAAGGGAGAAAAAACTCAAACCTCTAAAAGTGGTCGAACACTAGGACAGGTGACTAAGAGGTTGTGGAGTCTTCATCCCCAGAGAGAGCTGGAACCTGACTGGACACAGCCCAATCAACTTACTCTAGTTGATTCTGACTTAAGGAGAGTATTTGGACCAGGCAATCTCCAGAGGTCTCTTCCAACCTCAGCTATGCTATGGTCCTGTGATTCTATATATGATAAAATGAGTTTGTATCTTTGAAGAAATCTGACTAAGTATTTGATACCTACTTGTACTAACTTCTTTCAACCAAATGATTTTTCTGTTTATTATTTTATTGGATATACTGCATTGGTTGACTGTTTTACACTGAACAAAGCAGACAAACCCAGTATTCTTAATGTTTATGAAGAAGGGAGGAAATACATTAAAAGCATAAATATGAGGTTTTTGGCTACCATGTGTATGAATACTATGCTTCACATGTTATAATTACAAATTACACGATAGTAACCCTTGACTTTTGGCAAGGTTGGGATAAGGTACATGTCTGAAAATTTAAAGAGTGGAATTTTGTTTAGATATATTTATCTTGTTTTTGGAAAATACGGTGGGTAAAGGTGCTAGAGACTATAGATGAACTCTAAAGGTCTTGTGATTTACAGGAAGAAAATCCTCTGAGGCAGGGAAATACAAACAAGTATTTAATGCTGCTTTACAAGAATTGCTCTTATATTTAGATGCCAAGGAGAGTGATGAGCAGGAGAATTCAACTACAGTGGACCACCCTGAAGTGGTTTTGAAGCACCTTGCCCCCGAGCAACCCTTTGAACAAGCCAAAATTGAAAAGGAAAAGAATTTTTTTTGAATCCTTTTGCCCTTTACCTTCCGTAGGCTATGAGTTCCTTGGTGCTATTCAAAGATGCATCAGATAATCTCACATCTGGATATTGTCTGTGGTTCTACTCAAACTCCTTGTAGTTATATGACAGGAACACTGAAATATGCAGGTGCAAAGAGCATACCAGAGTGCCTTGGCTTTACCTTGTGATATTTTCTATTGTCTGAAATGTTCATATGCTTGAAATGTAATGTTCTCATCAGGTAGTACTGTAGAATGTCCAAGTTAATCCCCTTCAGAAAGCTACCTTTTGCACTCATCTTTAGCAATGGTTTTAGTAAGTTTAGTAATGCTGTAATTTTAATTACAGTTCAGTACTTTTATAGTGCCAGACATACTGTGCAATAGGTGCTGTGTAGATAGTTGGCAATTGTAGGATATATAGCAGTCAGGATTAGATAGCGATAAAGGAGTCACTGAACTGCACTAATAAATCAGACCTGATTACAGTCTGTGTCAATGCATATGCAGAGATTAGAAGATGTGTGCTGATGAATAGACCATAGACTTTCTGCTTATGGTTTTTTTCTTTGTGTGAGGTAAATGAAGAGAAAATGGTGGTATTAAGAGTATGGTCCTAAATTACATGAAATATGTAATGAAGGCAGTAATAATAGAGGAGGTTGAATTAAACGTTCCTTCAGTTTTGTGAGGTATGTCACCTCTTGTTTTTAGCTCTGTTCATCAGTGTTTTCCTCTTTCCAAAATTTTATAGTAATCTTACTGTTACATGGTTGTCAATAAAATACTTTGCTTTACTGTTCAAATAATGTAAAATTTAGTCTCTTGAAGTGTCATACTGTGTCTAATTTCAGAAGAAATATAGAATTCAATTTTCTCTTCATTGTTTGACTTTTTTTTGTGCTTACCTTTCTCAAATTCTAAATCTTTTTTGCTGTAATCTCAGTTTTCTGATCACCTGTATGAATAAAAACAGCATTGTGCAAAAAGATTTGTGGATCTGAGTTCTCATTTTTAGCATATACAATATTGCATAATTTGCCCATATTAGTATTCTTTCTTGTATCATATAATATATTTTATTCAAGGAACTCAGAGTTCTCCATCAGTCTTTTGACTGAATCATTTTGTCCCTTTAATAGTAATTTTTTTCAAATAGATTAAACTGAGATATGGTTAAGTAGCTGAACAGAAAACAATTCTGTAGAAAAGCCGGAATAAAAATTGGATTAAAAACATAGTTTACCCTTTTATGGGTACAGTATCTTTGGTCTTTATTTCCTGCATGATAGAAACTGTATATAGAACTTCTAGCAGCAATTGAAGTTTAGCGGGTTAAACTCCTCTTGTTTAATTTGCAGCAGCTTCAGAATAGCCACAGGTGTTTTTTAAATTTAGGATCAGGTTCACTTTTGTATTAGGATGAGGGATTGAATAAGACGTATTGTTAGTTCTTTGACAGTGTAACTGTTCGTGTCTCAGGATCTGTTGGCACCTTTTCTGCAGTGCTCTAACTTCAGGCAGGCGTGTCTTTATACTGTAGCTGTAACCAGATGTAAGCACTAGGAGCATGGCAAGGCTTTTACTCCTCCTCTGTGTCCCACTATTCCCCTTTTTGCATGGGCGATACAGCACTTGCCCCTCACAGCTGCCCAAAACCCAAAAGATTCCCTCCCAGTAAAACTCTCAACCAAGTACTGCTCATCTGTTACAAAGAGTCCTCATTTGGAGAAGGGAAGCTTTCCTTTTATTTCTTATCTCATTATATTTGTTTTTATTACCAAATATCCACCTTTTTTTTTTTTTTCCCAGAGTAGCCTTTTAAAAATTTCAGCATAACTTTTTTGCTGTGCCATGAGAAGAATAAATCTTAAGTTTCTCGTTATAGAAATTATTAGAATTCTTTGATGAGTCTTGTTATTATTCCTGAATATTTTTAAAAGATTGATTTTTTTTCCATATGGTTTGTTTCATGAACATATGGGTCTGGTTTGTGGTTTTGGAAGATACTGTGATCCAGATTTTTTTTGCATGTCCTAGAGTCAAATATTGGGACTTTACAAAATTCTGTAATTACATACTGCAGAGTAGGAATTTGCATTCTACACATTCACTTCACTTACTTATTTTTTCTTAATACTTTATTATTTTATACTGGTTTCATTTGCAGCCTTTTCCTGTGCGCCTTCCAATATTTCTGGTTTTGTGAATAAGCCAGTAAATGATTTAACTAACTCATTAGGGTGTGTAGTGGGTATATGCATACATACTTGCACACCCTTACCCCACTGCACATTCAGAGATATAAATCAAGCAAGAGAGAGAGAGAGACTTAAATCACTGATTCCTTTTCATCTTTTCATGACTGAGGTTTTTTTGGTGTTTGTTTTTTTTTTTTTTTTTTTAAAGCAAGATGTGAATTTCTACCCTAGAAACATCATGAAAGAAAGGTAGGTACAGTGCCTTAGCACATTCTGCCCTCCCACCTTGGGCAAGTCAGTTAAAGCTGTGTTGAGTGAATGTATGTTAATTCCTGGGCTTTCTCTGCAGTTCAGGGTGAGGATTATGTGGGTTTAGAATAATATTCAGAGCATCCAGTTTACTGAGCTGGGAATAGCCTAAGGCTAACTTATAAGAGGGGAAAAAACCCAAACTCAGAACCCAAATGTCTGTGGACTCACCCTTTCTGGAGTTTGGGGTTTTTTTATGTGGGCTCCAGTCAGGTGCCTTTGTCTTCTTAAGATCCAAAACCTAGAGGAATTTTGTAAAGCTAGGCACTTTTAAAACATTTTTGTTTCAAACAAGGAAGAGCTCTTCTAATGACTCAATTTATCTCCTGGTTCAAACATTCACTTGGCAATGGGGGAACTAAATTTAGTTCTTTGTAAGCCTGCTGTTTCAAACTAAAAGTGTGGTCTTCTAAGAGAAACCTGTCCATCCTTGATAAGGTGCAGAATAGATTCGGTGCAGTCTTGTTCATGGCTGTCGATGAAACTGTGCTCTGTCATGTGGAGAAAGCCAAGCCAATGAGAGCATGCCTAAAAAGGTGCAAGATGTTGTGACACAGTGCTTAGCACTTCCAGCTCTGAGTAGCGAGACTGAAGTGCCTTAATGCTCTTTCCCAAGAGTGACTTGAGGATAAAATACAAAAGTACTTATGTCATGTCCCTCACCTTGTTGTTTTCTCTGTATTCCATTTTATGGCTTTCTACTATGGTGCCTGACAGCCTATAGCTCCCAGTAGCCAATATAAACTGGCTCACATAAAGCTACAAATGACTCACCCATGTAAGGAATATTCCAATAATGCATAAAATAAAACATAGACACTGTCAAATGCATCAAGAGCATTTAAATAATTCCTGTATGAAGTGGTGCTTAGCACTGTAAGGGGATACATGTGTGAATAGATTCCATAAGGCAAGAGCAAGTCAATTGTGTGTCCTGCCAGGCAGACCCGTCAGATCCACAACAATTAATTCTTAAAATTCCAGAAGGAATGAATTTCTGATGTCTCTGGAAAAGATACAATATCATTGTGTGGCTCAGATCCATTATGTTTCTTTCTTAATTAAAACTCATTCAACTTAGGAATTAAATATAACTCTCAAATTGTGCCAGCCAGGCTGGTATGCATACGTGCAGTGACGTTGTAAAGGTTATACTACTACAAAGCATCATCCTTCCAGACTGTAGCTGTATCCAGCCTTGATATTTACATACATTTTATGTCTGTAACAACAGGTTAGATGTTTATGTCTGTTTTTATTATTGTCATTAGCATAAAAAAATCAGGTATGTGGAACTTCCATCTCTTCTAGTTTCCTTTTATTTTGTCTTATGCAGCATAATAGTGCTGGAAACTGCTGTTGCTCTATGTGTTTTCACAGATGTATATCTTTCTATGAACATATGTTATACTTGTCTTAGTTTGATATACAAATTTTTCAATCTGGTCCTTGGTACAGTTCATTTGAATAATTTTCCCATCTATCCTGGAAGTCTTTTAGAAGTTTGAAATTTTAATAAGCCTATTGGAAAAACATGTTAGCCTAAGCAGTGAGTATCCTTGGTTAAAGAAGTTATGATTTTTAAATATTTATCATTCACCCTAAGCTCCTATGTTTCGTTTCAAAAAACATGATCAGTTCTTTTCTCAATGTATTTCAAAAGGATCTCTCTATCTGAATTAACCTAATGAGTAAGTAGGTTTCTCCTAACTGCCTGGAGGAAGCACATAAAACACTTGACTCTCTCACTGCCTAGTGATTCAGTAGCTGTGATTCCACACAACTGAGAGTAGTGTAGTGTCCTCTAAAACCAACAATGTCATCATTAATTCATCAGAAACACAGCTGTGAACTTTGGTTGTTCTTTTTTACCAAAGCAACTGGGCAAAAACATTCCAATGTGCAGTAAAGAAAGTTCCAAGCAACTGGGGTGCACAGTGCTTTGTGTTTAAGCCATTGACCTTGTAATGTGATCACACAGACTTTTTGTAAATTAATCTTTCAGATCTTATGAGTGATCTTATGACATGTGAACTTTGACTTCATGGGCAAAAGACAGACTCCAGCTTCAGCAGTCACCTGTATCCCAAATGCATGATAAATTTACATAACTTTCTTTTAAAAAACATGAACTTTTGATGCTTTCAAGTCTCTTACTAGGGGAAATATTAGACTTTTTTTCCTTTTTGTGCAATGGTGTACATCACTGAGTATAAATGGGATTATCACAAGCTTCATTTAAAAATATATTTTAGCTATTCCTATTGCAAGTATACATTTCAAACTGCAAAATATTAACTTTTCCCTGAGTTACATGCAGCTGTATCATTTTACATTTTTGTAATTTGTTTGTTGTTTCTAGCATTGTTTTAATTTCTCTAAAAGCAAAATTTCTTAGAATCAATATTTACTCAGCTGTTTTGAATTGCATTTTACATATGAGCACATTCTGCAGAAAATGGTTGAAAAATTCAAACACTGGAATAGTCTCCTATCATCAAGACATTATTTTGTAAACTATGAGTCTTTTTACTATAAAGCCTTCTGCATGAGTGTAATTATTTTTTGTCCCTGGTGCAGGAAAGCTGGTATGCTTATGCTTAGTATACGCTGTTTGGGCTATCTGATTTCCTGTACATCTGTCACTTGGCTTGTGGCGTGCTCCTCGGTGATGAGGAAGAAGTACAGGAACCTGCCCACTGTGATTGTGTGACCTGTTGAATGCCATTGTTGTTTCTAGTTACAAACATGCAGCCATCTCTTATCTATCAGGCATGGATTTACCAGGAAGCAAGTAAGTGGAGAGAATGGAAAGTGTACTACAGCAATGGGTTGTGTTCCTTTCGGTCTATAGTTTCCACAGTCAGATCAACTTACTGTCTCTCTAAACTGAGTAAAGGCTTTCTTGCTTTTTAGCTGTATGCAGATACCTGTGCTTCTGATTACATGAACCAGGATAATAACAATAACGAACTGCAACACTTTGAATGCATGTACTTTTTTAGTTGTCCTTCTACAGGACATGAGGAAAAGAACAGCTGAAGATGCTGAAAGTGGTTTGTATTGCTAACGCCTAGGGAATTGAAAACTATTATAAAGTTAGTGGCAGAAAGTAGCTGAGGTTTTCCCTCATTGCCTCAGAAGAAAAAGAGAAGTTTGCTCTCTTACCTGTTCTTAAAATGATTATGCTGTTTCTATTTTGGCAAAGACATAAAATACATGGGTTTTGGTTATAATAATATATGAAATTTATCATGCCAGCAGGAATGTAGTCATTAGTACTGTTGCACATTTACTTTGTTAGACAAGCCTGAGGAAAAAGTGTGTTTTAATAAACAAAACTGAAGTTTACTTTAACAACTAGACTTTCTGAGCGGTGCCTTCTGTAGTTAGAAAAAAAAAGGAATAATGTTATAATTTTGCACTTTTTTGTGTCTTTGTAAAAACAGCTGCCAGACATTAAGTGGTAACAATAGATTAGCATTTGTATTATCTTAGTCTCAGCATTTTATTGTTACTGTTATGTGGTAAATGAGAATTTTGTGGTAATATATATTTGAATGTTTCAAGCTTTAACTCCTGTTCTTGTACTTACTGAAAGGTTTTGTGCCCCGCCCCCTATCCAAAATCAAGAACGGGTGCAGGAAGGCTTGAACTCCAAATAAAATGTTTTGCCTGGGGCAATATTGTTCATCACATTCTTCCTAAAGGCTTTTGGGTTTTCCTTTTGAATGGAAATACAAGAGCCAGATGCAGTTACCTCATTTCAAAATACCCTTCCATTCTTCAGTAAAGAAAAAGCTTCATATTTTTCTCTTTCTATTTAAAAAATGTTATTTCAGCACTTCATAAAATATATGCCCACATTGACAAACACAGCTACAACCTGACGTTCCCTGTAGAAGCTTTGCACTTGCCTTGTGGCAACAGGCCCCACCAAATAGAACTGATAAAGAATTTCCTTTCTCTGGGCTCTCACAAGCAGAGACAGAGATGTGGCACAACTATCCATACCCTTACTCATTTGTCTATACTTATGTACAGGGATCTTTCCTTTAAAAACAATGACAGTTTCATAGATTTTAGATGGGGTCTTCCTTTATGAGTGTAATTATCCATGCCATGAATTGAAAAGTCAGAAGCATTTCAGAAGCAGTAAATGGGAAGCTGATTTTTTTTTTTTTTTTAAGAGACTTAATAGTCCTGAGACTGTGAGGTAGGATTCCGTAATTGCAATTCACACAACTACAAATATTGACAACTTCTCTTTCTTATTCCCATAAATTGTGTAATTTTTAGTACTGTTAGTGCTCTAGATTTTAGCAGTGCCATAATTGCACTAGAATTTTTGCTCCTATTAAAACCCAAGCCTTTCTTTAAAACTGTAAAAATTAAAGTATTAAAACAAGAAAAAAAATATAGTTTCAACTGTACTAGACCTGATATTTTTGGAGAGGTATGCTGTCTCTCAGTGTTTGAATTCTTGCATTTGCCGATACATGGCAATACTGTACATGCTGTTATATTGACCTTGTGGGAGCAAGACAATGAAATGCTAAATCTCTGTGATACATTATGGGTCTTGTTATTTAAAGCTACATGTCTTTGGAATTCCATATTTCAATATATTTCTTCACAGTAAGCTTCTGAAAAGTAGTATATTTTATAGCTTTTTCTGTGACATGCCGAATTTCTTTTGTAATACTGATTTCTACTTCTTCCCATTTATTCTCTTTTGGCTGAGTACCCTTTTAATTGTGTTGTCAGAAAGGCTTAAATTTTAAAACAGTAATTAGTAAGCAAAATTCTAAGTGTTCTGTCTTTAAATTTTAGCTGGGTTGAATTACAGTCCACGGTACTGGTGTTTCTCTGCTGCCTGTGAGGACCGTGGGGAGCTACAGTTGACATTAGCACTTTTCTGAGGCTCTTGATTTAGGTGGTCTGAGTGTGAAACAGAGAGAGGATGTCAAAAACTCTGTTAGAAAACCATGTTCATCAAAGAGACTTTGCTTTACCTTAACTTGGATAACTGAGATTGCGCCCTACCTGTATTACTTCACTGGAGAACCCTGTGGGTTTCGCATATAGCAGACCTTCCTTCATGTAATACTTCTCCTATCAGAAGAGAGTATTTATGCCTTCAAAATATGTACTGCAGGTCAGGTTTACCATATAGGTTAATATGTTATTGAGAAAAAGTAAATATTTAGAGATGCCTGTTGCTATTGATACACAAGGCCAATTAAGAGTCACTTTAAAAGAGATCTCTAAAGAGTGTAAGAAAATTGAGTCTGAAGCTTCTGTCTGTAGTTGCTTTAGATGAGTCTTTATGCCCTGCTGCTCCTTGGGCCAGTCCTTTTCATATTTAGTAAGACTAAAGTACACTTAACTGCATAGGTCACCTAAATCATGTGTTTGTGGCTTCTCTGTTTTCATAGAATTATAGAAGGATAGAATGGTTTGGGTTGGAAGGGATTTGAGCATCATCTAGTTCCAACTGCCCTGCTGTGGCTAGGGATGCCTTCCACTAGACCGGGTTGCTCCGAGCCACATCTAACATGGCCTTGAACACTTCTGTTCTTGAACATTTTCTGTTCCTCCAGTAGATTATAGACCTGTAAGCATTCTTAAACTCTCTAGATAGTTTGTTGCAGTTTTAAAATTGCTGCATGAGAGGGTGATCCCTTATGCTACATGATCTACTTCTTGGAAAAAAATATTAAGCCAGTATGACCAAAAAAAAAAAAAAAAAAAAAAAAAAAGGGGTTTTTTTAAGAAAAAAGCTGCAACCACATCAAGGCATTTTTGTGGCTTTGCTTAAAATTAAAGCCACAACTTAATATTCAAGGAAGAGATTTCTATGGAATGAAATCTGTTAAATGCTTAATAACAAACAGTTAAAAACACAAAATGGGATGTTTAGGAAACTGTTTTTGAATGCTAAATAGCCTAGATTGCAGAAGTTCTGCTTCTTCAGTAGAGGCTAGAAAATGAGTCTTATTCTGAAGAATGGACTGTAAATACCAGTTCAGGAATTCGTGTCTTATATTTTCACACACCGTCAGTGTGTTTAGTTAAAGCCAGCTTGCTTCTATCATAAGAACTCTTATAAGAACTCTTGAAAATGTATGGAATCAAGTGTTCTAAAACCAGGGAGATATCCATTTGTTAAGAAAGATTTTAGAACTGAGAGAAAATTTTTACAGTGGATCATATAGGGAAAAATGCTTAGGTTTTTTCTATCTACAAACACAGTAGATTAGAAGAGCTAATTTTGAACTAATCTGAAGTTAGAAGAGCTTGCAAAACATCTGTTGACAGCCTTGGAGCAGATGGATTTTCAAATTCAAAGTGATTTAAATCAGAGACTTTTCTCATAGTTTAGTATTTAAATGGAGGGGGATTTACATTATGATTTATGCAGCTTTTAAAATTCTTAAACTTTGAAATTACATTCTCTAAGGAGCACTGAACTCTTACTGTTTAGGGACTAGTAGGATATCCAGTTGTAGAGGCTCTTTACATCAAGTCAGTACCTCTTTGCCCTAGCCAGGAAAATATACTCTATGCACATTCAATTAGACAATTTAATATATATTTATTTAGAATTGTAGTTCTTATCTTTTTCTTCGATTAAAGGTACTGAATAAAATTGCTTCCTTTGTTAATTCCTGCTCACTTGAAATTTGTGTCCTGATGCTAATGATGAAAGCTGGAGTGAAATTGAGTAACAGGACAATGTTGAAATGTAATGAAAGTAAATTTTTATTAAACAATATATACGAAAGTCAAATATGCTATACAATTATAACCAGTGTTTGGACCTTAGGGGAAATGGTACAATATAACATGATGCATAAGTCTTATGTTATATTAGCTCCTAAAATGACAGAAAAAGCCGTCATGCTAATAGCAATAAATATTTTAATGAGATATATGTGATATTTTAATGCTTTATGTTGAATACAATACTGCTTAGGGCCTAAAGACTGCAAGTACCGTATTTGGTTCAGTTAATGGGAACAGAGCTTCAAAGTCATAATCTTCCTCTGATGTATATATACTCAGTTGAGAAAAATGATGATGCAATTTTCAGTTACTTGAAAAATACTTATTTTTTATTACAATACATGCCTGATAGAAATGTTAGAAACCTTAAGCCTTTGTGACATTTTCAAATTCTGTTTCCTAAAGATACCTTCTTAACACTTGTTTAGGACATACAAATTTAGATTTTAGTGCACATGGGTGAGAACTTGATAATATGTAAGCACCTAGAAAATGTTATACAACCTGTAGATCAAAAGCTACCATGAAATGAAGTTAAAATTGAAAATACGGGTAAAAAGTACAACTTGTAGCAGAAATTCAGAAATAAAGCTTTTTGGGTCTTTAAAAATTATGGAATTATTTCCATAGACTTCCAAGAAATAATTCCCACTTACAGCCATCCCACTTACAAACCTCTTATATCGTAGTATAGTACCATGTAAACGCCGCAGCTGTGAGCAATGTAGCTTAGTGTCTATGGTGTCAAATGAAAAGTAAATAACTGCAAAAGATCTTTTGGCTTCTTTTTTTCCCCCCCTACTTCTCTTACCTCTGGCAACCAGTTGCTTTCACTTTCTAAAGTTTACAGTGTGGCATAGCTGATGAAACACAGTTTTCCTTTATTTGCATTCAAACCACAAGCAATTTACTTGATATTTTTGAGAAAGATAAAATTAAAACAAGTGTTATGCCTCTTTGTAATGATGGAAAGAGGCATGTTTATGACAAGTTCTTGGAGGCAAAACTGATTTGTTTTTACCTGTATAACCTATAGGCTGCTGTTAAAAAACTGCTGCAATTATCATGTCTCATCTCCACAGTTTTCACCTACTTTGCTACTCCAAGTAAGACAAAACTGTATAAACTCATGTCTCCTTTTGATTTCTATTAAAATTTCTCTTTGTCAGAGAAAGAGGGGAAAAAATTTTTTTGGGTTTTTATTTTCAATTTCTTAGTGAAGTTCATTTTCTCTTCTAAAATTCTTAAAGTGGTTTTTTAGTGGAGATTTTATATTTTTGCATGAGGCTGATAATCACTTTGATGTTGAGGTTCTGATGGCTCATAATGTTACAAGTTGAATTTTCTTTTCAGACAGTGATGTTACCAGATGCTCACTAATCTCCTCCTCTTTTTGTCTGGTGCATCTATTTTCTTACCAAAATACTTCTGTTCTTTCTGCTTTTTGGCTCTTAGCAGAAGCAGATACCAAAAGTTGACTAGTAGACCTTTTCATTCTTCCCTTGCACAAACAGAAACAGTGGAAGAAATAAGAGAAGGGAAAATTTAACTAACAGAAGGAAAGACAGCAGAAGGAGGGAGAAGCAGAAGCAGGAGATTTTCTCCTATGGCTTAGGAGTCCTGTTCACTCTTGAAGATTTTTGCCTTTCCTGTAACACTACAGAAGTCCGCAAGCCCACTAGACATAAGTACAGAACCACCAGATGGTGAATCATGATTGTAGCACAAGGAGCTCTTAATTACTGAATACATTATTCAGCTTTCAGCCTCAATTTTTAACACCGTCAAATCCATACACATTACTGGCCTCTCCAAACCATGCTCATTGAGTTGTGAGCATGTTTCTGGCCTACTCCCTTTAATATTTTCTGTCGTGACATTCTGAGCTAACCCTTCTGAAACAGCCTTAGAGAGGAAAGATTAACTTTTTTCTTCTACATTCATTAAGATTTTTCTCTTAACATAGTGTTTGTAAAACAAACCAGCAACCTTTAGAAGTAGTAAAATAACATGCTGAGCACTTAATTTCTTTGTGAAAGTGGATGTGTGGGTCTCTGTACGGGGTTTGGCTGGGATTTTAATGTTTTTCATAGCAGCCTATAGGGTGCTGTGTTTTGGATTTGTGACCAAACAATGCTGATAACTCACCTATGTTCTAGCTATTGCTGAACAGCATTTGCACAGCATCAGCGCCTTCTCTGGTTCTCACTCGGCCCTCCCAGTGAATAGATTGGGGGTGTACAGTAGGCTGGGATACAAGACAGATGACCCAGACTAACCAAAGAGATATTCCATGCCAATGAATATAACCTTATGCATAGTAGTAAAAAGGGAAAAGAGAGGGTTCTGCAAAGTTAATCATTTTTTGCTCAGAACTGGCTGGGTGTTGGTCTACCCATGGGAGATGCTGAGTGATTGCCTTTGCATTGCTTGTTTTGTTATCTTTCCCTCTCTTTGCTTATTAAACAATTTTTATCTCGATCCAAAAATTTTACTGTTTTTACTCTTTCCTTCACTCTTTTTCTCTTCCTTTCCTCTTACCTTTTTGGGGTGAGAGGGTGGGGAGTAGGCAAGCAGCTGTGTGGTGCTTAGCTGTCTGCTGGGGTTAATCCGCAGTGGACATACTACATTAATTTGAATCAGTTTACAAGTTATGGACACCAAGCTGACTTCTGTGGTGCAAGAGAATTTCGGGCTTTCAACATTTCTGGAAATTGTAAGAAGCTCTTCCACAGTGACATGATGCATGTGGTTTTTATGCAGCATATTAATAATATTCCACAGTTGCACTGCCCAGTACTGTTCATAGACAAGTGCATGATGCTTGGGTGTGATGCAGAAAGGTGAGAACTTGGAGCTGATGGTGCATGTTGAGTTGAGTAATATAGAGACAGAAGGCAAGGATTGCCTTTTCAAAACAGAACAGAGCTGTTTGAGAAATTGTCAATTGGTTATTAAATAACTAAAACTTACAAAACTTCCCCGTGCTGATCTGTCAAAAACCTGAACTCTGTCTCAATAGATCAGTATTCTCTTAAAATTGAGGAGTTCATCAGGAAGAAAGCAGTTACCTTAGAATTGACTGTTTTTACACCAGTAAAAACATCAGCAAATTAGAGCATCAAAGTAAATTATTTCAAGCAAATAAAGTGTTATGAGAACTATTGATTGCAGCACCTTCAGGCTAGGGAAAAAATTTCCACATTTATAGATGTGCCAGCAACATGAGTCCTTAAATATCCTGACTTTCTAGTGCTTGCTCATTTACCGTGTGTCATTTTATGATTATTTACTATAATTAGAAATAATCCTGACATGTCAGCTTTCTCCCTATGGTAAAATCTGATAAGGGCTTTCAGTGTTAGTCTGTTTTTGTTACTGTGTAGATGTAGAAAGAAAGCCTAAAGATTTGAACTTTAAAACTTGTAGTCACAGCAGGGCTGTCCACAGCGAACTACAAGTTTGCATTCCTACCACATGCAGTAAGGTTTTCTCTATAGACTCCTGTCACGGAGAAATTCAGCAAGGAACAAGAAATCTTCAGTCAGAGGAGGGCCACAAATGTGTGAGAAGCTAACCACACATAAACAGTAAAGGTCATTAGCAGGCTCCTAAACTCCTGGCTAGGAATTAGTTTTTTGGATCATTAACGGTAAAAAAGCCTAGGAAATGAATAGGACTCAGTGTCCTATTAAAAATTAGCCAGAACAATTAAAAGGTTTTCTAGTTTTTAATGGGAACCAGACCTGATACCTCATTTTCCCTTGTCTAGTGGGCTGTTTCTGCATTTTGAATGACATTAATTTTATGTCCTTGTATTTTTAAAGAAATATCTTGAAGTATTTATTCTGTATAGGAGTTGTAAATTATTTACAATGAGGGCAGTGAAAGCTTGGGAGATAGAGAATCCAGTGTCTCCCTAAGACTGTTACTGATCCAAGTGTCATGACTCTGAACTATTACAGTTAGTTGTGACTGGATTGCTTCTGGTGTGTGCAAATATATACTCTGCAGACTCCTAATACAGTTGTATTATGCAATTCCATGAGTTCAAATGCTCATTTGGTTGCAAATGCACAGCCTTTTTTGCTGTGAGATGACTTTCCCTACAGTGTTTCCTTAAACTCTGTTTCCTCATTTCAACAGCAGCATTTCTGCTTTCATTTCAATGTAAATTCCTGGCTGCTGAGTGGATGACTGATGGCTATTTATCTTCTCCACTGTGTATTTTTCCTGAAGCCTATAGTCATCTCCTGAGTTTGGTGAAAGAAAATAGCAGTGCGCCTTTAGTATTCTGAAATGTAATTTTTGGAGAGGTTTATTAAATACTGTCCTTATCTTCACATGCATGTCTTACAAAAAATCCAAAGGGAGAAAGAGAGAAAGAGAAAGAGAGAAAGAAAGAAAAAAAGAAAATAGAAGGAACAAAGGAATGTTTTACACTGTCTGCTTTGGCTGCAGGCCTGCCACTCTGGAGAAAAACAAGCCCACTAGCTCCCAAACTTTTTAACTCTGTAGTTGTTTTACTCATTTCCCTCCCCATATGTCTTAGGCTCTAAATCTTCCCACTTACCCCTCTGGTAATAATCAAGGTAATCTATGAATACAAGCCGTATGATTTTCCTGAAAGAAAAAAAAAAAAGAAGAAAAAAATTTTGGATGAAGGAAAATGGACTGTAGATAAATGGGGTGGGGATGGGGGAAATGAAAGGACCAAAGAAAGGCTGGACAAGATGATCTTCCTCACGGTGTTAATCTTGTACTGATCATTCATTTGCTCCATATACATAATTTCTTTCTGCAGTGAGTGAATTGCCCTGTCATTAACATAAAATTAGCTCTAAATGATCTTGGCCAAGAGCTTTGAAATAAATTAGTATAGAACCACACACTCAAAACCATGTGGGAATCCGTGTGGATTTCCAGATGTGAGAATCATCTGTGTTACAAATATAGTTATGTTTACATAGCATAATCTGCTCTGTGGATATACTCTCGATGCAGCTGTGCTTCCAGTAGTGGTCTCTTATGTTAGGGTCTTCCTGTGTGAATGTGTTGTGTTTCTTACAGTGAGTCCATTCCGATAGTCACTACTTGGAAACAAATGTTGTCCTGCAAATTAAAATACTTTTTCAAGACATGGAAGGACTTTAGTATGGGCCAGTAGATTACATTGAAAGTGAAAATTTGAAAAATTTCATGTTTCATCTTTGAGTCATCATAGTGTTTTCATACTAATTGTTTTCCACTGTCTGAGTTATTTTTCATCACTGAGTACTTTCTGAACTAGGATTAAAATTTAGAAGCATGAGTAAAGTTTGAAGATGTCATAATATTTTGCACGTTATCTATGTAAGTGCTTAAGCTCATGGTTTGATTTCAGTTATATTATCAAAAATACATTGATTGATAACAAGATTAGATGAATCTCAGTATAATTGCCTGATTCTGTATTCATCTAAATAAAGATCTCTACCCATAATGATAGTCTGTTGATGCTCTTTTTTCCCCTCCCCCACCTTTTTTTTCGCACGTTTAAAAGCCCTGAACATCTTGATTTCTTTAATGCAGTTGCCTTTTGTTTTATGTGTAAGAAGGAAACTTGGAGTATCTTCGGGAAGGAAATTGATATCTGCAGGAAAAGACTACTGGGTTAAATAACTCTATAGAGTTTATACACATTAGTTAGTGCCTGAACTGTACAGTATTCGGTCTGTAGCAGTGATTATTAGCTATTATTAATGTTTGAATATGTGAGTACAGAATGGTGACTGAAGGTAACCTAAAATGTCATTCTTTTTCACTTTGTAGTGTCATCTTGTAAGTTTTAATAGCCACGAGTTTTTCAAAGAAATACTCTTTCCTTGCTGACTGAAAACCGTCCCCACTGATGAACAAGAATAATCAGTTTTCAGGTGTAATCCATACACCCTGTGGTACTTTGTCTGTAGCCAAGTCATTTCATAGGTGTCAAACAGGATAATATGACTCCAATAGTTGGATCAGAGACCTTCAGGGAAAAAAATATCAGCTAAACATCTGATACTGATCCTCTGAAATGACAGTAGCTCCATCCTCTAGCACAATGTAAAGTAAATTCTCTGTAGAGGTCATTACACAATGAATACAATTTTTGTTTTACATAAATCACTATAGCCTAAGAGTTCACTAGTGTGTCAGCTGATCCTTTATGTCTTGGCGGCTGGGTAAAACTGAGATTTTGATTGTAGAAAGCATTTTTTTCTATTAAATGTTGCATAGTGTTCCAACATTTTTAATATATATTACGATATCTTTTACAGCTTCTATTTAATAGGCAAATGTATTATACATATCTAAAAATAGTCTTGTACTTATCATTATAATCTTTAAATTGTCAGGGAATATTGTGCTTCTCTGTTTTTAGGAGCATTAAAGATTGTAAAAGCTGGAAGTAAGTCCCTCTTGCTAATCTCTTTAAGCAAAATATCCTTTGCTATTCTTCACCATAACCAGCTAATATCAGTCATTATCTTTAATAACAAATTTTAAGAAACTTCCAGTAAAGGAGACCTGTGTGATAAAAATCATGGGAGTGTGCTGCTCTCTGAATAAGAAATTAACTGAAAAGATACATCTTTGAACTATGCAAGCAGTGACAGCTTGAAGGAAGCACTAAAACTGTCCTACAGAAGATGGAGCTTTCTTCTGTCACATGCCATGGGTCATGCTTGCCATGGTAGGTAACTGATGTGCTTTGTGTCACATGGTTGAGAAATGCCACTATGTGGTATTTCTACCATGAGAGGCTGGGAATATTTCAGTCAGTATGTGACAATCTTTGTGGGCTGGTGCTGTCCAAAACCATTTCTGATCCCAGCTGCATTGCCCCAACAGTCTTTTAGCAATGTGCTATTTTGCTTTCAATAACTAAAATCTAAAAATAACTAAAAATAAGTGTGTGTATGTATGTGTCTGTATGTATTCACAACAAACCAAGATACATGAAAAAGTACATGCTCTGGTCATTAAAAAACCAGTCAGATATCATGGAAGACTATAAAAAATCAAAGGCCCCTCAGAGCCTTGTGGACATCAGACTTCCGTCCTAACTTTCATCACAGAATCCATCTAGAACCTAGTGAGGATGCTGCATAAAATTTGTAATTATGGAAATGCATATTTAAATTCAGTTTGAATTGAAAAACATTGATATTTGTTTATGGATTCTGCCAGTGTATCTCTCAAGCTGTTTTATGGCGCTGCTTTTCATTAATTATATCTTGACAGAAGAAATTCTCGCCTTTTTTTTCAGACTGAAGAACAAACGAGCCTCTCTGAAGAGCAGCTTAAGACCCTTCTGGAAGAATGTATGCAGTCTCAGAGAACAATAAGTAACGTTACCATGCCACAGTCTCAGGAATCTCTTTCTTTTGGATTAAGTCCCCCTTGTTACACAAGTCAAGACTCCACTCTTCACTCCACATCTAGTCTTTCCAAAATGTTAGTTGAAGACCATATTGTAGGGATGTTAATGGCTCAGGAAGAGGCTGGACTCGAAGACAAAAGCTTATGTGTTAATGCAGAGAGCAAAATCCCTGGCTACTATATCAGCAAAGCATTGGCTGGTAGTCACTTATCAAAGGATTCACTGGCCCAAACAGAGGAACCTGATGACCTAGAAGTTTTACAGAAGATGGAAGATAAGAGTATTACTGAAGGTTACTTTATGTCAAGAGCACTCAACACAAAAAGATTGAAGAAACCCTCTTTCTTGGGTGAACCATTATATTGCATCAGCATGAACAATGAGCCATCCACAGAGGCTGACATTCTCAGCATACCACTGCAAACCAAAGGAGGTGAGACTCTTAACAACCCTTTAGAATAGGCTTTTGATGAAATTGAAAAAACCTAAGCAGGTTCTCACCAAAGGTATGCACCAATACACACTGATTATTATGGTGGGGCGAGAATGTTCTTTTAGAAAACATAAAACTGCCAAAAATAATACACACAAAATAACAGAATGTTTATTAAAATTCTTACCCTGAAATAATTGACTAGGAGTTTTATGAAATGTATCACTGATGTTGATTAATTCTGTCAACTGGAAAACAGTGTTGAAAATACATATGGATTATCTTTTTGGTAGTAGAAAGTCATGTTCACTGTTCTGTGGAGAGCAAATATTCTCCCAGTAGCTGGTACAAAAATTCACACGAAAATCCAAGTGTTTCATGGGAGTTTTTAATAAGGTAAACTCTGCAGTATAGAAACAAACATAGCTATATTAAAGATAATAAACTGCTTTTAGGGAGTTCAAATTTACACACATAAGATACCAAGATTAATAATACTGAACAATTTCTATAAATTACTTTTAGTTTGATAAAAGAAAAAATAGACTTTAACCAGCAAAAAATTAAATTTCTCTCTGTCTGGTATGATAAAAAGATTGTGGAAATGTCTCTTGTTTTTCTTTTCTTTACTTACATATAATTACATAGTGATATTGTAATCTAAATCTATATTTAGATTTTTAGCCTAGTTCTCTTCCTGGAAAGCCAACTGTTCAAATAAGCCAGATCTTAGGCAGGTAAACCTTTCATTTTTTTACGTAAAAGTTGTGACAGTATGAAGTTTGTGATTACAGTCTAATCTTACTAGAAATCAATACATTTTGCTATGCTTGTCAAGATTGATCTTTGTTATACTGGAAATCTGTTCTGGATTTAGAGAAACTGTTTTCTTCACATACATTAGTAATTTAGATGAAGATTCTAATATTCCTCTGCTATGTTATAATTTTGTAATTACGATCACAACACTTTCTTTGATTGTATTTAATCTTTCTACAGTGAAGGGAATGTTAATATTTTTTCAAAGCGATTCCACCTGTCAGAAAGCAGGAAGTCATGTCACTGCTGTTTTTACACTGCCAGACAAAGTGTATATCCATACTTACCTGAACTATTTGTCCCTTAGGAGATTTAGGCCATAGCTTCTACTTGAAGAAAATAGAAATAGTACATGTAGAAAAGGTTGGGTGGTTTTGGTGCTTTTTTTTCTCAGTAGGTTACTTATCAGCTACCTTTACAGGCTGGTTTTGCTCTTCATGTAGATGAGGGCATCAGAAGAGCAGAGCAAGGGTAGAGAGTGCTCTGCCCAGAGGAGAGCAGGGTGGCAGTGGTGGTCATGGGGAACACCACAGAGAACCACCTCTGCCAGGGGCTACTTGATCTCATGCAGGAGTAACATGATTGCATACTACATGACCAGGCTTCTTTGGCAACCAACAGCGAGAAAAACTCAGTAACTTGCTGCCTTCACTTGAGTTAAAGTTCTCCTTTAGTCCGAACAGATGTAGCGTGATCAGAGCCATGTGTGACTCAGCCCCAACTACCACCTCCCATTGTGAGTGTGTTTTAAGATGGAATGTGTTAAATTGAGGAAAACACCATGCACTGTGACCACTGGGTAGTGAAGTGAGCTGGTAACTGTAGATATAGTCACTGTGAGGTAGTTTTATTGCACAAGAGAGGAAGGAGATTTTCACTATTAAGTAAATTTCCATATGGGACATCTCATTGTAGAAGTCTGTAAGGTAAATGTGTTAACATTTATCACATAATAATTTAAATATCTCTGAGTCAAAATCATATGTGTCAGAGTAATGTAATGGGGTAATTAGATTATCTCTTTGCAGGAGTGACTGAGTAATATTTAATCATGTAGAACTCAAATCTGTATGTTTAATAAGCATCTTGATTTTATGATCTTTTTGCTTATGAATTCGTTTTTTGAGGGGGGAAGTATTCTGAATTTTCAGTCCCTGATTTTTTTTTTTTTCGTTTTTTACTAAGAAGCTAATTAATTTGTTTTCTACAAAGGTGACTCAGTTCTGTCTGAAGCAATTAGTCCTGGACATACGCCAAATGGTGTGTTATTTATCAAATTTGTAAACTTGCTTAACGTATTCTGTAGATAATTTGCTTGTTAGTTCAGACACGATTAAATGTGCTAATTGTATTGAGAAATGGAGATCCCAGTGCAATCCAGTTTAAGGCAAATACGTCTTCAGATGAAGGTATGAGAAGTGCCAGGTATTGTTTTCATTTTTAAGAGATATTCACATACTTGAGTTTTGTTATGGTCTTAATTCTAAAGGACATTTAAACACGTCTGCATTATCTTCTGTAAGTAGTTTGATTTTCTTGCCCACTTAGATATGGTTTAAGTTTTGTGTAGTGCTGGTTAAGCAAATAAAATTGTGTGAAACTGGTTTAGCACAATTTCAGTTTTGCATTCCTTATGGTACTGTAGTCTGTGATATAGATTTACTGTAATACATTAAATTCTATATATTCTAAGAAAAGCATAATTATTAACATAATGCATATACATATAGATATATGAATATATATATATATGAAGGAAACTCTCATGTGCCTTCAAAGATAAGTAATGCCTGTTTCTTGAAAGAAGCACTAATCTATATCTAGCTCTTATATATGTAGATATAGATGTTGTTTCCTGAGGTTAACAGACTCCAGACTTACCCACATGCAGACACGAAAAGGCTGTTATTTCTCATAGTTGTATGAGCCAATAAAGAATTATTTCCAGCTCTATTTTGGGGGCTATATTAAGTTGTAAGTAGAAGTTGTATCACAAACCCTTGTTACGTTTTCCTCTTGCCAGTAATGTTGCGTTTACGGCAGTTCAGCACCTTTTTCTTTTCTTTTTTTCAGATCATATGAACATTGAAATTTGAGGGGAGAGCAGCTATATGCTTTTCTGCACAACTGTTTTTCTGAAAGTGTAGCTAAACCTCAATCAGTGATACTACACTGATACAGTACCATATCAAGCAACCTGAAGGGAAAAAATTACCATAATTGAAAATGTTCCATGAGCTGCTTTTTTCTTTAGAGATAATTATTCATGTCATCTTATATTGTTGCAGATTTCAAAATAAACTATTGCATTTCATTAAATTTCCTGGGGGTGTTCTGCCTAATAAAGAAATGTACACAGATATTATGTAGCTGTGTGTCTGATAAGACATGCATGTCATTCTTTGTGAAAAAATAATGCAAAAAACCAACCAAACTTGAATTGTTTAGTATGTACTGATGGGGCTTTATTAGAGAGGGTGTGAAATAATTTTCTTTGCACACACACAGAGTCTAGTTTTTGCATAAAGTTAGCTAAAACATGTCTTCTGTTATCTCACTACAGTTTGCTGGAGCTTGTAGCCTGTCTGACTCAGAGTCCTGACTCAATGAAACATCCAAATACCCAGTTTTTTGCCCCAGGGCTGTCTGTTGGCTGGACCCCTGGTTTGGTTGAAGGCTCGACTTGCACAAGTCCTCTGCTGGATCAGAACATCAGCACTAGTCTGCTCAGGTCTGCCTGATTCTTGTCTGGGAAAAGGGTAACCACACAGCAAACATTCATATCTTCTAGTTAAGAAATGTAATTAAATGAGGAAGGATGGCAGCCCCTGGTGAAGGCTTGGTGAGAGTAAAGGTGGAGGCATTCAGAAGTTTGCCCCAGCAGCAGCTACTGGATTGTGTAACCTTATAGTAATGGGGGGGAGGGGGAGGGTAATGCAGCTGGTTTGGGTTTGAGATAATAGTAACAATTCATTACAGGTTTTTGATTGTCTAGTCTTTAACTAGTATTTTTTCCTGACTTTCGCCTTATTTACTCAGCTGATGGTCAGTTTTCCATTTCATGTGCTGCAATGTCAGAATAAGAAGACATTATTAAAAAAACATGGGGTTTTTTTAAAGTTTTTTTAAGTGGGGATAGATACTCTAGCAAAGGAGATTCAGCAGATTTATCCCATGGACAAGCTCTCCTGTGACTTGAACAAAAAGGACAAATTATTTCTCAGATCCTATACCTACAGTCATTTAAAATTCATCAAGAAGAGATGTATGGATAGAATATTAACTATACATGGGCTGTTACTGCATAGGGTTTACTTGATCTAATATGAACACTTAAATTAATGCACATATTGGCCCAGATTTTAGTCTAATTTACAGAGTTGCCTGTAGAAGTGGTTGCACACTCCTGGTAAAGTTGTAATTGTGTGGATATAAAAGAGATCAGAATAGAATCTACTTGCTTTGAGTTAAAAACCTGAATGGGACATTATATTTCAAATAAGCTATTGATATTTCTTTTTTTTTACTTTCTGATATTTTTACTTGTTCTTCAACAGCAGTAACAAACCTTTTGATAGTGGATGTTCTGCATAGGATTGCTTAAAGCACATTTCAAGGAACTTTTCAAATCTCACCTAGATATGTTTCTCATCTTAAAAATATTAAACCGGTGTCATAATTTTGCTATTTTAAACATAATTAAAGCAATACTGGCAAGTGTTTTCAAGAGTATTTTCTGTGCCTGTATGATATTCGTTTAGGACTGTCTGCTGGCTGTAATCTTGCCACAGTCCAGTTATTTTCACATGGAGGTTGTGTTTTATAGAGATCTTCTCAAAAGCAGTGTTCCAAGTGCTTGGGCAGTTTTTAAAGTAACCTAAATTGTGCTTAAAGATTATATGTATAATATCTAGAGAACATTAAGAAAAATACTATATAATTCTTATTTTCTTGGTTTATTTTCTTATCTTGAAACTCGCAGCTATAGAAAATCTTTTCCTAGCACCCTCAAGGAAGGGTTGCTGTTGCTAACAAAGACTTACAACATTCCTGAAGCCATACATCTTTTTATTCACATCTGGCATTTCAGGGAGAAGCAGGTAAGTTTGAATGGCTATTGACTTGAAGGGTATATTCCAACAGGAGGTCTGTAACTTAACTTTTAGCCTTGGGAAGTGCTAAGGACCCTGCACCAGTTGTAGTCACTGCAAGCCACAGGGACACAGCGCTCATGGCTTGCTATTCCAGAGGTTTGTTGGGTCAGTACCCAAAGCTCAGAAAGTGTAAAAAATTAGTGGCCTAATATTTATCTGTGCTTAGCTTCTACTGTATTATATTAAACAACAGGTTGTTTGGGAATATTTTATTTCTTGCTTGATGTTGCAGGTGAAATATCAATTCAAGCCTTCCTTTCTTTTTGTATTTTCAGTATTAGTAAAGCTGTAGGAAATAAATTATTTGGAAAAATAAAGTACTGGTAAAAGGTGGACAATAACAGAGATATTATATAAAATATAGTGACAAGGTCATTTGCTGAAACATCACCAATACCAGTGTAAAAAGAGAGTTGAGCCCAGGAGGATTCATGGGTTTTTCTTTGTTTTTCCAGTGACTCTGTGTTGTGACCTGCAATAACCCCTCCATTGGGGCCCGCCACTTGAATTCCAGCTGCACTGGAATGTGGCAGCTTCTCCTCAGGGAGTGATGCAGCAGTGATGATTAAGATATTTAAATGAATTTTCTTTTGCAGCCTAACTTGGGATTTGGAAACAGGTTTTCTGAAATAACATACCTTCATTCAGCATAAGTTGTATTTGTCAAAAGCTTCTTTACTGTCCTTTCTAGCTCCTTTAATCCAAAACATAGCAGAGCACAGGAGACTGATTTTTAAAGTTATCCTTCTGACTTTTGGGCTTTGAAATGTTTGAGGGACAAGAAGTTTCACGTGTGCATGTAAATTTATGCTGTTTGTTCTCCTTACCTTTTTTCACACAATTGTTTTTCAGCACAGATAGATGCCTTGTTCCAAAAATTTAATATTGGTGAAAGCAACATAGCCATGAAGAAAAATTTCTGGTGTGCTTGCATCTAATTGCTGAGCAGTATGTGACCAAACCATTCTGTCTTTGTCACTGAGACCCCTCAGTGATAAACATACAGTGCTGGTGTTCGTGGTGGCCAGTGCTCAGCTGTTGATACTGGTTTTCTCCAGTGGGTATATTTTGATTCCACCATGGTTTGCCCGTTTAAATGACAAACTGCATATTGTTTTCTTCTGAAAGTGGAAAATTAAGGTGATTCAATCATTTTCATAAACATTATGTGTGTGTATATATATATATGAATTATGTGTATCAATTGAATATGTAATATAGAAAATATAGAACTTGAGGGGGATATTTTAAAGGACTACAGCATTGATTTCAGTATAATGTAATAGTGTGAGAAGTTCACTCCAGCTTTACTGTTACTGTGCAGACTTAGAGTGGTCGAGGGACTTTAATTTCAAAGAGAAGTGACAAACTAAATATCCTGATTTTAAAAAAATGTTAAGTTTCTTGAACCTAGATGACAATAAAATGAGTGAAATCATTCTTGTATGTTCAGAATTCAAGTTTAAATTAAAGTAGTTCTACCAAGGGGTGAAAAAACTTTCAGTTTCATCATTAAAAAAAAAAATAGGAAAATACCCCACAAAAATTCTCAGCCTAATGCCTTTTTCCAAGAGAGACGTGGGCTGGTATCTGCTTAGTGGATCTGTAGTGCATGCTTTCCTTCTCACTTCTCGAGCAGAACTCCTGCAGAGCCAGTGCGCATGCTGAGCACAGAGTGAAAACAGGCTGTGCAAAAATCATCTGCTGCATAGATCAGAGAGGAAAGGGCTGCTTAAACATGTCATCAGAGTAACAACAACTAGTCTAGAAATGTGAAAAGGTATGCCAGTAAATTCATGTGCTGGAAAGGGTGCCTTTTTACCTCCATGTCAGGGACGGATAAGTGAGAGACAGTTGTTTGCAGCACAATTTCTGTGATTTCAGTAACTACAAGAATTATTATATTTTATTAAACCCCCTACTTGCTAGATAAAATTTCAGCAAATGATATGAGAATGCACCTTTTTGTTATGCTTCTTAAAAAGGCTTTCTAAGCACAGCTCTGAAAAAGATCCCCCCTCTCTTGCTTTTTACATGCAAAATTTGCCAGAGTTTACACTTCCAAGAGTGTTTCCTCCCCCACTTATGAAGAGCGAGCCTTACCTCTGGCAATCTCACAGTGTGAAGGATAGACACAGAAGACAAGGTGGTTTGGCAGACCCTCAGGAAGCTGACAAGTAAGGAGGGTTTATGAAAGCAAGGAAAAATAATAACTGATTTTTTCTTCAATTTAATTTAATTTTCAACAGATGCTCTTATTGAGAAATAATTGCTCCTTTATATGTAGTGAGATTTAAAGGTCAGAAAAACTGTTTCCTTTTCAAATAGAATAGAGGTGCTTGAATACTACTAATGCCATAACCTACATTTATCCAATTATACGTTTCATTGAGGGATTGGCTAGAATCCAAATGCAGTAGTTAGAATAAAAGGCTCCCTGTCATTTATGTCTATGTGAAATAGTTCACTGCTTGCAGCTGAATCTGCAATACCTTATCTCTTATGCTTAAAAAAAAAAAAATCCAGTAAACTAGAATATTCTGGAGCATGTAGTAACTTGTGGAGTGCTAAAGTGCATGAACAATTTCGCTTTATAGGCAAGTATTCTGTATTTAGAACTTTTTTCCCTTAAAAATCTGCTGTTTTCTTGTGGAAATACTGATCTGTGCCATTGTTTTCTTATTGTTTGCTTTGTGTATTTGGTATGCATAGTTTTGGTGGGAAGGGCATTGCCAGAGGCATTCTACCCTAATTTTACAATAACACTAAAATGGTCTCTCCATATGTGTTTTGTGAGCAGAGTCATCAAGGGAGATGGACCCAGAGTCTAAGCAGCCCTCAGTTTAGCCCTGTATGTTTTGCCTAGGCTAGCAGTTCTTGACTTTGAAAGCAGTTGAAAAATGAAAGACAAATGGTGTCTGGGCTTCCTGGGATTTGTTTAAATTTGAAAATCCAAGTTTCTCTATGATACTTCTCTAATTTTATGGATTTCCTGTGGAAGATTTTATCTTTAAGACTTCTGGTTGCCAAACACTTTTTTAAATGAATTCTCTTCCTCTTGTCATTACTCTGCTTCATGCAGATAAATATCTGTATAACTTTATGCACCTGTGTTTTCTCTTTTGAAAAGATGAGAAATAAGAACTAGAACTCGCCTTGTGGATACTTTAAGATGCTTACTTCTGCAATCTCAACAATCTTTCCAAAATTAATTTATTGAAAATCTACTAATTATTGTGGACTTCCCTGCAAAAATCATGCCAATATCAGTAAAAAATGCACTGTTGTCATTAAGATGCAGATCTTTCTACACTTATCTCAGTCTTTATCTCCATAGCTTATGAATACCTACAGGTTAAACTACTACACCTGTTGAATATAGGTTTGATGCAGATGACCACTTTAACTTAAGGTGCTGCATTAGCATGGGCTCTGAGAAGAGCGTGTTGTGGAAGAAAAACATAGTGTTCTCTACAGTAGCATGAAATTAAAATATTACTTATGCAAAAATAGTTGGCCCATACCAAGTAACACTAGAAGTGGCATGCATTGGTTGGTACACCTACGTGTTCCACCGATGAGCCTTCGGGGAGTTGGGAACAGCCAATTTCCCATAGGCTTCTCTGCCCTGTGTAGTGTGGCCATCTTCCATGTCCTTGCTGTTTAGTTGTTCTTAAGTAGTTGTTTCTTTGGACAAGGGCTAACTTACCTCGACTATAACTCCTTCTTGTGTCCTACTGTATGCACACCCACCAAGCAAAAAGAGGGGGGACTTAGTTAAGCTATGAGTTAACACAAAGCATATGGCTTGCCTTTTTTGTTCTAATGGCAAGAAAAGCTACATAAATGCATGTGATAAGTTAGCATGAAAGTTTGGCATGGCTCAGACAAGATCACTGGAATGGGCTGCCAAGGCTATCTTCCCCAGCAGCAGCAGCAGTTCTCTGTTTCAAACTTTCGGTTAAACTTACATGTATCCATGTATAGATATGTTCAGATACAGATACATGTTCAGAAAACTGCTTGGCTTAAAGGTTATATCCTTTTTCCTGCAAGTAAATGAAGAGATTTCTCCAGTTTAGAACTGTCCTTGTTTTTTGTAGTTCTCAGTCTTCTCAGTGTCCTTGGGAGGCCTGAAGAGAGTTAGAGACCAAAAGTGCAGGACATATGATATTGCAGGCCCAGATAAGATCAGATGGGTTACACTGACAGTGCACTCCCACTATCCCCTCTCATTGCAGAGAAGTCAAGCAGACAGGCTTGTAACTGATGAGGGCAGAAATTCCTGGCCCCTTTTAACAGGCCAGGAGTTCTTTCTTTGCTCTCCTTGCTCTCAGGGAAAAAATTAAATATACAGGACTGCCCTCAAAAGTGTAATGACTTTGAGCAGGACTCTTCATCCTCAGAAAAAGGAGATGTAAAGAGTAATTTTCTGTAACTGCAGGACCCCCTAACTACACTTCTCAGGTAGGTATCTAGCATCTGCCTTTGCTAAGGGGTACACAGGACAAGCTGCTGCTGCAAGTAAATATCAAGGAACCAGTCTTAACTGTTCTTCATTTTAGCAGCAGGTTCTAGAAGTTGATTGAGTGCTGTGGCATGAGCTCTTTGATCATACTAGCAGTTTCAGTCTGGAGAGTCTAATGCACCTTCCCCTGCAAAGAGCCAATATGCTGCCTCTTTTCATGTGAAAGGGCTGGCCTGGCTGGGGATGATTGCAGTCTCTCAAAAACTGTTTTGCCTTGTGGCTGCATCAAGGGCAGCACAGCTTAGGAGTCTTCGTGTGAAGCCTTCAGAACCAAATGCGCCAGCTGCCTGTGCTGTGTAACTGCGGCAGTGCCTTCAGGCAGACCAGCTGTTAATGTAGGGTAACAGCTCAGGTGCACCCCCTCAGTGTAGTTGTAATGTAAAAAGTACAGAGAAAATCTTGCATTGAAGCCAAATTTGACACAAATAACACATCAGTGATCCAGAGATGTATTACAAAACATTAATAAAACCAGAGCACAAAGGTATAAATATAAATGTCCTTGGTGGTTTATTGTTCTTTGTATGTAAGAAGCTTTATTGTACAACTTACAAAACTTTAGAATGGAAAAATGGTTAAAAATGTTTACAAAAAAAGCATGGTCTTAGAAAATTATGCTAGCAAAAACATCGGGAGGAGGGAAGCAAAAAAATCTTCAGTGTGCAAACTTTTTATAAAAATAGAAATACTAACTCTACAGGTAGCATTTCATGATAAATTATTTAAATAGCCTATCTACACAATTATGTGATTAACTATTACAATGGCAATGAGAAAAATAATTTATAAAAATATAAGCAATGGTATACAAGATGACAGGAAAAAATATAATACAACATTAGAAATTGTATTTGACTTTTTTTTTTCCAATGCCATTTCCTTACTGGGAATACATTTTCTGCAAAGAAATTTTGACTATGTACAGCATTAACTTTTTAGTACTACAGTAGCTTTAAAGTTTGTTAGAGATTTGAACTCTGCTTACTCCAAAGGTTTTTCTCAGTCACACAACAATGAGGTAATATTTGTACGTAAAACTTTCACCATGTTCATTTCTTTTCGTTTTTTGAAAAGACAAGGCAATATTATAGGTATAAGGATGCTGCCCCTTCTGTTGGGGAAAACAGTCTTTTAATGTACATCGAGGCCTCTCCCTCTTTTGCAAGGAGCTCCTGAAATTGTCTAGTCTGTAATGAATTCCTTCTTTAGTAGCTGCACATCACTAGTTACAACACTCAGTGTGCAGTGGCCCAAAGAGCCCGTTAAATGGTTATTGAGGGCTGTCCTTGTGCCTCTCGCTGCAATCTCCTCAGGGCAGCTATCTTGGCTCTGGGTTAGGCCCACTGACCAGTGGTAAAGCATCACAGACATTTCCCAGCACTAGAGAACACTAAGATGGTGAATGGCATTCCCTCACCTCTAGTGCAATGGATGGGACAGAAACTGCTACCATCTAAAGAGACTTGAATTTTAGCACTGCAGAACAGTTGCCTGCCAGGCTACCAAGTGCCTTGCACAAAGAAAGGAAAAGCCAACATTGAGCTCAGACTGAGAAAAACAAGCATCCCATTGTCCACACCCTCACTTTTCCTTGCGCCTCAAAGCCTTTATGGGAAAACTGCTCTTTGTAACAAATACATCACCACTACCTGCTCCAGACAAGATTTTTTTTCTCAACTAAACCCTCTCTAGTTTCAGTATAGAACAGAGATAATAAATAATCTGTATTTACAATCTTACAGTCATGAAGACTTGTAACAATGATTAGGTGGATAGTCTTGACGCATTTCTTGTTTTAATCAATAATCCCTCAGTCCTTATAACATCAAGAATAGGCAAAAATAAATATTTTACAATTTTATCTACAGGCCCCTTTTCCTCCCCTCTAAAGAAGCGAGGGGTTTAAAACATCTATGGCATGTAGAAAAGGAATGTTTTCATTACATTATTTTTGTGCCTCTTTAACCATAAAAAGTGAAGCATGTGCTGGTCTCCTGAAGGACCAGCTGAGATGGTGGTGCTTTCTGGCACCATAGCTGAAAGAACACATTTAAAGATAAGCAAGACCTGCATCTAAATCAGGAAAAAACAGAATCTAATTGTAAATCCCAGTTCTCCCAAAGCTGGTGTGATCCAGTGTACCAGTTTTTATCCTCTTTCCCGCCTCCCATGACAGAAATCAGTTTTAGGATATCTGTTTTGTCCTGTGTACAGCAGCTGATCTGGCTTACCACAAACAGAGTAAGGCTATGTTTTCATCTGAAAGGTATGACATAGAAAACAATAATTTCTCCAAGTTAAATGGATGTAAACCAAAGTAGCACAGCCTTCCTTAAAAAAAATTCTCTACCCCATTAAGAAAAAAGAAAGACCTAGAGTTCCCCCTCCCACCCAAACCCCTTTTCCCCACACAAGGTCTTCAGTTTAAGTAGTCCACAGCACATCCAAAGATGTTCTTTTTACAAAATGCTACTCCATGGGACCTCCAGTTAGAGAGGCAGTGACACTGCACTGTGATAAACAGCAAACAAATATCTTTCCTACTGAAAGAAGAGTGCTTGTTCAGTGACAACAATTCTCATTTGCAAGACATGTTTGTTTCCTTCCACTTCAGCAGAGGTCAGATACCAAGTATGTTCTCACTTTCATTCTCTCAAAAGCATTCTCTTGAGGCAGGTCATGTGTTTTGAGTCCACACTTACGCAGAAAGAAGAAAGGAAGGAATAATATAATGGTCCCAGGATTTGTAAGGCTAAATGTTTCAGAAGGTGCAATTACCAGCAATTTTAAATTGTCTCTGAATCCAACAACCTTGTGATTATGGATCTGTGAAAAAAGAAAAGATATATTTAAATATTTCTGTGTATTATGCATGATTATGTCCAAGTCATTAATGCCTAGGGACATTTGTAAAGAAAACTGAAAGTGTACTTTCATTTAGGTACTTCCTTAAGCTAGACTTCAGAATCTAATCTATGTAACCATTACATAACGAAGTCACAATTTCAGAAGACTAGGACAGCTGGAACTACTTGTACACGCTTACCTCCACTGAACTTCAAGACTGCAATATATGGACAACCTTCTACTTTGCTTACTTTTAAGCAAATCAGTTTTTTACTTACTAAAGTCAGTATTTTGCATTTCTGCCTTAGATTTTGTCAGATGTTTTCATTCATTCTAGTCAGCACTTTAAAGGAGATTCAAGATGTATTTAATTTCTGGAACTCAATGGATTCCTGATACTTTGAAATAACACAATAGAAATATACTTAGATTTTATACATTTAAATTTTTGACTGTGAAGAATTTATTGAGAAGGTGTCCTGTTTCTGCCTGCAGAACTTGTTTGAGACTGAACCATGAAAGATCACAGCCAAACTTTCCCTCTTGGCTCTTACATCTGGAGCTTTCTTGAACCAATTCACTTACATAGGATCTCTTAAATGCAATGTCATCCTTACCTCTGCATTCATATTTAAGGTCTGAGAAGAACACCATTTCTTGAGAGAAGACAAATAATCCTAGCCGACCACCAGCATAGGTTTTATCATAGATTGGTCCTGAGTCTGCCATGATTTTCTTCCCTTCATACATTACAACCCTACAAGAGACAACAGCTCAGCCATCTTTGACAAGGTCCTATGAGGTTAATCTTCACAGACATCCATTTTCCTTGTGACATTTACTTCAGATAGAAGGATGATGCTCACCTGATGTAGCCAGTCTTTGGTCTATGGCTAAGTCGCCATCTGTATGCAGTGAAGTCTTTCCAGCCTATGTGACGAGGATCATGCCACAAAGTTCTCACCTACAACAGAATATTTTTTTATTAACCAAAGGCCAGAGATAACACAGCAGTTATTTTGACGTGAAGGTGCCTTACTTTTAAAGGCTGCAAGTAAGTAATTAGGCTCTGTAATAGGATCTTTTGAAATCAACTGCATTTAAATTTACTTTTAAAAATGTAAATCGGAAGCTACAGCACAGTTACAGAAACAATTGATTCACTACTGCTGGAAAGCCTGTCTGCAGCAAGCAATCCTGTTAATTGTTTACAGTATTTTGCATGATTAGGAAAAATTACAGTTATTGGTCTTTGCCAAGAAGCCTACATGATCAGCATGTGTGAGCCCCCTCTAAGTGTCAAAGTTGCTGGAAGAACAGCCTGCCTTACTCAGAAGAGTATGTTATTACACTGGAGTACTCATGTTATCATGTTAAGAGTACTTCAGCATGTAGTAAGCACTCTTCTGTGTGGCCACTCTTACCTGGCCAGGAGTGTTTCCTGTGTGCCACAGAGCATTACGAAGGTGTTCTCCTGGACCAGTGGTGGAATTCACAACTTTGATGGAGAGACCTGAATATCCTTGAGCTTTGGTTGGTGTGGAGTCCCAGTAAGACTGGGTGATCTGCTTCCACATGACAACATAGAAACGACTGCTAGATTGGTAGCCAAATACAAAGCCAGCATAATCATCATCCCTTTCTGTATTGATAAAGAAGGTACCACTGAAGTCCACGGCATTGAATTCATCAAAACCTATGGGGAGATTAAAGGATAAAGTTTTAGGTGCTACATTTTTGCAATTCTTAAAAAACTCCTTAATATTTTCTCAGGTTCTCTTCCTCTTCCCCACCCCAACTAAAAAAAACAACCAAGCAACCCCCTGCCCCTCCCTCCCAACAAACAAAAAACTCAAACAACCCCAAACAACAGTGCCTATTAAATTTTTCCCCTTACCGACTGCAAGGCCAGGGTCACAGTTGACTGTCTGAACCAGTTCTTTACCCTGGTGACGAACAACCCAGTTTGGATCATTTTGGGATGTTCCCTTGGGATCCAGGGGAATCATCTGAAATCTTCGGAAATCAGTCTCACTAATTTCCACATTTTCAGGGCAGATATCATCAATGTCTGGCACACTGTCTTGGTCAAAATCATCTTTGCAAGCATCTCCACGTCCATCACCTGTAGAATAAAAAGTAATTTTACCATTATGTCACCACCATTGTTTGCTTCTGAGCCTTACAGCTTGAGAGTTGAAGTCTGAATTGCAGATCTCTGACTGCCCAGGTACTTGGCAGACACATGACAGAAGCCACAACAGCTACTGTATAAATGCCCCTTCACTCCAGCCTGATAGTGACTTAGGAGAAAGTTGGATATGTGGTCATTTTTACATCAGTCTTTACCCTGAGAAGCACTGTAACAACATTCAGTTTTTTTCTGGTAAAGACATTCGGGTTTTTTGTTACTTAGTTTTGTCCAACATTAAATAGTATGAAAAAAAATTAGCATAAAACTATTGGAAGATACTCTTAAAATGTTATTATGATACTGGCTATCTTACCATCAGAATCAGCTTGATCTGGGTTGGCAACCAATCTGCAGTTATCTTTGTCATCAGGGATACCATCATTGTCATCATCATGGTCACAGGCATCACCTTTTCCATCCTTATCATGGTCAGCTTGATTGGCATTGGGCACATAGGGGCAGTTATCGAGGTTATTTTGATGGCCATCTTCATCTATGTCCTGGTTGTTGTCACATTGATCACCTATGCGATCAGAATCACTGTCTTCCTATCAGAGGAGAAAAATATAACATTTTAAAAAGCCACCCAAAGAAGGCTAAGATAGGAGTCTCTGAAATAGGAGTCTTAATATGTAGAATTAATTGGGATTTCTGCTTGCTTTATCAAGAGCTAAGATGGATATAGTGAGTGGTTTAACACACACTTAAAACTGCCTGTGCTAACTGGTTTTATGCTACTTTAGTCTTGTTGTGGTTTCAGTTTGAATCCACAGCATCAGAAAGCAGTGTGATCATCAGCTATCTTGTGCCTTTGCCACATGCCTCTTCTGTCACTAATCTACCATATTGGAAACAGGGTACTTTATGTCCTACCTTCCCTGGCAGCAAGGGGGTTTCAAGGGCCAAATCAGGGTTGGACTACTCTGTACCTATCAGTAGAGACTAACATTAAAACAGTCTACCAACTCTTGGTGTTACAGCTTCTACACCACAGCATAACTTTCTCTATCATAAAAGCCTCTAATGCTCTTCATGCCCCTTGATTCATCAGTCAAGACAATGGTTCCCATAGTGGTCACAGACTGCATTAACTAACTAGGGCACTTGCTGATCACAGATTTTAGCCAGTCATTTGCTTAATCAGCTGCTGAACTAAGACAAACAATCCCATCATCCCTGAGACTGCCTCATGTTGAGTCTGGTAGTCTTGTTAACACAGGTGGATGACCCTGGTGCAGACACAAGGCATACCATACACTGTTGGATTAGCTACTAACTCTGGTACTTGAAATCTAGTATCTCCACTTCTAGAACTTGATTGGGATAGTGTTTGGAAAGCCATTAGTCTTATATTAAGATTTCAAAGTCATAAGAGAAAGATCTTCCTGAAAGGAGCTGCCTCAAAGAATCTTCAGGTGATTCCCTCCCTCAAGTGGGGAAATAGTAAAGCAAGTGACAATGACTAAGAAATTTTGTATTATCTGTTTAAACCCTTCAAGTAACACTGCTTTTAGGCTACATGGCCACACTACACTACACTACATTCCACTGATTTGCAACAGCTTTTCTAACCCTTCAAACATTCCAGATATGTCCCTGAAGCTATTAAACTTACAGTCTTTTAACTGACAGGATGTCACAGGCTTTATCTACTTCTGCCTTTGATTTTTGAATCAGTAAGTTGTCCAAGAGTCTGGATCCCCCTAGATTTTTATGCAGATGAATTTTAGAAGTGTCAGAATATGCCTTTTTCTTAGGGAAAAGCAACTTGTGCTGCCTTCCACTTACTGGAAGTAGAAGTTATCTTCTGAAATGCAGTTGGCTTCAGGCTTAGGGACAAAGTTTAAAGAATGACTTTGTGTTGTTCCACTACCCAGATTTTACACAATATTCCCAAAGTATTTAATATTCTCAGTGTGAGGATCACCACAACTGACAAACCTAAGAAATGTTTAGGAAACAAGTAGTCTCACAGATCTTCACTACAGCTACTTTTCAGAAAATACCTACCAGCTGTTCAAACTCTGAGAGCATGTTATTGGATAAAGGCACCATTTGGGAAAGTAGTAAGAATGATTTGTGACAAGTCAAATTTCAGGTGTAACTTGTTCAAATATTTTCTACAACACACAACATACTACATTTTTTAGCCCACCAGTCCTCTACTTACACAATTCAAATCCCTTACCTGGTCAGGGTTGTGTTCCAGTGGACAGTTATCACACTGATCTCCAACACCATCCAAGTCTGTATCCCTCTGGTCTACATTGTAGACATATTGGCAGTTGTCCCTTTCATTAAGCACCCCTGTAAAAGTTCATGAATGGAAGTCAGACATCTAAATTCTGCAAAGGACTGGATAAAGCCACCACACACTTCTTGATACATTTTTTAAAGCATTTTGAGCAGAATTTAAAAGCCTTGAATGATGACTCATCAACACACTCTGCCACACACTTCTGCTCCTACTGCCTTGTGAGAGTGGAGCTAGAGCTGAACTGTGGCAAAGTGTATATATTCCAAAGGGAATTTCCATTAGCCCTAACTGTTCCTTCAGTAACCTTCACGTCCTGAAACCACCACAAGAGAACTTCTGTGTGTTCAGGGATGAAATTTTGGTACGAAATCAGAGTTACATTGGATTAATGGCTGATTAGAAGACCATATAAAGGAATGATTAGAGGCCACCTACCATCTCCATCAATATCTATTGCACATGCATCTCCTTCTCCATTGTTGTCAGTGTCAGTTTGATCAGGGTTGTGATTGTAGGGACAGTTGTCGCAGCGGTCACCAACATCATCCCTGTCGTAGTCATACTGCTGTGGGTTGTAGATGAATGGACAGTTGTCCTGCAAAAGCAAGAAAAGTCAAGTTTTAAAAAGAGTCAAATTAAAGCTCTAACAAGATTCTGCTTGTGCTTGTACTGCTATATGAAAGAAGAAATGAAAGGTGGGGAAATAGTTAAAACTCAAATGCTACTATCTCAAAACACCCTGTTGCTGGCATGAGTGTATGAAAGGCTGATTGAAAAAGGAAAACTCACTTCCCAAGTTTAAACAGCTGCAGAAGGTTTGTCTGCATAGTTATGCATATCTAAGGTTTCCAGGATAGCTGTCAGTGCCAGCAATTTCCTATGGTCCTCTTTTAAGATTAAGGTTAGAAGCTAGACCCCAGCTTTAGGAAGGGGAATGGGAAAGCCACATACTCAAAGGCTAATCTTTTCTGTTTTCTTACCCGGTCATCAGGAATGCCATCATCATCATCATCATTGTCACAGGCATCACCAATCCCATCCTTATCATAGTCTTCCTGCCCTGAGTTAGGCAGATTAGGGCAGTTATCCTAGAAAGGAGGAAGTACACAGAGGTGTTCAGTTCTGGTATGATTACAATATGGATTTGAGCAGGTAAAATCTAATCATTAGGCAAAATCATAACACCTCAACCAGGCAGGAGTTGCCTTACTGTAATTCTCTCCATTTAATCTAGTGATTACAGTAATAAGTCTTAGAAAGCCACAGTTAAATAATTTTTAAAATAAAGGCTGGTTTGCTTTTGAGAATCTTACCCTGCTTTGCTTCCCCTGGAGACAGCTATCTGTCAGAGCAAAGCTGATACAGGTATGGCCTAAACTAGAATCTTCCCAGAACATCTACAGTGATCTGGCTTAATTTTTTCCCATATCACAGGAATATATAAAGCAATACAGCAACAGCAAGATCCTCCTAGGAATGCCTTGACAAGAGTATCCCTAAACCTCCTCTATCTCTAGAAGGTTATTTGCAGAGAGAATATTTTAATAGCTTAGGCTGTTATAATGGTAGATGGTAAAAGAGGATAAACTTACTTTTTTACAGTGGTAAGTGGCATTGGCAACACAAACCAGGTTCTCATTTGGCCATCCATCTAAGTCAGTGTCTTCTCCACAGATTATACCATTGCCAGCATAGCCTGGTTTACATTCACAGCGATACATGGGGTCACTGAAGTGGCCAAGGTAATTGCATTTGGCATTCTTGTTGCAATCATGTGTTCCATCTGTGCATGGGTTACGTGGCTTGCAGACCTAGAAGACCACACAGAAATTAAACCCACTGAAAACATTTTTTTATCCCTCACTTTTTCCCCAGAGATTCAAAAAATCCTAATCAATCAGGAAAAAAAGAAGCTTCATACATGGCTTTCTTCCAGTCCTCAACTCCAGTACCAGTCTTTGCACTAATTATTTTTCTTGTTCAAACCTTCTATATTATCAAATGGAACCAAGCACTAAGATATCGCTGAGGCACATACTGTTGTATCATTAGTGAATACTGATTTACTCCTAAAATTATGTGTAAACTCTGAATCCTCCATGGCTGATATTTAAAACTCATTTTGATCTCCAAAAGAAATTGGTTAATGCTTCTTCTCACAGAAGATGGTGTTTTATTAAATGCTCCAAGTCCTTTTTGCCTAAAACACATAGGTGTTTTCTGTTTTTTAGAAACTTTGTGAGATTTCGTAACCCAGGACAATTCTCAAATTGACAATACCTGTTTGTTACTCATGGCATCCTCAACACTGCGGCCAAAGGGCTGTGTTCCAGTGAAACGTGGTGGACAAGGCAGACAGTTGTACCCAGGTTCAGTATTCTCACACCTGTGCACTCCATTGAAGACAAAGCAGGCATCAGGAACCTCTTTGCACTGAAAGAAGTGTTTGAGATAAAGGAGAACAACAGTTAGCATTATAAAACAGTGATTCCATTCTCCCTTCCTGTTTTCTTTCATTCCCTTTCAAGGAGCAAACTATAGTCTTCTTACCTCATCAATATCTTGGCAGTGAATACCATCACCATGGTAGCCAGCAGGACAGGCACCGCACTTCCAGGAACCATCAGGGGCGCTGGTACATGTAGCCCCCGCAAAGCAGGGATTAGACAGACACCCATCTGTGAAACAAGTGAGAAAGTGTTACGATAAAGGATGCTTACCATTCTGCTACAGTACTGTATTTGGCTGATATCATGGTTTAAAATTCTAGCCCTTGAGGTTTACGGACTTTACATTGGTATTTTCAAGATTGTCAACAACCTTCAGATGTTTATGGGAAAATGGATGCTCACCAATCGGACAGTCCTGTTTGTTGCAGACCTGAGTCCCTCTAGCTTCACCTACGCAAGTCTTCCCACCATACTGAGGCTCGGGATTATTGCAGAGACGGCTACGTTTCTGAAGTCCTCCTCCACATGTCACTGTGCAAGCATCCCATGGAGACCATGGTCCCCAATTGCCATTAACTAAAGGGAGAAGAAGTTGGAAGACATGTATAGCTTTAAATTCAGTGCTACAACAAGTTTCTACCTGACTAAGGACTATTACTTTTGTAGTGAGAGCACCTGGGGCATTGTTCTGACATAAATCACAGAATTAATGGACTCGATTAAAGAGGCATAAAGAAGAGGCATAAAAATAGTTTCATCTGAAACTAACTTGTGAGGTTTTACGTAGCCCACCTCTAAGTTTAAAGAGAGAATACTACTAGAACAAGTTTATTTAGTAACTACTCCGGAAGTTCACCATTATTTACCAACTACTAGTTACCACCACGACACACTTACTTGGGCAAGGATCTTTCTGACAGGCTTTGTTTTCTCTTGCTTCACCCTCACAAGGTTTGCCATTCAGCTGTGGTACTGGAGAGTTGCAGAGACGAATTCTAGTGATGATGCCCGTGCCACAAGTGACAGAACATGATGACCATGGGGACCAGTGACTCCAGCCACCATCCTGTTTAACTACAAGAGAGATTTCTGTTATTCATAGTTTCTGAAGACTTCAGCTGTACAGCACCTAGGACATAGCCAGTACCAGGACTGTACCAAAGACTCCATGTGTAATGGATAGCCTCCTCACTGTCACAGATCAAGTTTTGCAACTAGAGAGATTTCATACTTAAACTGGCATCAAATTTTGTCCTGGGAGCAGTGCCCAAACATGCCTGTTTACTGCATTAACTCTCTGCTCCTCTCTACCTGATTAATACAAGTCCTTAAAAAGCTAGAAGCCATGGATCCATGCCAGTGACAGAGCTACATGGTAATCTTTGCTTTCAACATTTAGCCAATAAATGCAGCCTCTGTTTTACTACCAGCATGACCAGATTAAGTACTTACATCTCTTATCACACTCTTGAAGGTGGCAAGTCCGAGTCTGTACAGAGGAGCCTTCACAGCGGTTATTGAGACTGTCACAGGAACGCCCTCTCTGCTGAATCCCGTTACCACAGGTCACAGAACATGAGGTCCACTCAGACCAAGGAGACCATCCATCATCTGCATAGTCGCTAGCTGCAGAGGGATACAGTTCTGAATAAGACTCCAGGTACATGCTTTTCCATAGCTTTTCTCCCACCCCTCTCTCAGCGAAAAGGACACAACTGTCCTCAGAGGCCACATGCATCTTCCTTTCTTGTATGAGATAATAAAGGCCATGAACTCAAACACGTCAGTATATTGCATATTGTAGAAAATATTTGAACATGTATCATGTAAGTGATTAGCCTCAAAGAGGCATCAGATTAACCTTACTTCAGTAGTGCAAGGTTTCCCTTGGATATCCAGTTCTGGTATATTGCAGAGCAGCATGTGTCTAGTTAGATGTGGCCAACTGCTATAGAACTGTGAAAATATTCAGTACTTACGCCAGCACCGAGGGCAGCACTCGCCATCAGGCACGGTGGCATTGGAACAAGGCATGAGAGGACAGGACACTTTCCGGCATATGGTGGCAGAGTTCTATAAAGAGTTGTGAGAATTACAGTTACCAAGTGGAATATAAACAATATCTGGAGTCTGGGTAAATAATAGAGACCTTTTCTGCAGAACTTTAAGATTCAATAGCATATCTAAAGCAGAGACCCTTGTATTTAGAGCGAATACAACCCAAGGGGTAGTCACAGGTATTTTCAGTCAAACTTCATCTTGTTTCCATTCTCACCCATTACTTTTTAGTCAAAAGCAGAAATATTTTGGTTCTGGTGAAGTTTTATCAAGGGTAGCTAGCAGATGCTGGCTAGAGTAAATGACTATTATGTGATACTCAAAGTATAAGGTCAGATTTCAAAGAAATGAAACAATGAGAAGTCAACTTTCTTTTCAGTTAATATGGATTTAAGATGATTATATGGTAAAGATAAAATGAGTTTAGTGGACTCTGCTCAAGAGCCATGAAATCTACAACTTATACTTAGAGGTTTTTGATCTGTAAGCCAAACAGGCAGGGTAAGAACACCCACCTCCAATCTCAATAAGATCTAAAGGGCAGTCTGTAGTTTTGCTTCTTGAAGGTAGCAGCTTGGTCAGAAGAATGCTCTCATGATTACTATTTTAATCTCACCAAGCAAATTACTAGATTAAGGCAATTACAGCTAACATTGAGTAAGAAGGATGATAGGAACGAGGCGAATGCAGAAGTCAAAGTATCATTTGCTGAGTACAAGACAAAAGATGTAGAGAGCTAAAGAAGCAGATGCAGAATTTGAGTTGCCTTGTATTGCACATACAGAAATACTCAGCTTTTAGTTTCTAGAGAGTGGCATGCTTAGAGTTAACCCACTCTTTGGTAGATTGGTACCGCAAAATGCTTTTGCTAAAGTATACTTAAATGGAACAAGCAAATAGTTTAAAGAAACCCTGAAACTGTATGTTTTGTGTATATTTACAACAGGCAGCAGAAGTGAAACACAAAACATAAGTATCTTGCCAGGTGATCCAGGGATTTAAACAGCTAAACTGAAATCCGAAAGGGATTGCTGTTCCATATAATCTGTAAAAGCTAACAGGACACACCTACAAGCATCTCCTAGGGAAAGAAGAACACCACAAGTTTAAGAGCCTCTACCGAGTACCAGAATGTCTTCTCCTACTAGGTCAGCAGGAGGTTCAGTGAGGACAGAAGGTCGATCTAGCAAAGCTGATAGTACTATATGTTTGTTCTATTGATGCTGAGTTTTAGTTTACTGATGGACTTATGTAAAGAATACAGGCATTCCCCAAATTAAGGAACTACAAGTGTTAATAGGTATATCACAGTGATGTTTCGTATAATTTTCTAGAATACAGCTGTTGAGACAAGGTATGGAAGCTGCCCACATACCAGAGATCTAGTAGAATGAAATAAACTGAGTAACTCTATGGCTTCTCTAGTATGCCCAGTTCTGTGTATGATTCAATCTAACAAACAATGCTGTTTAGAAATATCTGTTAATTCCAACTTATGAATTTATATTCGGGTGATTTGTGAATGTGAGGAACCTTACCTGGCAAGTACATTCAGTGCAGCTGTCAATAGTCCACTCCTCTTTATTTTTGTGCAAGATTCCATTATGAATGCATGCCCCAGGAGTGATCTGGACTACTTTGGCAATGATTTCATTTTCTTCAGTCTTGGGGGTGAGAAGCAAAAATAAGATATTTACAATCTAATACGGAAATACCCTTTTCCACAAAAGTCAAAGTGAATTTATTGCTGTTTACACAAGCTCTCAAAACTCAGGTTATAATTAATTCACTAAGTGCTAGCTAATGAAAGGTACCACGAAGTTATAACCAACACTCACCACTTTGCGAACTCTGTCTTGAAGTGTTGTGACCATGGACCGCAGCCCTTGCAGTTCCACAAACATATTTGTTAGTTCATCACAGGAAAATCCACAGACTGCTTGGATGTCCTTTGTTTTATGGCCAATGTAGTTAGTGCGGATAGCTGGGCTGGAACCATTGATGGGGTTGTCCAAAGTAATGATTGCACTAGTGGCTAAGAGAAATAACCAGACATAAAGTAAATGCATTTTATACCACATGCATTAATCATTCCAGGCTAACACCTGCTAAACAGCTGCCACCCAATTCATTAGGGTGCCTGCAGAAATATAATCTTATTTCTTATGCAATGTGGATTTGCATGTCAGCATACTTCTCACTTCTGTTTCAACTTGTCTTTCTAACGTAATGAGAAATCTTATTTTTAATAGGTCATTGGATGCAGAAGATTGTAAACTTACAGCTGGAGCAGCCTTTGTTCCGCAGGATAGTTTCCAGAGTTGTTCCAAAGACAAACCGCACATTCTGCAGCAGACCCTGTGGACAGAGGAAGAATTACAGCTACTTGCAGCAACTACAACAGAAAGAACCACTTGCATGGAGAGACTGAAGGTCATGTAAGATATTACAGAGTAATTTCATGACAGACAGACGGGAAAGTGAAACACATTGCTCTATTCTCCTTAATAAAAAAAGAGCCCCGCTTCCTAACAGTCTTATTCTTGAGCATAAGGACTTGGCAGCTCTCCAGGCAGGAAGGAAAAAACCCATGGATTTCTGAACCTCATATAAGAAGCTGAGCAATGAAGCTGCAACTACCTGTCTGGAAGCTTCAGTGCCTTCTTACTGCTGCAGAAAGTACCATCCCTGAAAATCTAATGCTTTACCCTTCAAACTCCATTACTAAAGTTTAGTAGATTTAGAGGTCTTTGTCGCTCTTTAGGCTTGTTGAGTAGCTAATGCACCTTCAAAGCAGATGACTGACAATTCTAGGCAAAAACATAAGTGAAAGTCTTACCTGGAAGTTGTCATTGACTCCCCCTTTGGCAATACGGAGCCTGGCACTGCTGGCCAGGTCCCTAGTGAAGATGTTCTGGATGGGGATGTCCAGTTCAGCATTCTCCATTTTCTCACACCCCACATAGAGCTGAGCTCGGTCCTCCTGCACAAACAGGGTGATATTCTTCCAGTGTCCTGTAGCTAGCAAGACATCCTCTACTGACACTAACTGCTGCTTGCCATCACCAGAAAGGCTCAGGTCCAGGGAGCCTGCCTTGCCATTTGACACTAGACTGAAGACATGACCAGAGCCATCTTTCTGTTCCACGGAGAGCAGTGTGCCTCTGCTTTTCTTGGCTTGCCGAAGAGTGGCCAGGAGAATGAAGCCCTTCTCAGCATGGACGGCATCTAATAAGTCTTGGAACTTTGAGTCAGGGACAGCAGGGATGCGACTGGCATCTTCAATGCGGTAAGCAGGGCTGGAGGATTCTGGTCCCTTCACCAGGTACACCCCGGGGGCCCGGCGCCCAGCTCCCTTCCGCATGAAGCCAATGAGTTCAAAGAGATCGAAGACACTGTTATCATCACTCCTGGACTCTGCAGAGAGAGATCAGGACAAGCATCATGAGAAAAGGACAAGAAGAGGCTGAGTAGGTGCTTATCTCCCAGGATTGCTTAACATTTTGGCTCCTGGTGCACATCGTGCGAGGCACAGTGCCTCGCATCAGGGCACAGACAGTAGCTCCGATGGTGCGGCAGTCCCACCAGGAGCTGCTGTGCAGCAGTACATGTGCATTCTTGTACAGGAGCCAGTCGGCACAGGGGTGCCAGGTACCCGCTGACACACAAAGGTAGCAGCCATTCTGGCACCTCATTACACGCTAGCAGCGCAGAAATAGACAGCAAAGCCCAGACTGCAATATTCCTATGCTAGGACATGGCAAAGTGAGTTTGCTTAATCCAACTGAGTGACAGCAGCACAGTACCAGCTTCTCTATGGCACCAAGATGGCAGCCTACTACACCATTCCTTCTTCAGTCAGTTCCTACATCATGTTCCTCCTTTCCTCTGCTCAGTGCAGAGGTAGACAAGCTACACACTCAAGTGCTGGAGACTCTGCACTCCTGTTTCTGAAGGTTACACAAATTCCACACCGGAGAAAAGTTTCCTGTTCCCACCTAGCTGATGCTCAGGTTAAAACGTTTTTGTTCATTGAAAGCTTTGGAGCTCTTTACCACCGAGCACATCTTCATCTGCCTACACAGGCACCAAAGTGTTTTATTTTTGTTCCCCCCCTTCCTTGATTGCCCCGGGTATCAGCACAGAGCTGGTCTTACCTGCAGTGCGCTTGGTCTCTGAGCCGCCGAGCACGAGGAGAAGGAGGCAGAGAGCAGTCGCCGGTCCCATGGCAAAGGTCTGTCTCTGAATCAGTCTGGGGACACATACGAGGAAGGTCACCGCGCTGCCGTCGCACCCACGACCGGCGCCAGCGAGACTCCCGCAGGCAGGGAGGCTGCGCAGCGGGGACGGCGCAGGTGTCCCCGGCCGCCCTCGGACGGGACAGCGAGCGCAGCGGAAGCCGCTTCAGCACTTACCTGCGGGAAGAGCGATCCGGGCGGTCAGCGCCGGCCTCCGGGTACCGGCGACCAATATCCACGGGCGGTCCCGACTGTCCCGGCGCGGAAGGGCGAGCAGCTGGAGGCAGCTGTGGCGGCGCTGCCGGGACACTGCGGGCGCCAGCCGCCGCGCGCGGCTTTAAAGGGATGGCTCGCATTCCTGGGCGCACGGCGGGCCAATCGGCGGCGGCGGGGCAGGAAGCGGGAGGCGGGAGCCGGGTGGCTCCGGGGCCAGGGACAACTTTCCGCAGGGGCCGGGGG